>NC_092868.1:21557450-21590571 GCF_032062135.1 Pyxicephalus adspersus
GTAACAGACTCTGTTAGGGCAGGGATCAGCAGCTTGCTTGTCCTTTGAAGTTACTTTCAGTTTCACTCTGCACTGCAGCCAGCATTGAGGAGTCACACAGAGGCACACAGTATCAGGTATCGGAGGATGTCTTATTTGTGGGGGGTGCTTTATTTGTTTGAGCAAAAATTGGGGGGTGGCTTATTTGATGGGGATGCCTTATCATCGGAAAACACGGTATGATACTATGTGGGAGCAGGGATGTTATTTACAAACTGGTAGGGAAGCACATAATAAAGTTTTGTTAAAAAAATTTAAACAAAGCACAGTGATCACAATTTATTTTGTTATGGTTCCTTTTGTCTCTGATATCAACAATCCCTGAAGAAGCCTTTCTGGCGAAACGTGTTGGTAATTTAAGACAAGGTAAATATTTAATCACCACTCACAAGTGGAAGTTTTGTAACCTGTGTTCACTTATCTATGCATGCATTACTTTCTTTATAGTGTAGTTGGTCTATGTTAAAATAGGACCACCAAAATATTTCTTTAACCCCCCCCCCTAGCGGTAATCCCGAGTGTGACTTGTGGTGTAATCCACTTGCAAAAGGCGGTTTTCTGCATGGTGCATCACATCTAACTGTTGATTTGAGCAGCAATAGTAAATTCCGGGGGTGATGCCAGCAGCGATTTCCCGCTGGCATCACCCCTGGAATTTACTATTGCTGCTTGCATCATCTGGAGGATGTGACGCTGGGAGTGGACATCCCCATCGCATCACCCGGCAAGATGTGACATCTTCCGGGTGATGCGGTGGAGTGACGGATTCACTCGGGGGCGGGAAATTTAAAAGCAGATTACTATGTAATTTGCTTCAAAATTTTTTTTTTCCAGTGACAAACACAAGTTGTGGAGACAAACAAGTAAGCCGCTTTGCTAACTTTTTGAAATTGCTAATTTTTTTTTTTATGTAAACATGTATGCTGCTCTGTTTGCTAACTTTAAAAAAAAACGTATGCTGCTCTGTGTTTAGGCTTGGTGATCCTGCAGGGAGTTGTGAGCAAACCCGTGCAGAAATGGTACTGGTCCAAGAATAGAATGATTGCCACTCCATTCTTTGGCAAAGTCATCATGCCAGAATACTGCTTTTTCCTCATAATGAAGTACCTGTACTTCGCAAACAATGAAGAATTTGATGAGACTACCCATCCTGTACCAAAACTGAAGAAAATTTGGGAAGTGTCTCAGATGATTCTACAAACATTCCAGCAAACCTTTGTGCCAGAAAGAGATGTCAGCTTTGATTAAAGTCCAATGGCTTACAAGGGGAGGCTCAGTTGGGTGCAGTACATTGTGTCAAAGAGGGCAAGATTTGGCGTGAAGACCTATATGCTGTGCGAATCCTCATCTGGCTACATCTGGAATACAGTACTTTACACCTGAAAAGGGGCTAAGTTCAACCCCAGATACAGCCATTATGGATTGGCAACATCTTCAGTGCTATCTCTCATTGAGCCATTGCTAGATCAGGGCTATTGTGTCACAACTAACAACTTCTACACATCTCCTGAGCTTTATGAGTTCCTTCTGCAACACAGAACATATGCCTATGGAACTGTTTGGGCTAACCGGCGCAACCTGCCATCAATGTTTGCAAAAGGGAAGCTGAAGACAGGAGAAATTGTTGCCTGGCAGAAAGGAAAGATGATGGCCCTGAGATGGCATTACAAGAAAGATGTGTGCCTGATGAGTATTGTCCATGATGCCTCCACTGTTCTGCTACACACAAAACGTGGGAAAGCAGTGATGAAGCCACAGGTGGTGATTGACTACAACAAAACCATGGGAGGTGTCGACAGAGCTGACCAAGCCATGACATTCTACCCAGTGATGAGCAAACAGCAAAGGAAGTTCTAAAAAAAAAATCTTCAGGCACCTTGTTGAGCAGTGCCTATGGAAGGCCTACTTTCTGTACAGAAAAAATTGTCAGAGGCCTTTGAATCATTCAGACCTAATTTTGCAAGTTTCTGAATCCATAAAATCACCAAACACCATCAGTGGCTTTGAATAGACCTGGACGTCCTGCTTCCACCACACTCGTCACTTCACTGAATACATCCCACCAACCCAGAAAAAGGCGGCACCTACAAGGATGTGCGTGGTTTGCTGCTCAAGGACCGATGACAGAGGAAGGAAGAAACGCAAAGAAACCAGGTTCTACTGTCCTGACTGTGATGTTGGACTTTGTGCAGCACACTGCTTCAAAATCTACTACACCCGGGATGTCTACTAAAAATGTATATTTTTTTTTCTAAAATCTGCATTTAATTTATATTATTATTTGCCTTTGGAAAATTTCAGAGAGAAATTTTTAATAAAATAGTTTTTTTGATAAATTACATAAATATAAATATTATACCCGAGAGTTAATTCTAAGAATTACAGGCCCACAATATAAACAAAAAATTCTATGCAAAAAAAAAAGGATCACTTTTTGCATCAAAAACTGACAGAATTAGAACGCTAGGGGGGTAAATAAACTTTTTTACTTTTATTCTTTGCCCCAAAAGCCTTTTCTGCTCTCTCTTCTCTCTTTAAATTAATAATTACTTGCCCTACATAATTTGTGCTTTGTAACAACTTTATTATTTTAAGATTTTGAAATAAATTTAGAATCATATTTTAAACAAAATGCTTTTTTACTGTATGACGCCTGTAAAGTCCCCTTTTTCAAAGACTGTCCATGTTTATGTAGTGACTGCCTAAATATCTAATATTTGGGATGTGGTGTATTACTATGTATTTGTATGGTATAGAGGCCAAACTCAACCTTAATACTAATGGTGGTTTCAATTATCAATGTATATCTTTGTACTTATATTTGTAGCCATAGTCTTAATTACTTCTATATGTCAATCCACATATTTACATTTCTATAGATTCATGTTATGTGTGTAGGTTCTCTCCATCCCTTGTAGGGTTCATTTCATACAAGCCTATATTGGCAATTGTCGTAATATCCACCACTCGACATCTATATCTATTGTTCATTTTATACTTCCTATATGTTTTTGTCTGGACCTTTATCCCTCCCCCATCATTTCCAGTCTCTCTCTTTCTTCTTCATCTTCCTATTGGCCGACTTATGGGGACGGGAGCATCGGGACTCCGCAGCTAGAGCTGAACGCACACACTCCTCCATTTTCCGTAGGCGATTCATCAGACGATGCTCACCCACTGCCGCCTTGTTGGGACACCATCGGGCGGCAGTTTAGCTGATCCGATGGGCAAATACCTCTGTTCATCGCGTCACTGCGGGGGGCGTTAGCTACACGCCCCTCGAGTGACACAAGGCTTCATGATTGTGACGTTCGGGGCTTTCCCCTCAGCTTTGCACGCGCATGCGCAGCAGGACCTCAGGATACTGCTTCCCTCGCGCTTTTAAAGGGGGGTCCTGGGATTCCCCTGTTCCAGTGCTCCTCGGTGTGTCTGACAGCTGCGGCTGCGGCTGCAGCTTCCATCTCATCCTATTGGTGTCCTATGAGATAATGAGTTTCTAACAGTAAAATGAATAACATATTTACAGAGAAACAACCAAGGGACTTTTAACCTTACAAATTAAACAATAAAATGTGTACACGAGGGTTCAAAGAACGTGAAGGGACATTTATATGTGACGGCACCATGAAATGATAGTGGTGAAGAAGTTTGGGTGGAGGTATAGGGGTTAATACACTTACTATGTGACTCATCCTGGTAAAAACAATCATATATTTTACATTAGAAATATAGTTGGAGTATGTTTGTGCAAGGTCTTGGAAGTGTAAGGGGAGAGCTGTATACTTTTTTTTTAATGTCGTTAACTATGTAAGAATTTGAGGTTTCCATATTTGTATATGTTTTCCACAACAAGTAGTAAAGTTATATTTAACGTTACCTTTTAGGTATGTATTAGGTATGTAGTAAGTAAGCATGATGTAGACTATGTCCAATGTATGTCAATAGGAAACTTTTGTATAAAAGGAGCTACTTTTGAGGGTGTGGAGAGAGATTTGATCATTGTATTCTCTCATGAATTGATGCGTATCATCAATCAGGTCATATCCTCATATGCTTTCCTTTTATTTACTTTGTGAAGTTGCTTTCCATATTGTATTTTTGTGTGCCTTGAATAAATACTTTGTATTTATGCACAGAAGACTTCTCCAGCACACATTTTTTTTACTAAAACTTTCTTCTGAAAGGTACTATTTTTATTGCATCCCAAAGTATATTAAAGTGTACCTAAAAAACCTAAAATTTTCACTTTACATTAAAGGGTAGACAACTCTTTTATTTGAAGTAAAAATCTATGTTTTTTTTAAGTGCAACACCCTTTTCTTACTGAAAAAAAAAGGATGCAGCGCCACCCCCTTAATTCTCGATTGCCTAGAGGATCAAGAATGAATGGGAGCACAGAGCCTCCCGGGATACCTATGTCACGCATCACCTGAGGCTCTTGGCTGCTCCTTCTGCGCATGCCCGAGCATCCCTTTCATCAATAGGGAAAAAAATTGCCAATCCCACGCATGCACAGTGCAAGATAGTATGATGCAGGAAGAAGAGAGGAAAAGATGGGGGCGCCTCTGCGCCGGGCCAAAGAAGGATACTGGGACGACGCGGGACCCGATGGAAGAAACCTCCCAATTGATAGACTGCTCTGCATGATTGAAGCTAAGTGTTTTTTTATTGTTTTGGGTGAGTTTTGGGTTTTCTTCTGCCTTAAGCTTGTGACCAACAGACCATTGTTTATCAGATATCATAAATCTTTTTTATAAATAAAGTGTACCTACAGTGTGGGAAAGAAGTATTTGATCCCCTGCTAATTTTGTACATTTGCCCTCCGACAAAGAAATGACCAGTCTTTTATTGTAATGTTAGGTTTATCAATCAATCAGATTCCAAACTAGCCACCATGGCCAAGACCAAAGAGCTGTCCAATGATGTCAGGGACAAGATTGTAGACCTACACAAGGCTGGACTGGGCTACAAGACAATCACCAACCAGCTTGGTCAGAAGGTGACAACAGTTGGCACATAATTCGCAAATGGAAGAAACACAAAATAACTGTCAATTTCCCTCAGTCTAGGGCTCCATGCAAAAATCTCCCCTGTGGAGTTGCAATGATCATGAGAACGGTGACGAAGCTACCCAGAACTACATGGGGGGAATTTGTCAATGATCTCAGGGCAGCTGGGACCATAGTCACCAAGAAAACAATTGGTAACACACTATGCCGTGAAAGCCTGAAATCTTGCAGGGGCCGCAAGGTCCCCTGCTCAATACAGCACATGTACAGGCCTGTCTGCAGTTTGCCGATGAACATCTAAGAACTGTGTGAAAGTGTTGTGGTCAGATGATGATTGTGGTCATGGATGGGTATTCGAGCATGACAATGACCCAAATCACACAGCTAAAGCAACTGAGGAGTGGCTCATGAAGAAGCACATGAGCCAGGGTTCGAGTTGCCAAACATCAGCCTTAAAACCTTACTGACTTGGAGAGGATCTGCAAAGAGGAGTGGGACAAAATCCCTCCTGAGATGTGTGCAAACCTGGTGGCCAACTATAAGAAACATCTGACCTCTGTGATTGCCAACAAGGGGTTTGCTACCAAGTACGAAGTTACCTTTTGCGAAGGGATCGAATACTTATTTCACTCATTACAATGCACATCAAGCTCTGACTTTTGAGCACTGGGTTTTTTAGGGTTATTTTGTTGTTATTCTGTCTCTCACAGCTTCAATAAACCTGCCATTATAATTATAGACTGGTCATTTCTTTATCAGAGGGCAAACGTACAAAATCAGCAGGGGATCAAATACTTCTTTCCCTCACTGTATACTCCCAAAATCAACTTTGGCTTATGGAAAACATAAGCCTAAATTATATTTATCTGAATCCTTTTTTTCCAGCTTGCTTTGATCTTTAAACATGAAAAATTAGTTCTAGCAACATCCCCAGGTCTCTCCATCGCCTAGGCGGTTAAGTGAAATCTGGGAAATGCCATCCTTGGTGGGAGTGTTTCCAATCCACTCCCACTACCTAATTATGCAGATTTTTTTTCCTTGCCTGGGACTCTCATGTTACTCAAGTGGGACTGCTTAGTCTGCAGCTGATTCCTGCTTCTTTTCAGCTTGTGTGCAGAGGGCTCAAGCTAGTGAGGGAGAGGGAGTGGGTGGAGAAGAAGGTCAGGAGAGGAAGAAAATATAAACTTGCCAGTCACAAGCTGGCCACTTTTAAACACTTCATAAATCATTATATTTTTCATGGATACAAGCTGACCCAGCCAGTGCCACCAGGGAAGATTGACATTTTAGTGCAGGTAAAATTGTTTCCTAAGACAAAACCCCTACATTTTTATGATATTAGGTTCCTAAATAAAAAGGTTAACTGTTTCTACAGTGCACAAAATGTACACATTTTGTTGTTCAATTTGTAAGGTTGGCTGGGTTGTTGGCTGTAATTCTGTTATTTATTTTACTGTTATGAACTCATGCAGCACATAAAACATTTAAAACAAAAGCCACATTAAAATGTTCTCACACATGTGTCAATAAAAGCTCCATCTAGAGCGAGATGTTACAGAGAAATTGGGGTTCATAGAGAGTAAGGGAATAGCTATGTGTGACAAGGTAGCATGATATGATGGGTATAACATTTTAATCGAGGTAGGAGGATTGTGGACAAAAAGTGTTTCCCAATGGCCCCCACATTTTCAGTTGGTAACATCCCTCTGTTCCAGAGAAGTAAGTGTCCAGCTATGTGTAGAGCTATGTACACACGTCAGATTTTTATCGCCCGATAATCGGCATCGGCCAATTATTGGGCAAAAATCTGCCGTGTGTACAGTCGTTGTCGTCCATCGTCCGAAAGACCGTCCTGCCGGATCCAGGGACGATGGACGACAACCGATCCTAATGAAAGGGAAGGGGAGAGCGCGCAGCAGGGTGCCGCTCCGTCGCTCTCCCCCTCCCCTCTCCATAGAGCATGAACGGTGCTGTATGTACAGCACCGTTCATGCATCGTGCACTCCCTTGTCGTTGGAAAGGATCGTGAAAGATCCTTTCCAACGACAAAAATTGCAGGTGTGTACGCAGCTTAACAGGCACCCCGCCAGCAGCTCAGTCCCTCGCACTGCAGCATTTGCAGATTTGACTCCAGGTGCACTCCACGTGAGTGGTACTGAGCGTCGTCCCCTAAGCAAGATTCCATGGCATGAGAAAGGAGTAACTGCAGCGCCACCTCAGCGTCAGTCTGAACGCAGGATTAATGTTTGGTGAGCTGGCAAATTTATATTTGAGGCAACACAGTGCACAGACAATTGGCAATACTCAATGCCATGGAAGTGGCCCTAATATACAAACTCCATTTAGGGACCCAGGTCTTGAAATAGATATTCACCACAATTTTTACTTTTTATAGAAGGGTAGATAACCCTTTGTTTTTTTTTTTGTTTTGTTTTTTTTTAAAAACATGGTTAATACTGTGTCTGTACAAAGTAGGTTATCTATGTCCGGGGTCAGCTTGACTGGCTGAAATTTGGATCCTTGTTTAAGAGATCCTTTCCATGCAACATTCTGTATTTGCATTCTTTGAAAAGTTATCACTGAATACAGTTAATTATTTGTCTAAAAAAACCCAGCTTGTTCTTCCTTTTGTTCTTTAAATATATTTGGGATTGGAATTATCCCATTAAGGGATAATTCTCTTTTATGAAAACAGTAGCATATGATGTATGCATTATACCATCAGGAGTTTTTCAACCAATATATACATTCTATCATAATATTATTTATGATTGTTGTTTATATCTTTGGACATAATCTGTAGTGTTTAAACAGACTATGTTAAAACATAGTTACATAGTGGGTTAGGTTGAAAAAAGACATAAGTCTTTCAAGTTCAACCATTTGGGAAATAGAGATATCCCAAATATAAAACCCTATAAGACATAGTTGGTCCAGAAGAAGGCCAAAAAAATCCCTGGTACAATTTGCTTCAACAAGGGAAAAAAATTCCTTCCATGAGGCAATCAGATGTTCCCTGGATCAACAGTCACTTTTTTTAATTTAAAGCCTTAATACCCAGTTATATTCTGTGCTTCTAGAAAAACATCCAGCTTTTTTCTAAAGCAATCTATAGAACTTGCTGAAACTGCTTCCTGAGGGAGCTGATTCAACATTTTCACCGACCTTACAGGGAAGAATCCCTTCCTGCTCCGGAGCTTAAATTTCTTTTCCTCAAGATGCAAAGAGTGCCCTCATATACCCCCTTAAATCTCCCATTTTCAAGGGAGATTAGATTCAGTTTAGCTAATCTCTCCTCATAGCTAATCTCATCCTCACAATGTCCTTTTTGTGAACTGGTGCCCAAAACTGGACTGCATATTCCAGATGTGGTCTGACCAATGCTTTGTACAGGACCAGGATTATGTCTCCATCTCTGCAGTCTATTCCTCCTTTAATACAAGAAAGTACTTTGCAGCACTTTTGCATTGCATGCTGGTATTAAGTCTATGATCTAGCAGAACCCCCAGATCCTTTTACATTTCTGACTCCCCAAAATTATTCCTCCTAGACATGTGAAGCATGCATGTTGTTAGCTCCCAAGTGCATAATTGTACATTTATCTATATTAAATGCCATTTGCCACTTGGCTGCCAAATCAAACAGTACATCCAGGTCTGCTTGTAGATTATAGACATTCTGTATGGACTTAATTCCATTACATAGTTTGGTGTCATCTGAAAACACAGAAATGGTACTTTTAATCCCAAACTCTGTATCATTTATAAAGATGTTAAACTGTAAAGGTCCCAAAACTGAACCCTGGGGTACACCAGAAATAATCTTAGACTGTTCAGAGTATGAATCATTAATTACAACTCTCTGGATGTGGTCTTTAGGCCAGTTCTCTATTCATTTACAGATTGACTTTTCTAAACCTATTGACCCTGACTTGCATATTAATCGTCTATGTGGTACAGTGTGAAATGCTTTAGCAAAGTCCAAGTACACTATATCAACTGCTACTCCACTGTCTACCTGTTTACCTACTTCCTCATAAAAAGAGTAAACTTGTTTGACAACTTCGGTCTTTCTTGAAGACATGCTGACTATCACCTATAATAAAATTTTCTAGCAGAAACTTCTCTATGTGGTTCTTTATCAAACTCCCTAGGACCTTTCCAACTATGGATGTTAAATTAACCGGTCTGTAGTTACCTGGTAATGACTTAGCTCCATTTTTAAAGATAGGAACCACATTGGCCTTAAGCCAATCCATCAGTACTTTGCCAGTGACTAAAGAGTCTCTAAAAATTAGAAATATTGGCTTTGAAATAACCAAGCTCAGCTCTTTCAGGACACATGGATGTAATCCATCAGGTCCTGGCACTTTGTCAACCTTAATTTTTTCCAGCTGTTTCTCAATCATATCAATTCTCACTTGTTTAAGGCAAGGACATTGCTATTATGAATTTGGACTTGAGCTCTGCCATTTTCCATAGTGTACACAGAGCTAAAAGAAAAGTGTTTAGTAGATCTGCATTTTCTTTATCCCCAGTTACCAACCCAGACACATCCTTTAAGGGGCCTACATGCTCAGATCTGATCTTTTTGCTATTATTATATTTAAAATTTTTTGGGGGGTGTGACTTACTCTCCTTTGCAATCTGTCTTTCATTTTGAAGTTTTGCACATTTTATCTCCTTTTTACATCTTTTGTTATATTCTTTATAGTTTTCAAATGATGAAGGTGATCCTTAATTTTTATATTTATGGAATGCCCTTCCTTGTTCCTTATGGCTTTTTTAACACTAGCTGTGAGCCACATGGGTTTTGATTCTAGCCTCTTAAACTGGACCACTAGGGGGGCACTATGGCTTGCACGGAGGTGGTGTGAGCCCTGAGAAGGGCCAAGGCGCAGAGTCTAAGCAGTAACCAGGTTTTCTCCAGAGCCTCTGATGGTGAGGATGTTGCACCGCTGGTTACTGCCAGGTTGCGGTCCTTGGGCACACCAAGGTGGGCAAAGCACGGTACCAAATCACTAAGCAGAAGGATAGTCAAGGAAAGCCGGGGTCAAGACAGGCAGCAAGCAAGAGAGGTCAGGTCACATGCCAGGGGTCATAAGCCAGGGATCCAGGAGACAGACAGCAATGAGAGAGAGGCCACTGATATCACAAGGAACACAGGAGACACTGGAAACAGCAGGAGGTACAGGTGATGCAGGGATATCCACAGGCAGACAGGAACACAGGAACAGTACAGGGAATTTGGGAACCAACAAACTTGACAACAAAGGGTTAATACAGGAGCTGGACGCAGGAAACACTGGATTAAGCAGCAGGTGCATTGGAAGCAGTGTCACTGATTCCAATGGAGCACATGATTTGTTCTAGAAGGGGGTGATCAACAGTGTCAAAAGCAAAGGAAAGATCTAGGAGAAAGAGGAGAGAAAAGTTGCCTTGAGACTTAGCTCTGATAAGGTCATTGGGGAGCACCAACAGGGAAGAGAGTGGGAGAGAAGGAAATACTATTGACAGAAACTTGAAAGAAGCAGTCAGTCAGAAAGCAAACCAAGAGAGAGCAGTGTAATATACCAATGGATGCATGATTTGTATTAAAAGGGGGTGATCAACAGTGTCAAAAGCAGAGAAGAGATCTAGAAGAAGGAGGAGGGAAAAGATGCCTTGAAACTTAGCTCTGATGAGGTCATTAGCCACTTTAGTAAGGGCTGTTTCAGTGGAATGGGCAGCTCGAAAGCCAGACTGGAGAGGGTCAAGACAAGAGTTGGTGCTCAGGTAATCGGAGAGTCTTTTGTAGACAAGGCGCTCAAGAAGTTTGGAAACATATGGGAGAAGGGAGATAGGACAGTAACTAGAAGATATGGAGGGGTCTAGTGAGGATTTCTTCAAGATAGGGAGAATAATGGCGTGTTTTAAAGCGGAGCGGTAGGTACCAGTAGAAAGAGAGAGGTGAATATTTTGGTTAGGGCGGGGGCCAGGGTGGAGCAATGGGCACGGATTACATCAGAGAGAATTGAGTCAAGCGGACAGGTAGTAGATAGAGATGATGAGAGAAGAGAGGAGACTTCATCCACACTAAGCGAGCTAAGGGAGACCACTGATGATTTACAAGTGGAAGGGGTGGATATGGTTGGAGTGGCCTGGGGAGCAGAGACATCTCTGATATTGTCAATTTTATCTCTAAAGTAGGTGGCAATGTCTTGGGCAGAGAAGGTTGTTGTGGGGTTTAGGAGGGAGTCAATTGTTGAGAAGAGGCTGCGTGGGTTGGAAGCTTGAAAGGAAATGACAGCGGAGAAATACTTTTGCTTGGTGACAGTGAGTTCAGTGTTAAGGTGTTGTAGTCTGGCTTTGTAGTCCACAAAGTCACCGCTGAGGCCAGATTTCCTCCACTTGCGTTCAGCTGCACGAACAGTCTTTTGTAGATGTTTGGTGTGATTTTTGTGCCAGGGTTGGGGTTAGCGGGCAGCACGGTGGCTCAGGGGTTAGCACTCTGGCCTTGGCTGCGCTAGGTCCCAGGTTTGATCCCCAGCCAGGACATTATCTGCATGGAGTTTGCAGGTTCTCCCCGTGTCTGCGTGGGTTTCCTCCGGGTACTCCGGTTTCCTCCCACATCCCAAAAACATGCAGTTAGGTTAATTGGCTTCTCCCTAACAATTGACCTTAGACTACATTAATCACATATGACTAGGGTAGGGACATTAGATTGTGAGCTCCTTTGAGGGACAGTTAGTGACACGACTATGGACTTTGTACAGCGCTGCGTAATATGATGGCACTATATAAATACTGTATAATAATAATAGCAGGATGGGAGTAGTGGAAGGTGGCAGGGGCAACTTTATCCAGAGAAAAAGTGTGGTCGAGTGGCAGCTTTATCCGGTGATGTGATTTTAAAGAGGGTGGGGGTTAGGGACGTAAGGCAGTTAGAGAATAGGTTGTGGTCAAAGTTACAGATATCTCTCTGCCATTGACCAGGTCTGGGATGTGGGAAAAGGGGGCAAGAGTTCAATAGGTTGAAGGTGATAAGGTTGTGATCAGAGAGGGGAAATGGCGAGTTGTCAAGGTGAGTGAGGTTGCAGAGTTTGGACAATGCCAGGTCTAAAGTGTGTTCGGCGATGTGTGTGGGGCCATTTATGTTCTGAGTCCAAAGAAGGAGGTAATGGAGAGCAGTTTGGCTGAGGAAGGATGGTTTGGCTCATCCACTGCAATATTAAAGTCACCGAGGATGAGGGTTGGCAGGTCATGGGAAAGAATGTAAGTGTCACGGTAGCTGCAATGCAACACACCAGCTCAGTAGGTAGGTGCATGCACAGGGCGCAGTCTAAGCAGCTGCCCGGTCTTCACCTGAGCCTCTAGAGGTGAGGGTGTTGCGCTGCGGGCAACTGCCAGGTTTAGCTGCAACACACCAGCTCAGTAGGTAGGTGCATGCACAGGGCGCAGTCTAAGCAGCTGCCCGGTCTTCACCTGAGCCTCTAGAGGTGAGGGTGTTGCGCTGCGGGCAACTGCCAGGTTTAGCTGCAACACACCAGCTCAGTAGGTAGGTGCATGCACAGGGCGCAGTCTAAGCAGCTGCCCGGTCTTCACCTGAGCCTCTAGAGGTGAGGGTGTTGCGCTGCGGGCAACTGCCAGGTTGGGGTCCCTGTGCACAGAAATCCAAAAGAAGAAAAGGCAAAAGGTCAGGACAGGCAGCAAACAGGAGTAGTCAGGAAACAAGCGGAGGTCGGTACAGAAGGAATCTGCAACAGGAGAAACAAACAACAGGAACCTGAAAGCAGAGGGGGGTAGACAACAGCAACAATGAGGGGTAGGGGGCGGAAAAGACGAACAGAGTGGACTTCAAAAGAGGTGAAAATGAGAGCGGGCGGGGTAGTAAGGGCTCTAAGAATGAAACCCACACCAAGTATGTGTAAAGTGCAAGCACTCATAGGAGAGAGCAGTAGCAGAGGCACAGTCTGAGAAGGAAAGCAAAGTTTCAGAGAGCGACAGGAAGTTCAATGATTTAGAAAGGAGAAGGTTGTGTATAGAGGGTCATTTATTGCAAACAGATCTGGCATTCCATAGACTGCCAGAGAAAGGGGGTAAGAACTTATGGGTATATATATATGTGTGACTTTAACTATATATATGGGTAGGGTGAATGGGATGAGGTTAGAAGGTAGTATCTTGCTGAACGTGTAGGGAAGAGAGAGGCTGTGCAGTGAGAACCAGGGTTGGGTGAGATGTCACCAATGAATGTAGGAGTAGAGAAAAAAGGTGAAGGAGCACAGTCAGAGAAAGAAGGAGAGTGAACGAGCAGAGAGACAATGGCCCTGATTTTTTAAAGCTCTCCAAGACTGGAGAGAATACACTTTGATCAATGAAGCTGGGTGATCCAGCAAACCTGAAATGGATCTGGTCCAGGATTTAAAACATTTGCTGGCAAATAGCAGGGGAATAGTGCCAGCAAGGAGAATGCAGGGTGAATATTACATTTTAACAGATAATTGCAAACAATATGAGATAACAATGAGATGAGAAAACATTGTGGCAAACAGTCTGAGAGCAGGTCCTGTAATATAGGTTATAGTGAAGCTTACAAGTTTGTTGAGTTCCAGGAGTGGGATAGGATGAGTCAGTAAAAGAGATGGCTTGGTGAAATAGCAGTTCAGAATGGCAGCAGTAGAGGTTGTATTGGAGTCCAGGTGGATGAACTGGTCCAAAGGCAAGAGATGGGAGACGCAGTGTGTAATTGTATGTCCAATTCTGTTCCAATTTCTGCTTCCATTCCATGGATTATTTTCCATCACACTTAAGCTGCGTACACACTTGCAATTTTTGTTGTTGGAAAGGATCTTTCACGATCCTTTCCAACGACAAGGGGCTGCAAGATGCATGAACGATGCTGTACATACAGCACCGTTCATGCTCTATGGAGAGGGGAGGGGGGAGAGCGACGGAGCGGCACCCTGCTGCGCGCTCTCCCCTTCCCTTTCATTACGATCGGCTGTCGTCCATCGTCCGTGGATCCGGCAGGTCGGTCGTCCGGACGATGGACGACACCGACTGTACACACGGAAGATTTTCGCCCGATAATTGGCCGATGCCGATTATCGGGCGATAAAAATCTGCCGTATGTACGTAGCTTTATAATTTGGCACTTAAAATTTTGGCATGTGACCAGGGTCCCCACGTGACCTTGCTTGATTAAATAGAAGTGCTTTGGGCCCCCCTTTTTTTTATTTTGTATAAGATACTATCATATATTCATGGCTTGAATAATTACACCCATGGATGTGATCTGTGATGTGATCTGTAGTGTTGAATAAATTTTGTTCAAAAAAATATCTTATTTGTATTAATCTTCATACATACAACATAAATCATTAAATTATCATTTTTATACAGAACACCATCCTATACATATGGTTTTATTAATTGGTGTGTATAATATTTATTCATATTCTAGGAAGATACATCATGTTACTGATTAAAAGTTAATATGCTCCCTGAAATGATGTTAACACTGCTTACATATTGATTGCTGCAAGTAAAAAATGGGGATGAAATACAACAGATATAAATGAATCTATTTTCTTATTGTTAGCCCACATGGCAGGTGGGTTTAGTTTACAACAATGGCAAACCCAGCTGAACACCTTTAATGATTATTGGGAGACTATAAAAGGTAAAACTCATTGGTGAGTGCTTCATTGCTCCTGACCATTGTATGACCTGTTTCCTGTTGGATCACTTGTCTGCTGAGGACTTTCTGGCTTTTCCTGTTACATTAAATACCATAACAATCCGGGCAAGCAATCATTTGACTATTTACCTTAATACAAGACAAAAATATGTTTTGTTTTTTTTTGCTTTATCATTAGCTTACAGTAGAACATATCTTTCCCTTTTACAGAGTAATAAGGCTCCTTTTAATAAGAACCAAATGCCCTAGTATGACATCTGTTCATGCCATCTTAGGATTTGGTATGTTCATCATATAATAAATATTTTTTCATTTTTTTTGTGGGATGACCCTGCAACTTTCAAAGGCGGCGTTTATTCCTATATAATGATATTTAGTAAATGTTAAATGACTAGTAAGTAACAACTTTCTTTTGTTTAAAATAAACCCCCCTGCCCATTTCTCTTGGTAATCTATTATGCATAATATTATAGGATATTAATTTTCACATGAAGTGTGATGTTCTTGCAATTTGTTGGTTGAATGATATTTTAATGCCTTACCATATAAAACTACAATACCCAATGAAATCATAATCTATATGATGATATGAGATATGTAATTATTTATTTACCTGCCTTAATAATGCTATGTTTTTAATCTGATTTATATGTTGATATTTATGTATATGCATCATAATTTGCTAACTATAAGGCGTGCCCAGCGTAAGAGCCCAGCTTTGTATGAACCTAAGTAGGGAACATGCCATGGAATTTACTGCAAAGGGGGTAAAAAAATCTAAACAGTCCCCATATAACAGCAAGTACATCTGCAGTATTTTTCTATAAAATAATCAGAAGCTTTGTATAAGGGAGACAATAATATTTCAATAATCTCAGTTATGTAAATTCTATCAACCAAAAGAATGCCAGTTGTAGTAAACAGACATAATATATTCAAAATAAAACGCAGAACATAAGTGTTGGAATTCATGGTAACAATCAAAAATTTGCTTTGGATTTTGAATATTTTATTCACAGTTATATATATATATATTTTATTACATAAGCCTTATAAAGTAAATTTTTCACTTCATCTTCAATCTTGGGTGTCAAAGACGCTGTACATTTAGCCTTCAGAGAATTGTAGATACAACAATTTTAGTTTTGGATTCTTGAAGCTTGGCACAAAATTAATTTTCAGAATTTCACTAAAACCTTCATTTAAAGATGGTGCCATATATTTGTTCCTGTACAAAAAAAATGCAAAAAAGTTATTTTATTTTTTATTTTTTAATTTCCCAATTGACTCCAATGCAATAGGACATATTTCTGTTTTAAAAAAATGTGCCTTGACTCACCAATTGTTATTAAAAAAATTAAAGGTGATATTCAATTTATGGATTATAAAAGTTATTTCTTGATGTATAGAGCAGCAGATCTGTCACACTTACCTCTTACTCACTAAAACGCAGGCGTTTCCCTCCTGAGCACCCAGGCAGTTCTAAACCTGGGCGCACCTGCGGTTCCAGGTTTAATCAGTATCATCCTTCCCACTGGCTAATGAGGAAAAAGCCTCTTAATTTCCCATGGCCATTTAGCTGGCTCAGCACTAAGCGTTTGTGCAACATGTCTGCTGAGCATTTCCTCTATACCTCTCTGTTAATCAAGTGCTTTCCAAGTCAAGCTACTGTGTTACTCCTTGTTGCCCAGTGTTATTTCCCAGCCTGTTCCCTTGTGCTGTTCCTGGATTTCTGGTTCTTGTCCTAGCTTAGTTCCTGACCTCCCCCTTGCTTGCTGCCTGTCTCAACCCCAGCCTTTTTTTGATGATTCCCCTGCCTAGTGATTTGGCATAGTTTAATATCATGCCCATTCTGTTGTGCCCAAGGACTGCAACCTTGTATCAGCCAGCAGCACAACATCCTTACCACTAGAGGCTCTGAAGAAAACCTGGCTGTTGCTTAGATTCTGCACCTTGGTCCTTCTCAGGGCTCAAATTACTATTGTGCAAACCACTGCGCCCCCTAGAGTCTCTCCCCGTGTGACTGGTAAAAAATTATCCACTGTCACAATGGAATGCTTAATGGCACATTATTTACTGATTTGTTTAAAAGTGAGCACAAAAGTGTACATTTCAATGGTTCTACTTGGGTAAAAAAAGTTGTCAAAGGTTGCTCTAGTCAATCGATGCCTTACTGTTGAGCACATCACTTCCAAACCAGTGCTATGAATAGTTTTGAATTATGTAAAACCGTTAATAATTTCAACAATTCAAGTCTATCATTTGTATTATGCTTCACAGGAGAGGGATGATCTCTTTTACTCTTTATTTTTTTGGGATGTGAAAGAGAATAAGTTAATAGGAATCTTCCAGAATAGCATACACGAGAAGTGGCTTTGCCCAGCAAGGAGGAAGCACAACCCCAGAAAACTTTAAAAGAAGTTCACCTCAATGTTTCCTTAGGTTATTTACACATGTAGATTTTTTGGCACAGATGGTGACAGATGAACAAATGAGCACTGTACACACAGCGCCTGTTTTGTTCTATAGAAAGGGGAGTGGGGAGGATGAGCAATTAGCACCCCACTGTCTCCTTTATTGACATGCATAGTGTTTGTTCCTGATCTCTGTTTATTGATGAATGACATTGCACAACCACTGTACACGTCAGAATCTCAACAGAGATGAGCCTTAACAGTTTATTTTGGGCAGTGATATCCTATGTATGTATGCATTCTTAGTCTGTCATAAAATGATCAGAAACTGGCAAAACAAATAACTTTTATATTAACAAAACACGAGATAAGGAGGGACAACTCTGTACCATCTTAACATTCTTGGAAACTGATTTATCAGACAACCCAGATTACTCCAGTCATCCTTCAGGTTAGCATACAGGAAAGCATAAGTAATTAGAGAGGGGTGGGTTAATAATACAAAAACTAGAAACCATAGTCCTGGTATTACAAGGTCAGAATCTCACCACAGATGAGCCTTGACCGTTTATTTTGGGCAGTGATATCCTATGTATGTATGCATTCTTAGTCTGTCATAAAATGATCAGAAACTGGTTAGGTACCATACATAAGGGATGTGTAACAGGGATATATGTGTATGCAAGTTGTCCTAAATGTAATATTCTGCAAGTTTTTGTGTCTGAAAAAAAAAAACATTAGAAAATATAGTTACAATACATATAATAAAAATGATAAAACAATGCAATTTGTAATGCAACTTGCTAAATGCAAAAAAACAACACAGTTTTGTCTTTATTAAAAAGATCAAAGACCCAAACCGTGATGAGTTGCAACAATTTTAAATGAAAGGCTTGCAGAAATATACAGTGGGTATGGAAAATCATCCCCTTCAAAATATTTAAATTTTGATGCTTTGAAGCCTTAAATGCACACACAAACAAAAATGTTCCAGCTCTATTTACTTAATACAAGTTATAACATTCAAGTCAAAGATATAAAAAAAAAAAAAAAAGACAGAACCCATGCCATAAAGGATTGTTCTTCAGTGTACTGGGGGACCTTTTGCTTTAATTACATCCTTGAGTATGCGGAGAATACTTCCCTACAAAATTTGCACATAGAGACTGTTCAATATTTATCCACTCCTCTTTACAGAATTGTTTAAGCTCAGCCACATTGAATGGCAACTGTTGGTGGGCTGCACAGATTCCACAATTCCACACATTTTCATTAGAGATTAGGTTTGTAACTACTCCACACAAAGACATACAACTTTTTTTTTTAGCCACTGTGTGGATAAATTTGCTGTGTGCTTTGGGAAACTACATATATTGAAAATTAAAATCAATCCTCTGAAAAACATATAAAGCAACAAAACAGGCCACGTCCCTAAAAAACAGAGAGTGAAAAAAAATGAGACTACTTTAGGGCATCATCATAATTTTGTTAAAAGTTACACAGAATCCTTTTTATTTTTTTTTATTTATTCCAACAAATGTAAAACCATATCAAAATATCTGAAACATTTGAAAGAGAACAAACGTTTTTAAATGTATATCAGGATTTTATGTGGTATTGCATTAATATTCCTTGATACAGTACAAACATTTTTTTTTAGGGTAAATTCTATTTAAAACCATTAAAATATACAATAAAATACAAAACAAACAAACAGATTTAAAAGACCTATTGTTAAACAGACTTCAAAATACAATCTCCTCCATACATACATACACAATTGCATTGTTTATATACCAAATTGCAACTACCGTATTTTTCGCCGTATAAGACGCTCCGGAATATAAGACGCACCCAATTTTAAAGGAGGAAAATCTAGAAAAAAAGATTCTGAAAGATTATTCCCTTTCTGATCACTCATGTGCCATTCATACCGGTATTCCCCTTCTGATCACTCATGTGCCATTCAAATTCCCTTTCTGATCACTCTGTACCTTTCAAATTCCCTTTCTGATCACTCTGTCATTCAAACTCCCCTTCTGATCACTCTGTCATTCAAATTCCCCTTCTGATCACTCTGTGCTTTTTTTCTATTGTACGGCAGTTAGGACAGGGAACAGCAGGTGGCGCTGTGCCCGCTTCTTTCGCTTTGCTTTACAGACAGGAGAAAACACGATGCTGGCAGAGGAGAGAAGAGAGACACACTGCAGCCAGAGACACACGCAGGATCGGGTATCGGGTGAGTATAATATTTTAATTATTTTTTTTAACACATTTGTCGTATAGGACGCACTAACTTTTCCCCCCTAGTTTTGGGGAAGAAAAAGTGCGTCTTATATGGCAAAAAATACGGTATGTTATGTGGTACCAACGTGTTTCACAGAACTAGGTCTGCTTCATCAGGTGAGAGGAGAGACAAAAAGATACACACACGCACACATGAGTTTTTTACATTTTTTTGTTATTCTATTTCTTTACATCAAATAATAAACTATGACCTACTGTATATTTTAATGAAGTTTGAAATAAAATTTACCTAAAAAAATTGTTTTTTAATGTATCAAGGAATATTAATACAAAACCACATAAAATCTCAATATTCATTTAACAACCTTGTTCTTTTTCACAAAATCCAATTATACAAACTGGGATGTGGTTCATTAATTTATATCAATCACTCACCTCATTTGAGAAAACACATCAAAATATCACAATAAAAGCAAAACAAACTGCACACTCATGGTACAAAATTTTGTTGTTCGGACTCATACAATTGTAAATTAAAATATATAACTGCTCCTAGAGATATCACACCTGGACTACAAAATTTGCTGCAAATTATCAAGGTCTCCCTACCTCAGTAACTGTAGCCTGTCACCGAAGCAGTGGCAAACCATGAAGGAGACATCCTAGCAATGCAACAACACATCAGTGATTTAGAGGACAAGTTCTTTACAGTTCTCCAACACTCGAAAACAACAAACTGTAAGTTCACAATATTCCTCCCTAGCTGAGAAGTACACAGACCTGGAGAATCACTCCAGACATAACATTTTTGGGTTTTATTGGCCTGCCGGAAGACATTAAACAAACGGAGCTCCATAATTTGTGTACCACTACTCTCTACTCTCCCCAAGGGTCTGGGTCTTAAGGCACCACTGTGGGTTGAAAGGGCTCCGAGTTTTCCCCTAGTAATAAGAAAACACTGATTTTTGCTGATTACCCTGCTGATACCATCAAACAATGTAGGGCCATTTTCCTTCACGTGCAAAACATGGGTTACCAAGGGCCAAAAATTTGTCATAGATCAGGGGACCTGAACTTCAAGCAGGGACTGAGGCTCCCTTCAAGGCTGTCCTCGTCAAGCCTACACTGGCACAATAGTCATTATTTGTGTTAATAAATCATCCAAAAATGACCAAATTTTTCAAAGATGTCATTTCACCCACCAATACTCTCAAATCAAGCACTAGCCTAAAGCTCATCTAAAGCCTTTCCCCACTATACAATTTAGAAAATTAGACGAATAGTACCTGAGCACTCCAAAACCCTTCAATACTCATAGGACACTAGGTAATACTTCTTGCTCACTTGTGGCTTGCGGAACAAGTGGCTCTGAATAAGGACAGTTAGACAACACAGGAGTTGTGTTTTTGATATTGTGTAAGACATTTGACTGTTGAGTGACTGTTTATCTTTTTTCCTCCAAATCCTTTTTCTCTTTTTCTGTCAATTGCAAAATTATAAATAATTTAAATTGAAAACCCAACTCTCCATCAAGCATATTTGGGACATTAAATAATACTAAATGTAAAGTTGTGCACTTGGAGGCTAACAACATGCATGCTTCATACTGTCTAGGAGGAATACATTTGGGGTATGCGGATAAAGACAGGAAAAGATGGCTTTTTCTGGCAAACTGGGTATTGTAAAACTTTTTAAAATAACCATTATTTATAGACAAAACATAAAAACGTAATTGTGATTCAGACAAAATTGACTGGACAATAGGAAATATGATACCCTGTAGGGAAATATAAAGAGTCTATGTACACAATGGATTAGACATATGCTCCTTAAGGGTCTTTAAACATCAGAGTATAGATAGATTGTATCGAATATGATTGATCAGTATATATAGTTACTGTCTCAAGGCTAATGCGTTTCACCCGAGGTGGGCCTCTTCAGGGGAATTAAAGGGACCCTAGAAGTTGTAATAATAAAATGTATGAATAATACATCCAATATTAATCTAGATATACTCAGCAATGAGATATATATTTTGAACTGACTTACTTGTGCATTAAAGGGTTGTACTCGGAGACAAAAGTAATTGCCAAATGGGTTTGGATATTCTAATAAAAATTTATATGAGGAGTGCAAGATATATTTAGGGTCAAATAAATTATTATAATATTATACAGTATCTTACTTGATTGCTTAGACTTATGTGTAGAATGGAAGTTGAGCGGAATGTAATTAGTATGTACTTGGTGTAATAGAGGTTACAACTTCTATGAGGTAGGTATCCAGAAGTAGACTATATAGAAAAACAAGGGGTCCAGTTAAGTTTTAAGGGTATTAGTACATTACTTAGGTGGATAGTACTTACTTAGATGTGACTGGATGGAATTAATAAATTCTACGTAGAAGGTATGGTTAAAAAAATAATTTTTTGTAACCACATCCAAGTGATATCTGCACCAAAATAAAATTGCTATTGTTTCTTATCAATTATGTGTGTGTACGAATTGTAACATTTTAAATCAATGGTGATAATAAATATATCCACAGGATGGGAGTACCTGTAGTGTTTTGTTGAAATTTTCCTGAAACACTCCTACATGTATAAAGTATTCATTTAAATAAATGATTTCCCTAGTAAATCATGAATCATTTAATATTAGGTTAGTATTCAGATAGTAAATGTATAAGTATGAAATGAATTATACCTGATGAAACAATGAGATTAATACATCTAAATTGTTGATTATTCCTCCAAATATGTATCAAAAAATGTGAACAGCTTATCTAGAAGGAAAACAAAAATATGGAAAACTGGTGGTTTAAATGCTCAAAAATCGTATTAGAAAAATGCCAACAAGGGGTTAACTTACTGGTTCCGTATTGTTGGTATGTTTAAGACGTGGAGCAAGCCAGCGGCCCCCGTCCACACAAATGCTCGATTGGAGATTCTACAATTTCATATGAAAAATAATCACAAGTGTAAAAGATGTAATAATTGAAATGTTGTTACATTTCAATTATTACATCATTAAGATAGCCTTCCAAGTAGGAATTAAATTTCATAAATTATATTTACTTTCTTTATCTCAATACATTAACATGTTTATTTACACTTGCATATGTAATTGTAGAATCTCCAATCGAGTCATTTCCCCCTTTTTGTGACATTTTCTGGGTTAATTGTACTCTTCCACCTTCCTCTCGTGAGGTCAATATACCCAGTAAGTCAAGACTATTTAGATGAATCTGCTTATTTTGTCAAAAAAATTGCCAAACTTGTAAGAATACTGTGGAAATTCTATTCTATTATCATTAATGTAATTTCTAGGGTCTCGGCAATCCCCTGAGGAAGCCTGTTTAGGGGCGAAATGCGTAGGTAGAGACCATATGTACAGTACTGACCCACATCTTGGACTTTTTAGTGAAAGTATTTTTTAAAGTCATGGTTAAACATTGCCATGGCCTCTTTTACCAATTATGTTTCTAAGAAGTATATGATTTAGTAATTGAAATAAAAGGTTTTATGTCATGCTAGACTTATTTTCTGCCATAAAGAGCCGCTATTTTTCCACTTTTTCTCGTTGTATTTAAGAATCCCACATCAAAACTCTCATCACTTAACATGGATATGTGACTATTTTTATCACATTAGTGAAGTATTAGATAGGCCACTGTGTATCACATAGGGTGAATACTTATTGAAGTAGATTTTCAAAACTGAATGTTGATTTTCCCTTCTTAGTAAGGTATCACATGTGCATTCAATGTTTTCAATCACCTGCGGAGGTCATAATTCCCAATGTTAAGTTGTGAACACATGATTATCACATCTCTTTCTTTATAATAAATCCATTATTTCAAACTCATTTCTCTCATTTCATGACTTAAATAATTTGAATTGATTTCTAATCCCCTAAGTATAACGATTTATTATATCTCTTCATCTATTGAGTTGCATAAAATATATTCAACTAATTTATTATCAATTATGGTGTGAATGAGCTGAAAAATCTCTCCATATGCCATTCATTCAATTGACTATGTTTAACATATCCATTAAATGCACGTATGTATGCCTGTTGTTAAACCTCCATCTCAACACACAATTCCCACAAATTTCCAATCAGTATACATAACGCACTTACTTTTTAGTTGTTCCTTCTATGGTGGCAGGATTAAATGGAAAGGAATCTATATATGAAGCCCCATGTTTAGGAGCTGCAGCTACTGCTGTTGCCTGTGATATAATCACTTTTGTGTTTAGCTTGTCTCGCTCGTGGTGCAGCTGCACCGTGACATCAGCTTCAGGAACAACATCCAGAAGCAGTGTAAATAGAGCATTCTTTTTACTGAGGAGAGAGATACAGGGTAGAGAGACACTCTGTCTAGAGGCTGTGTCTCCACTCCTCATTCAGTGCATTTCATACTGTCCATTACATCCGTTGTCACATCCATATAGATTTCTTTAATGTGTCTGCTTTTATTGTTGGCATTCTTGTATTTATGTATTCATGATTTTAGACAAGGAAAGGATAGAAAAATTAGCGGCTCTTTATGGAAAACTTGATTAAAACTAGATAAAATCCTTTATTTAAGTCATATAAAATAATCCTACAAACATAACAATATACATGAACCATGCAAACACAATAAGGAAGAATCTTTTGTGTTTACTATACATAATACAAAATCTCTTAGCAATGTATTGTATTGATGTGTTTTAAAAAAGGATGTTCATCAACACTAGATTCAAGGGTCAGAATTATTAGTACAGGTATTACATTCTCACCTGACACGTTTCGCCCTAATGGGCTTCCTCAGGGGACAATGAGATTGATATATTGACCCGGTAGAAGTAGTAATGATAGGATGAAGGATCAGAAGCTGAACTCACATCAAGGGCCAGTTTTAGATAGCAGGTAAGTAGGTTGGATAAGCATTGGACGGTATATTGGTTAGTGTAACTTATTGAGTATTCATTTCTTAGGTCAAAACGGGGGTGTTCCGAGATGTGTTCCATACGGAACCTAATAGAACTGTTAGTGAAAGATATCTTTATCCTTGGTAGGGTTAACTCTTAGTAGGATATGAAGCCTGTATACATATAGTGAGCAATGTTCTTAAGAGAGTGATATTATGATGATGTACCTATTCGATAACTGAGGAGTAAATGAGTAAGAAATTAATCCAGTATGTTGTAATAGTGTAGAAACAATAACAGCAGAAGGAGACGGACGGCTGCCACCAAGTTTGCCATAAAGAGACGCTAATTTTTCTATCCTTTCCTTGTCTATTTAAAATATAAAGGCTCAGCACAATTACTTCAGTAACTTATTTTTATATTACTTAGGGTACTGGCCTTTCATCATTTGTACTAATTATTCAGGATTTTGACAGAAAAGAGATGCTTGTACTTTACTGAAGAATGGCAACAGCTGATTTTATTTTAAACATGTTAATATGGGTTGTAGTCCTAAAGAGTTTTTTTTTATTTTTTATTTGGAAAAATTAAAAAGTGTATGTATTTCATATTAATTTGATAGCATAAAAATAATATCCATTTTCTTTTTGTTTTGAGTGTGAATTCTACATTCTGGGTTCTAATTAATAAGTACAACGTAAATGACAGTTTTGAATGTCATTAAATAGCAAACCAATTTTACAATGTCATATTAGTGCAATCCATCAGAATAAATTATGATGCAGTAATTCATAAATCCATGGATCAAGGAGACACTGTTTGAATTATAGCAGAATAATTAAGCTTATAATACTATTCCCAATTTAATTACCATACAATTGTATATTTTTTTTTTAACCATAGTATTTTGACTTTTTTATTTAACACTGAGCAATGTTGAGTTTGATCTAATTATTCATGAATTTTGAATACCATATCATGTCAGAATGAAAAATCTATAGTGTCTACCTGGTACATGCATATCATGATCACATTAACTGAAGACTTATTTCATCTTCATTGAAATTGTGTTTTTAACCCATATGGTGACTAACCGTGACATTACCATGTTTAATATTGTAAATATGTTCAAATATTCTTTTCTAATTTGCGCTTTGTTTTTCCTATGTAATAGCAATTACAGCTACATATCCCTAGGTGCACTACACCTTCTGTATTGCAAGTTACTAAATTACAGCCTAAAAAATTGACTTCCTTTGGCAATTTGAACCTAGTGTCATTTGGTTGATAAATCCACTTACATTATTTACAACAACCGCCTGTGATAGTACTTTTGTACATTCTTTTTATTTTTTTGGTGTTTTTAAAGTGACTTTTTACCAATTTTGTCTCTTAGTGATGGGGCTCTATGGTAAGTAACAGATGGAAACTTTCCCTATACATTTACTAATAGAGGGGTCTTCTAGCAATACCGGTCAGAATTTTTTGTAAATTTTTAAAATATTTTCATGATCTTCAGTATATTTCGTTATAAATCCAGTAGAAGGGTTTTTTTTTCTTCTAGATAATTTCATCAGGTATAATTTTTCATTTCACTTATACATTTACTATCTGAATACTAAACTAACATTAGATCATTCAAGATCATTCAAGGGAAATAATTTAATTTCACTATTACTTTATACATGTAGGAGTGTTTCAAAGTACAGTGGTACCTCGGTGTAAGTCCGCTTTGGAATAAATCCAACTAGGTATAAGTCCTGTTTGGACACAAAAAATTTTGCTTTGTGCTAGAACTTGTATGGGTCAAAATGAGTCATAACACCACGCGCTACCCTTTTTTAACTCTCACGAGACAAAGCCACGACTACTCACGAGCGTCAGTACACCAGTTGCTACCATTCAGTGAACAACCCGCGCAAAAACTCCCTGTGAATTACATAACATCTCCTCCTCCTCCCTTCTCAGCACCATCCCAGTAGGCACTCGACTCTTTTCATGGAAACGGATTAATCATTTTTCTTTTATTTCTTATGGGAAAAATTGGTTTGGTATATGTCCAAGGATCTGGAATGGATTAGGAACCTATACCAAGGTACCACTGTACTTGGGATAATTCCCAGAAAAATTTCAACAACCTGAAAACACTACAGGTATGCCATCTTGTGGATACATTTATTATCACAATTGATTTAAAATGTTACAATTCGTACACACACATAATTGATCACAAACCATAGCAATTTTATTTTGCTGCAGATATCACTTGGATGTGGTTACAAAAAAAATATTTTTTTAACCAAACCTTCTTCGTACAATTTATAAATTCTATCCAGTCACATATAAGTAAGTACTATCCCCTAAATAATGTACTATAACCCCTAAAAATACTAAAACCAGCTTTAATGGAATTTCTGCTATATATGCATGCTTCTACGTCTACTTCTGGATACCTACCTTAAAGAAGTTGTAACCGCTATTACACCAAGTACATATTTATTACATTCCACTCAACTTCCATGTTTCTACACATAAGTCTTGGCAATAAAGATACTGTATAATAATATAATATTATCTTTGACCCTAAATATATCTTGCACTCCTCATATATATTTTTGTTATTAGAATATTCAAACCTATTTGGCCATGGTTTGAGAATGATTACTTTCCTCTCCGACTACAACCCTTTATTACATGAGTAAGTCAGTTTGAAGTATATATCGACTTGCTGAGTATATGTAGGTTATTATTGGATGTATTATTCATACATTTTATTATTACAACTTCTAGGGTCTCTAATTCCCCTGAAGAAGCCCACTTCGGGTGAAACGCATCGGGCTTGAGACAGTAACTATATACCAATGAATCATTAACAATACAATCTATCTATACCCAGATGTTTAAAGACCCTTAAGAGCATATGTCTAATCCATTGTGTACATTGACTCTCTATATTTCCCTACGGGGCATCATATTGCCTATTGTCCAGTCAGTTTTGTCTGAATCAGAATTATGTTTTTTATGTATTATCTATAAATAAAGGTTCTTTTAAAATATTTAACAATAGTCAGTCTGCACGAAAAAGCCATCTTTTCCTGTATTTATCCGCATAGTATAATTCCTTATGGCTTGGCAACTACTACAGTAGTCTTCAATTGAACTCCTATGGGATAAAACTCTCCTGTGTTGTTGTTGTTTGTATATTTGGGGGAGTTAAAAATCGAAAAGGATCTGGGAGTTTTGGTAGATCATAGACTTAATAATAGCATGCAATGCCAATGTGCAAGGCTAGCAAAAATATTTTCTTGTAATAAAAGAGCAATAAATTGCACAGATCAAGACATAATCCTGCTCCTGTACAAAGCATTGGTCAGACCTCATTTGAGATATACAGTCCAGTTTTGGGCACAAGTTCACAAAAAGGATATTGTGGAATTGGAGTGATTGCAGAGAAGGGCAACTAGACTAAAAAAAGGAATTGAGGAGCTCAACTATGAGGAGAGATTAGCTGAACGGAATCTATTCTCCCTTGAGAAGAGACGTTTAAGGGGGGATATGACCACACGTATATGAATGATCTATATAGAGAACTCTCTTAATTATTCATTTTAAGGGGCCACTCTATGTTTGGAGGAAAAGAAATGTATTCTCATGATGAGGAAGGGATTCTTCACAGTAAGGTTTGGGAAAATTTGGAATAGGCTCCCTCGGGGAAGTAGTTTTAGCAAGTACTATAGACTGCTTTAAGAAAAAGCTAGATGCTTCTCTAGAAGCACAAATTTTAACTGTATTACGGTATTAGAGTAAAGGTAAGAGACTGTTGATCAGGCGAACATCCGATTGCCTCATGGAATTAGGAAGGATTTTTTTTTCTCCTATTGGAGTAAAGTGAACCAGGGTTTTTTTGCCTTCCTCTGGATAAACTATGCCTATAGTGTTTTTATCTGGCATATGTTTATTTCCCTAGTGGTTGAACTTGATGGACTTGATGTATTTTTTCAACCTGACTTTGTAAATTATTGCCACAACAGAAGTCTGCTTAATAACCACTGTTTGTTAAATTCAGCTGTTCAGCTGCTGTTACTCTTATTTGGGTATGCTAATTGTTACTAGAATATTAAGTTGTAACTCCATTAAATTATGTAGTGTCATTTTGTTGTATATTTACACCCCTTTATTCCCCTTCAGCTAAACCTGAATAAACAATAATAACTTGGCACCACTAAAAAACCACCAATCTTTTTAAGGCTCCTTTAAAGCTGGAACTCTTCGGAATACGTAGCCTATAATGGCACAGCCCCACTATGCTAGTGCAACAGTAGTTAGTAGAACACATGTGGGGAGAAGTGCAAGAAGCCCCAAAACTAAAATCCAGGCAGAAGTGGCCCCCCACACCCTAATAAGGAGCAAGGTCTGGCTTTCCAGTAGACCCATGAAAAGAAGCTGGCAGGATTTGCTGCCACAGTAAGGGACAGTTTGGCTTTCTAGCTGCCCCAAGATGAGAAGCTTCCAGGAGCTGTGCTCACATCTCATCTGAGGGAAAGTTTTATGATCCCTATATAGGAAAGATTTAACCAAGGATTATCTGCCCTTCCCCCAATCCCAAGTCTGCAGAGCTTCCCTAGCACTTACATGACCATTAGCAAGCAAGGTGGGTCCTAAACTGGCTATTGACCCAAAAGAAAAATAAACGGGGGAATGTTCCTGCTGATGTGCAGGAAACACAAGACTTGGGTAGCCCTGAGAAGGGCTGGTTTTCAATGTGTTTTGGGGGTCGTGTTTCCTGTTTGGTGGGTACAGCCATCTCATGTATGCTGTCATGGAATACTACTTGCAAAGTAATACAGAGGAAATCCATAGAAACACAGAAGAGATTCAAACCTCTGTGAAATAACATGCACATCAGATTGTTGTCTTACTACTCACTAAGATAATCCTAATTAACCTAACCTTTAACTGAATACTTTATTTTGCTGTTGATTTGGGGGGATTCTTTAATGCCATCCATACGCTTAGAAGGCAGGAAAATATAACCTTTAATTTTAGGGGATCTTTTGGTTTAGAAAGGAAGAAAAACCTACTTGTAGCTGTTGATCACCATGTCATTTATCGAAACATGTCCTTTACAAGTCATTTCTCGAAACTGAAAACAGAAAAGTACAGCACTGTAGTGGATTATTAAAGAAAACCGCTAGACCTTAGACTGCAAGCTCCTCCTACACTTACCCTATTATTGTGTTTAGACTGTTCAATGCTAGCAGTAAAGAGGAAACATCGAGCTGGAACTCCTGCTTTCTGTGCACAGTTGATGTACCTGAAATATGACACCATGTTATTGTAATACTACATACATTTAAACTTTAACCTGGTACTACGGCTGTCTGTCACCATGTTAATTTTAGGATGATGGCAGGGGTAATCAGAAGCAGCACTAGTTCTTAAACATGGTATACTGATGTTGCATTGCACAAAAACCTGCCCTGGAACTAGCATCTTTTCTGTTGACTGACAGTACAGCCTTCAGCATTTTTGGAAGCTTTGGCCCTGACAGTGTCACTTTGCATGCATTATTGATTTTCTTTTATATCTCAGTGACTGTATTTTATACTCTATGACTTTGTATGTATACATAGGAAACGGACAAAAACAACAGTGCAGAGTGAGGTAAGTAAGCATTCAATAATCCCAAAGGTGAAAGGTGCTGTAGATGAGCTGCTTACAGACAAAGATAAGGGAGGACTTGTGAAGGAGTATTTTGTTTATTTTTTAGTATACAAAATAATTACAAAAGGATAAAATTAACAGAAAGACAACAGTGTTCAACAGGTGGGAAGAAATTGTAGGTAGGTGGCAGCTCCTGTATTGTGACCCAACTATTCAGTAATCACCCAAAAACAGACGGGGGGCTACTGAAAACTGCTGGGTGGTTTGCCTGGCTAAAAGGGGCTGGGGAGAACACTGGACAATATTACTGAGAAAACATCAAATACTATGAAACCCACAAAACAAAACTGGTTAGCCTTACCGGCCCCGGGACTCCACATCTGGGTTGGTGTTATCAATAACAATGCTCTGGCCATTTCTCAGAGCTTCTTCACAGGCTGATACACACTTCTGCCATGTTCCAAGAGTGTCCTTAAATACACATCAGGAAAACATTTTATTAACCTACGGCATGTTGTAAAGACAGAATATAATAACCTAAGGGATGTTATAAGGACAGAATATAGTAACTGTTGCTGTCATTATCTTGTGCAAGCTTGAGGGTTCATATTCTGATCCTAGCTTGCTACAGGGTGTCAGGGACTTCAGATAAGCATCTAGTAATATTTAACATCTAATAATCTAGAGTCATCCAGTCCTGCAGCTACCATACTATTTTGGCTTAAAGGTATAGTGAAAAAATTATATACAATTATGAGAAGAAGAAAAAACTGGTTCTCAGTAGGTCGTAAATTAGGTGTATGCTACCTCTGATTAACGACGCATAACATATTACACATTACTATGTAATTATTTATTTAACAAGGGCTAAGTCAAAATACAGAAGAAGCAAGAAAATGTAACATTTCTGTTGGAATTAGAGTGTAAGTACCAGCCAGGTGCTGGCAATTAAATGCACATAATTGGTAATCAGCAACTGTCCCACCCCGCACCCCTGTATAAGCTAAAGTTTTGGCAGTTTGCTAGTTTGGGACATTCTGGTGTGTGGTAACACTAAGTCAAGGCAGAAAAGATATCTGCATTGACCTTAGAAAAGCAATTGTGGCTACCCATCAGTCTGGAAAGGGTTATAAAGCCATTTCCAAACAATCTTAAGCCGATCATTGTAGAATGAGAAGGATTATTCACAAGTGGAAAACATTTAGGACAATTGCCAGTCTTCTGAGGAAATTCAACACAACCCTTTGAGACCTCTGAGAGTTACGTGCTTCAGCTGGAACAATAAATATTAATTAAAGTTTACAACAGTACAATTAGAAAAGGAGTGAACAAGGATGCCATGAGAAAGCCGTTCTCTCTGAAAAGAAAATGGCAACACAGCTAAGGTTTACAAAGTTGCATCTGAACAAACCACAAGACTTCTGGAACAATGTCTTTTGGACAGACAAGTAGATAGGTTCGGCCAGGACAAAATATAACTTGGTATTAAAAATACAGACTGTTGTGATCCAGGGAACATCCAATTGCCTCATGGAATCGGGAAGGAATTTTTTTTCCCATTGGAGCAAAATGTACCAGGGTTTTTTTTGCCTTCCTCTGGATCATATATGTCTATAGAGTTTTATATCTGGGATCGGTTTATTTCCCTAGGGGTTGCACTTGATGGACTTATGTCTTTTTTCAACCTGACTTACTATGTAACATCTGAGGATAATGTACAACACCAAATTTGGCAAACAGTCAACACAAAATATCAGTACAAGCACCTTATGCCAACTGAGCTTGTTTGCATCCACAGGACTTGGGTACCTTGCACTCTTTGAATTGACCATGAACTCCTCTGTATATTAAATATACCTACAGTCAAATGTGAGGCCATTTGAGCAAGAGCTAAAACTTTGTTGAAAATGTGTGATGCAACAGGACACTGGTCCCAACCACACCAGCAAATATGCAGCAGAATGCCTAAAAAGTAATGAAAAAAATGAAGGCGTTCCAATGGCCCACTCAAAATCAAAGACCTCATTTTGATTGAAATACTGTGGCAAGATTTTAAACGTTGTGCATAAACAACTGCCTGCAAATGTAAATGAACTGAACCAATGTTGTAGAGAAACATGGGCCAAAATTTATCCACAACATTGTGGAGGAGTGATAAAGCTATACAGAAAATAATTATTTTAAGTTATCGTAGCTGATGGGAATCAAAGAAAATTATAGGATGCGTAATGGGAACATGGGAATACAAAAACTACTAAATGTGGTTATGTTGAGCATATAAACTCTTTACCTCTTTATAACTACAGGTGTCCATCAGCATGCATTTTACATTTTTGTGTATTGCCTTTCACAATACACAGCGTAGTAAAATAAAAAAAGGCTGCAGATGACAAGCCTGCATACATGAGTACTATGACACATCAGGAGAAGAGAACCCTGCTCAGCCATCAATGATGTGAAGGCTGGCAAACAGCAAAAAACTTTATCCAGGACAAAGACAATTAATGTTCTGATCTGTATGCGGGGCATTCTGGGGACATATCCGTCTTGTCTTTTGCTTTCAGAAATTTTGGACTACTGCAGCTATCCCAGGAGCATTTAAAAATATTGAACTCTCCGATTTTGGAACAGGAAGTATGATCCACTGTTACACATCTTGCTAATAGCCAGTGCCCAGGGCTCAATGACTAAACAGCAGAATTCTACAAGACAATAGTAGAGGACACCCTGACTGACTGACTGAAAATGATCTCATTTTGGAACTATGGCTCAGGGCTCCTACTTTACTTTAGGCCCAGAATTATATATCATGATTCATAATTGTAAAAGTTATCCTTAAAAAAGCTAAAGATGCGCTCCTCTGCATTTGAAAGTACGTGCCTCTCTCTAGCTTCAACCAAAGGGCAAATCTCAGTAATCTATTCGGCCTTGGTGACCCCTACTGATAAATTGCTCTATATGAAGACTTGGGAATCCGAATTGGGTATTACCTGGGATTTAGAAGATTGGTGGGATACGATAGACTCCCTTTCCAGGATCTCTCTGAACTCTGCAATAATAGAAGCCAATTACAAGGTGGCTCTTAGGTGGTATCTCACTCCGGACAGATTAGCGAAAATGTTCCCCTCAACTTCTCCTCTTTGTTT
>NC_092868.1:21591146-21642531 GCF_032062135.1 Pyxicephalus adspersus
TCATTGTTCAGACCACTGTTGTATATGGTTTTCTCCTTGTCACTTTGAATATTGAGGTCGTCAAGAATATGCTTGTTCCCTGCTGACCCTAGTTTTGATTATTTTGTATTATCTCGTTTATTTTTTTTGTTGAAATACATGTACCTATTTTTGTGAAAATTCAATAAAAATATTGAAATATAAAAAAGCTAAAGATCCTAGGCACCTTGAATCACACAGCCCTATTTCCTTAATTACCTGGACTCGAAGATTCTAGTCAATCAGCTGGCAACCCTGATGCCGCTAATTATTTCTCCATTCCATGTGGGTTTTGTATGTGGTCGATCAATGGTGGCCAACATCCTAAAAGTCTTACCAGCCCTAGAATATGCTAAAATGCAAGGCAGACCTTAGGGTGAAAATTGATTAAATTTCAGTCTCCACTAGTTTGGTATCAAGGGCCTCTTTACTGTGCTCTTGACAATTCACAATGGCATGTACAATTCAATCCATGGCTAGGTACATACATAAGGTTTTTTATCTCCACCCATACTGGAAGGGAGCACGGGGCAGGGATGTTCATTGTGCTAGAGCTGCACTGCATGCAGATCCATGATGTGTGGTTTATCGATAAGAGGGATTATCTACCTATCCCCCCAAAAATAAAAAAGGATCTAGAACTTTAGTTTATTTAGAAATTTAGTGCTCTCCTTTTTAGAGAGGTGTTACTTAAAATTATGTCTTTTAACAGACTTTTATATCCTCAGCAAACAATGCCGTTGCTGTTGAACAATTAGGATAAAAGGTCCCTTAACATGTCATTTGCAACATTCATCTGGCAAGGCGGGTGCCCATGCAGAAGCGGTTTCTGCCTACTTTAGAAGGGTGAGTTAATTTCCCTAATATTGGAGAATACAATCTGGCCTGCCTCATCAGGCATATCATTGGCTGCCTTAAAGGTTCTATAACATTTTCTAATTATATATTGGAACAATAAGTGGCACACCCATGGGATCTGAGGGTTTTTATACTCTAAGCTTTTAAAGTTAAAAATCTCAAACGCTTATGAAATATCTAAGATTCTTCTTCTATTGGAGCAGAAAATATTTATTAGGGTGTGACAAGGTGTCTCACTACTTCATTGAAAAGGTGTGCTATGGTGTTTACATTACACACAGGTTCAGCTGTTTCAAGAGTTAAAGGCTCCAGGAAGAGTTGCTTAGTTGGAAAACCTGTTAAGGGTGCTGAAGCTGGTCAGGGAGGAGATAAAAGGGATCCCTTACCACCTGGTCCATTCAAGGTTTTTTTCGGCCTGCGCAGCCAGAGAGCAGATGTACTATTTAGAGAGAGCATTGTATCCAGTAGCTTGCTGGAGGCTGAGGGTAAAGAGATCTACAAAGACCATTGCCAAAGGGAAATTCCCAGGGACCATAAATTTTGTATAATGACTTTGTAATATGGCTAACAGTAATATTGTGTATTTTTTTTTACTTTTTGGGCAACTTGCTAATAAAGAACAAGCAGACACCTGTAGCTTGCACTGCATCCTTTTTGCCTGCTCAGTGTCATCCAAAAATTATGTGTTTCATGACCTATGCTATACATCTGTGTTGTGGTTTACTTGGATGACATCTTGATTTTCTTACGTTGGAAACATGACTTATGACCTTCTGGTCACCCAGGCATACAAAGAACTTTTACATTTCTCTCCCAACAGTACTGGTGGTTCAATCTTCACAAAGATGTGACAGACTATGTCAAGGCCTGTGTGGTCTGTGCTCAAACAAAGTCGTTCTCCTTCTTCCACTACCTATTCCCACAGAACTTGTGTCATTTATCTATAGATTTTACCACTGATTTTCCACCTTCTGATGGCTGTATGGTTATTTGGGTGGTTGTGGATCGCTTTACCATCAGCAGCAGCATTGGTTGTAATCTTTTTCCAGCTGCCCCAAGAAAATTTCTTGACTTCACGGCATGCCCACTCATATCGTGTCAGATCGTGGGGTGCATTTTACTTCCATTTCTGGAAAGGCTTTTTCAAATCCCTGGACATTTATATGGAGTTCTCTACTGCTTATCACCTGCAAACCAATGGGCAGACTGAAAGGGTCATCCAGTCCTTGGAACCATATGTTTGAGCCCTTGTATCTGCCCACCATGATGACTGGGTGGCTCTGCTACCTTGGGCAGAGTTTGCCCACAATAATCATGTCTGCACCAGCACCAAGGGGTCTCCATTTTTTATTGTCTACGACAAACATTCTCGCCTTCCGTCCCCTATACCCTCCCCTGCTGCCAGCACCAGATCTGCTCAGGGATCCCAGTCCCTGCTCACTTCCTGGTCCTGGTCATATGACTCTCTGTCAGTTGCCCTTTTGTCTCAGAGGACTACAGTGTTCTGCAGACACACTCCACCAACTGGCAAACATGTTAACAGCACTTGAACTGCCTCTTTTCCAGCACTTCCTCTGGTGGTGGATTAGGTTGTCTGCAGGTCACATGAGCCTCATCCATTACATGACCTACCCTTTATAAGGAAGTGACTGGCACAAGGAAGATGCCTGAACAAGGAGTTCCCTTTGGCTCTGTTCCCATGTACCAGTTGCGCCTGTTTGTGTCTGTTCATGACTCTCTCGTGTACCAACCCTAGCTTGACCCGTGACTACTCCTGATCGCTGCCTGCCCTGACCTTTGGCTTGTCTGACCACACTCCTGTCTCTCTCGTTTTGGCACCAGGTTTTGTTTGTCTGTCAGCAGTTACCAGCCTCTGCATGCATGGGGGTGCAACCTGTCCTGCAGCCTAACATCCTCACCTCTAGAGGCTCTGGAAAAGACCGGGTGATTGCTTAGGCTCTGCGCCACGCACACATCTCTGCCAACTGAACTGGTGACACGAAGGGTCCGCCATCCTACCTGTGGCACCATAACATAAATCCTTTCTGTGGGGAATTTAAATGTAAGGAGCTAGGAGGATGCCCTGCCATAGCTGCTGTGGCTCTGTGCTCCCTGGAACAAGACTTTTGTAGTCCCCGAGGCACATGAAGAGTGGCTCTGTGACTCCAGAAACAGGGCTGATTCCAAAAGAGGGACAAGAGCTACAGGGAGAAGCTGCTTACCATTTTTCAGGCATGCCCCCCTCAGGCTACATATTGGTGAGCATAATTCTCCCCAGAGGTTTTTAGCCGGCTGCTTTGAATACCCCGCCCAGCTCTCGGCAGCTCTCATCCTCAGATGCACGGATCTCAGTGAGGCTGCTCTGTGTCATCCGTTCAGAGGATTGCTGCTGATGAGAGGTGAGCACACACAGTTCAGCCTTCATGTGAAGGAGACACAGGCAGCCCAGCCCCCATCTCATAGCACGAGCTCGGATTTCTGCCTGTGAAATGTATCCACCCCTAGCTCTGCGTGTGAATTCTGCATCCTCACAGCTCTCTGTGTGTACAAACCTCCATATCTCCTAAATTGTATGTCACAATGACCTGTAATTTTCAGGGTGTACAGGGGACCCTCATAGATACTAGTTATTACAATTTCAGCCCCCCAGCTTTAAAGAATTTCAAGATATGGGGGTCACAAATGTAAAAAGTTATGAAAATTGAACTTGGGGTTGTTGTTTGAGGAAAGTGCAACAAGGAGTCCTAAATTGAAAGTGCAAATTGGGGACCCCAGAGCCACTAACATAGCAAGGAGCATTGGGGTGGGGCCCCTAAACATATAGCTACCTGTCACAAATCTATACCTATGAAACTACTGTCTGCTTCTCTTCTTTGGACACCAATTTCCCCGAGGATGGGGGGTACAAAACTGAAAATATAATAACTGAAAATATAGGTGCAAGTGGCGGGCACATTCTCCCACATTCTCTACAGCATCATTAGAACATAAAACACTCTGCCCATTAAAATGGGCTTCCCTTCCCTGGGGAGGTGTAAGAAACCAAAAATATAGGTACAAGTGGGGAACATCTGTGACTAACATCCCCTAAAACTTCATCACTATGGCATCATTAGAAAATGAACTCTGCCCACTAAATTTTATTGAGGTTGCAGTACAGGAAGGTTACAGTCGTGTGTAACAAGGAAGTGCATTTTGATGGACATTTTTTTTTTAATGTTGTAAAGATGCCATGGTGATGAAAGGTGATCGCCACAAGTGTCTCCCACTTCCGCCTATATTTTTGTTTTCCTGCACCTCTTAATTCTTGAGAAATTGGGGTTTGAGGTAAGATGCAGACAGATATGTGTAACCGAGCAGGCAGCACATTTTGCTAGGTAGAGATTTATGTTCTCATAATGCCATAGTAATTACATTTTAAAAAGGCTTAGCCACAAGTGTCCCCCACTTGCACCTACAGTTTGTTTCCTATGCCTCTACCTGTACCTAAAAATATCAAGTTATTACAACCAACGGTTTAGGAGATCTGAAGGTTTGAACACAGCGAGCTGTAGCAGAATATGACAAGCAGCTTTTACACTCACATTGCTATCACACTCCGCTTCCGATGACATTACACACTGCGGATAAACGTCACAAACTGTTTTTATATAGAATATGGGCAGTGATGAGAGGGGGTCACTGTCTGTCTCGTCTCTATCTGATATCACATGCATGATGCTATTAAAGCATCGCCACATTTTTAACATTATATTAAAGAGTTACTTTCTCTGTTATGTAATGGAAAAATTTTTTTTTTTGCTTTTACACTTTTGTGAAGAGGACCTCTCCCCTTCAGTCTTCACTTCCATTTCGGTAAAGACCGAAGGGGAAATCCGCAGCCTTCTGGGATATTTGTGTCACATATCCCAAAAAGCTCTGCACTGCTCCTTGTGTGCATGCAACTTCAGGGGATTTCTTATAAAGTAAAAAAAAACGTGTTCAATCTCATGCATGCGCAGTGCAAGGCAGCATTGGACATACAAGTGAGCATCAGAGAAAAGGTGGAAGCTGAGCCAGCATGGGCCTGCTGGGCTAATTATGTAAAAGAATCAAGTGAAAAAAAAAATGTTTTCACAAAAGTTCACTTTAACTAAATATAGACACAGGAGCACATCTGAAGTTAGGCTGAATTCACACCTGCAGTAAGGTTACATTTGTCCATTCCTCATACCAGGAACCACTGTTACCAATGTTACCAATCCTAGATGCTACAGGGGTTACCAATCCCCTGTTACCAATCCTAGATGCCCAGAACTTACCGCCTGTTACCAATCCTAGGTGCCCAGCACTTACCGCCTGTTACCAATCCTAGGTGCCTAGAATTTACCGCCTGTTATCAATCCTAGATGCCCAGCACTTACCGCCTGTTACCAATCCTAGGTGCCTAGAATTTACCGCCTGTTATCAATCCTAGGGGCCTGGCACTTATGGCCTGTTACCAATCCTAGGTGCCCAGCACTTATGACCTGTTACCAATCCTAGGTGCCTAGAACTTACCGCCTGTTACCAATCCTAGGTGCCTAGAACTTACCGCCTGTTACCAATCCTAGGTGCCTAGAACTTACCGCCTGTTACCAATCCTAGGTGCCCAGCACTTATGGCCTGTTACCAATAATAGGTGCCTAGCAGTTGCCAGAAGTCACTCAGAAGGGGTAAATGTTTTTTTGCTGCTAATATGAGCTAAGCCTAACTTGTTACACCACATTCATTATACTATTACACTACTACAAAGGATTACACTCCAAAAACTTAGAACACTACAAAGTTGGGTCACAATACACGGCATAGGACAGTTGTGGCAAAATACACAGAATAGAAAAATTGGATATACTAACGGGGCAGGCATTACAAAGTTGTAACAAATAATTGGGAGAAGGTAGAACACTGAAACAATAAGAGGTTACTGGATACCCATAGCATAAACAACTGGGAGCACTAAATTTGCCGTGTTTTACCACCCGGCTACAGCTTCCTACCACCCGGCTGAAAAAAATTTCTGGGGAAAACACTGGTGAGAGTCTAAAAATAATGTCTTCTTAGACTGTATTTACTGTATATTTTTTTACAAATCTCATTAAACATTTAAATGTTTTTTACTTGTACTTACTCTGTTGGCATATGCATAGCCTTTCGGTAAAAGGTATTCTTTAATGAAAGTTGATTTTCCAGCTAAAAACAGACAATGCATTAGTTGTGACATTAATCTGAACATCTTTTTTTAATATTTAAATAACAGGTATATGAGAAAAAACATAAAAATTGCAAGACAATATTAAGCATATCTTGAGGCTTACATTTCAAAAGTATCATTAAAGTGGGCCATTTTTGTTGCTTTTTTTACAGCTAAAATTCAACTATAAAAAGCAAGTTTTACTTACAAATATATTATTAAACTATATTTATAAAGCGCCAACATATTACACAATGCTGTACGTTAAATAGACAGACAGATAAAAACAATGACACATGAGGAGAGGACCCTGCCCAAAAAAGCATACAATCTAAGAGGTGGGGAAATAACACAAAATAGTTATGTAAATGTTTCTGTACAGCTAATTTAAACATGCAAAAACAGGTGACCTAAATGCAATGCATTATCAATATTTTGTGATTGTCCTCGGAAGACAAAAAGTTTTTGTGGAGTTCTGTTTCCTGTTGATAGATAACACTGGGGAATGAATTTTTGGTTGAGTTAGATCTTACACTTGTTTTTTACTAATTTTTGGGTGGTGAATGCTGAAATTACCCCAGATTTTTGCGATCACATCAGTTTTTTACAATACAGGGTACCCTCCATTTTTGTCGAAAAACATACAAATTTTACATACAATGAAAAAATAATGAAATTGTCAAGGTAGCTGCAGAGCAGGATGGTGGACCCTCTGTGTCACCAGCTCAGTTGGTAGAGACGTGCACAGATGCAGAGTCTACGCAGCTGCCCGGTCTTCACCAGAGCCTCTAGAAGTGGGGGGGGGGGGGGGGGGTGAGCTGCGGGCAACTGCCAGGTTGTGGCCCCTGTGCACGCAGAGGCAGGTGACTGCTGAGGGCATAAACAAGACGTGGTACCAGAACGAGGAGCAGAAAGTAGTCAAGGGAAGGCAGCCATTAGGAGTTGTCAAGGTCAAGCCGAGGACAATATACGAAGAGTCAGGAACGAGAGAATCAAAAAAAGGAACCTGGAAGCAGAGCCAAAGGAAGTCCTTGTTCAGGCAACCTCCTATTGCCATTCATTTTTTTTAAGGGAAAGTCATGTGATGGATGAAGCCATGTGACCTGCTGCATCCTATTCTACCACCAAAGGGGGTCCTGGGAACTAGAGGTTGGTGGTGTTCACATCTTCACCGCCAGGGGAAGGCGTCCGCAAAACACTCTAGTCCTCCAAGGTAGTGGAACAGCTGACTTGGAGTCACATGACCTAGACCAGGAAGTGAGCTGAGGAGGTGATGCCTCAGCAGAGCTGGTGCTGGCAGCGGGGGAGTGTAAGGTGGGTGACACTGAAGGAGGCAGAGATCCCCAGGACCTACAGGGATCTGTGACAGTACCCCCCCTCTGAGGGCCCCCACCATCCCGGCCCCTCTGGGCTTGTGGGGAAATTTGGCGTGGAACTCCCTAAGTGAACAGGGAGCATGGAGATCCTTACAAGGGACCCAGGAATGCTCTTCAGGGCCGTAGCCTTTTCAATGCACCACATATTGCAATGATCCCCGGACAAGTCTGGAGTCCAAAATCTGTTCTACTTCATATTCTTCTTCTGAAGCAGCAGGGACAGGTCCAGGGGGTATAGTCTTCTTAGAGATTGTATTGAGAATAACCAGTTTAAGGAGTGAAGCGTGAAAGGAAATATGGATCCTTAGAGAAGGCGTCAGGAAGCAGTTTCAACTTGTACGTGACTGGGTTAAACTGAGACAGGACAGGAAAAGTACCAATGAAACGCCGAGCCAACTTGGGAGATGGCATCTGTAACCGAATATTTTTTTGTAGAAACCCAGACTTGCCAGGGGAAAACTGAGGTGCAGGGGATGGTTTGTTTGTCGGCCCATTTCTCGGAACATAGGGAGGAGCGCTTTAAAATCTCTTGAACCTCTCTCCAAACTTGCCGAAAGTGGTAAGCGGTAGCGGCTGCAGCAGGTACATCTGATGGTGCAGGAACAGAAGCAGGGAGCTTGGGGTGAAACGACCGGAGACAATGAAGAAAGGGCTGTGACCTGTAGACTCATTGGAGCAGTTGTTGTGAGACAGCTCAGCCCAACACAGTAGGTCAGACGAATTGTTTTGCTGGGAGTTGACATACATGCGGAGATACTGTTCCAGGGACTGGTTCGTCCGCTCTGTTTGCCCGTTAGACTGGGGGTGGAAGGAAAGTGCAGCTTGATGTCCCGCAGGTGACAGGGCTCGCCAGAAGGGAGAAGTGAACTGCACTCCACGATCAGACACTATGTGTGATGGTAATCAATGCAGGTGGATGACTTCCTTAAGGAAGCTTTTAGCCAAAGTGGAAGCAACAGGAAGACCAGGAAGGGGAATAAAACGGGCCATTTTAGAAAATGTATCTACCACAACCAATATTGCGGTGAACCCATTAGAGATCGGAACATCAGTTATAAAATCCATAGGATAGGACTCCATGGTAGTTCAGGGGTCGGCAGTGGCTGCAAAGGATCGGAGGTGAATCTGCAACGTACCAGCACGTACATCTGCAACGTACTTGTGCCAAGCACACTCAGTGCAAGCAGGCACAAAATCACCGACATCCTGCTTCAAATTTGGCCACCAGTATTTATGGTTGATTAAGTCAAAGGTCTTGTGATGCCCATGGTGACCAGCAACCTTAGAAGCATGACCCCCACTGAGGGCCAAAAGGGCGCTTTCTCTTTTTAACAAATGATATCCTGGGAGGATCTGGACCAGCTGGACTGGGGCCATGGGCAAGATTCGAGCAGGGTCGATAACAAAAGTGGGTTTTGTTTCTGTGCCCTCCTTTTTAAAGGAGTGAGAAAAGGCATCAGCCTTAAAATTTTTGGAACCTGGATGATACACGAGTATGAAGTCAAACCTGGAAAAGAAGCGTGACCACCAGGCTTGACGAAGATTCAAGCGTGCTAATTGTAGGTACTGCAGGTTCTTGTGGTCAGTGTATATAGTTACAGGATGTCGAGCGCCCTCTAGTAAGTGGTGCCATTCTTCTAAGGCGAGTTTGAATGCAAGAAGCTCGCAGTCTCTGATTGAGTAGTTCTTCTCAGCAGGAGAGAACATTTTAGAGAGTAAACCACAGGACCTCAGCTTGAATGCCGCATTCTTCTGGGAAGGAACTGTGCCCACTCCAATAGAGGAAGCGTCCACCTCTAAAAAGAGGGGCTGAGAGGTGTCGGGGCGAACCAGGGCAGGAGCCGATGCAAAGGCCTTTTTCAATAAGTGAAAGGCCTCCGGTGAAGGAGGTCCTGGAAGATGTCGTTCGGAGAGCGGGTCTGCCAAGGTGGGTAACACTAAAGGAGGCACAGATCCACTGACCAGAAATAATAACTTGAATGTACGGTTTATTTAAATTTCTTTTGTTCATACAAAGGATTTATTGTTACTCTGACATTTTTATTACAGTAAAACATTTGAAATTTATTCAGGTAAGTGTTTAAGGTAAAAATATACGCTTATAGCTTTTTCTGGAGTTTTCAATCTTAGGACAATCCCGCTGGATGCTCCAACAATAGTCAGCCATCATATATACATCCCATCTACCCTGATACCGTCCTTCCATGACCTTCAAATGCTGGTGGAATTGTTTAGCTTGCTAATCACTGACTGCACCAAGGTTTTCTGGGAAGTTAGAAAGATGGCTATGCAGAAAATGCACCTTGATGCTCATATTGCAACCAAGCATTTTGTAGCTCTTCAAAAGTTTCTGGACAATTTCCGTGTAATTTTTTGCTTGTGTGTTTCCAAGAAAATCCTTGACAATGGCTTTGAATTTTAACCAAGCATTCTTTTCGACTTCTGACATTGTCCTGATGAAATGTTTTTCTTTGATGAGCTGCCGAATCTGTGGACCATCAAACACACCGGCCTTTATTTTTTCAAATGACAGGCTAGGAAATGCCAAAATTAGGTATTTGAAACAGTCCCCTTTAACTAACTGCTTCATCAGACCCAGTTTCATGTGCAGAGGCGGGAATACAATATGCTTTTTATGAACAAGCTCTGATGTCCAACATGCACAGATAACAGGGATACTTGGTGTATGCGTGTTCCTGACTAAGAAGGAAGCATACCATTTTAAGGTCAACACAGATGACCCAATTGTGTTGGTGATATGGCAAAAACTCAATGGCTCTTTTTTATGTCTGCATATTCTTCACAAGGAGAAACTGAATAGCCAATTGGGACTGACCCAAATATTTTGCCATTGTAAAGGAGGACACACTTCAAGCTCCGCTTTGAGCCATCGATGAATAGTCGCCATTCAGTTAAGGTATAGATTGGAATTTCCAATTCCTCCATTAAACTAGGTATGTTATGGTAATAAAAAAAAGCCACTGTCAGTTCTAAAGTACTGCAGAAATGCAATTTCTCTGGTTTGAAAGTACAGTACATTCGTTCCTTTTTCAAGTAAGTTTTTCTAATGCAGTCTTGATGCTAGGAGTTCTGAAGCCTTCTTCGATAGTCCCAAATCACGCGCCAAATCACTCAATTCATGCTGATCAAATCCCTTACGAACAGAGTCCTCTTCAATTTCAAACTCTTCATCATGGTTGTCACCTAGTTCATCACCATAATCATGTTCTTTAAGAGAGGGTAGTCTAACGAAAACCGGTACTGGGATTTCATCTGAAAGAGCCACTGGGCATATAGCTGATAGTAGACTAGGATACTCTGTGTTACATTTATTTTTCTTGTAGTTTTCACTATACAAAAGTAACAGTCACTGAAAGATCTCCTGGCTCTCGCCAAACCATAGGTATACCAAATGGCATCTTATCACGTGTTTCCTTTGTCCACATCCCTAAACCCTCGACACACCGTTTGCACACCTTATGAGGGGCCCAAGACTTATCTTGATTACCAAGATTAACTTCGAAATATGGCAAATAGGTTTGCTCTACAAATGTGCTGATGTTCGCCCTTTGACTGGGAATGGTGAAACTGCCACAGATATAACAAAAAGAATCAGGGTTGTTTAGGCACTTACGAGGAGAAACAGCAGAGCCAGACATGATATGAAAGAAAGGAAATATGTGTTGAAGTAGAAAAATAAATTTTGCTCATTCACTACGTAGAGCAGCACACAACCTCTGACCACACTGTTTGCACACCTTATAAGGGGCCCAATATTTATCTTGATCACCAAGTTTACCTTTGAAATTTGTCAGATAGGCTTGCTCTACAAATGTGCTGATGTTCACCCATTGACTGGGAATAGTGAAACTGCCACAGATATAACAAAATGAATCAGGGTTGTTTAGGCACTTACGACGAGAAACAGCAGAGCCAGATATGATCTACAGGAAAGGAAATACGTGTATAAGTAGAAAAGTAAATTTTGCCTATTCACTACGTAGAGCAGATCCACGCTACAGTAATCGCAATAATATAAGCGGTAGAGAAAAAAACTGACGTGATAGAAGAAAACTAACTGCACTTTCAGAATCAGCATACCTATTTTAGTGTAAATAAGCTTAAAAATTAAAGTCAAGAAAAAACTTGTTCAAAATTGTTTCCCAGTGTTAAATAAAGTACAGAGCATCTATTCAGGAACAGAGCGTTCACGTATGTTATGAAGCCAGTGGCAAAGTGTAAAGGCTTTGACAGTGAGAGAGATATGGTAATTTTTTTTTGGCAGACAGTAAACATGGGACCATACCGCAAAGGGTATAATGTTTGCCTGTATATAAAGAAGGGGTATGCAGATGGTATGCCAGTGGACAGGTGTGCAGAAGAGGAGTACCAAGAGTATGCCAACAGGAAACATGTACAGGGAAGTAGTGTGGAGGGCTTGAAAATTGCAGGAGAGGATTGACGAGTATATGACCGTGCATCCGGCCTTAGAGGAGGTAGTGAGAGAAAGTGTTATGATAGTGTAGACAATATACATTCAATTTGTGTAAACGGGGAGAAATTGAAACTGCAGAAATATGTCAATACCCCTGACCATGTGAAAACAGGAGGTGTTCTTCTGCAAAGAACAGAAGGGAGAAAGTAAACCCTGAGGTCAAGAGCAAAAAGAATGGCAAACTTTCAGTGAGTGTAAAGTAGATTAGATGCAAAACCCCATACTATTTTTATGCAATACAAGATATATGAAAATAACTTTGTGTACAGAAGAGGCTATCCCAATGCTGGCATTAAGTGTGTGTTCTGGGGACAAACAGAAGAAAAGATTGTGTGCTGGAGAAGAGATCCTATTAAAATAAAGGCAAAGTTTGCCATGCAAAAGTGGCTTAACTTTAATTTTTATTGGGATGGAATGGTAGACATATAATAAAAAAAGGATAACCTGTTGTTACAAGCATTTGGGAAAAAAAAATGTTGTTCACATAATGCATAATGCAAAGGAAACATAACTGGATCCAAGTTTTAAAGAATCCAGATTAAACCTGGTAATAATTTGTTGAACAATATCATTTTAAAGCATGGGATCTAGCTGAGCTTCTAACCTAGGCCTAGTATCAAATAGTTTGATGGGTGCATAATTATATCACAAAATGGATGTCACACACTTAGTTACAATGTAAAAGTTCTGTATATGACAGGTTTAAATAAAACATATAGTATTTAAAATATACATATTTCAACTTTCATTCAGTACATAAACAGCCTAAATTAATATATATAAGTCTATAACTTCAACTTTTCTGCACCACCATTTAAACTCCTGGCATTCCGTACTTTGCTGGCAATATTGCAAAAAGCATCCCACAGCAGAAGTTAGAATTTGTTCCCACTAAAAAAAAAAACATTGTTGCAAGTTATACTGCAAAGCTTGTGTGGTTGTGCCTTGCAATGCTGACCCCATTTATTACACTGAATGGGGCAGTGCACAAAAACAGACTGAAATGCACACAGCAATGTGTGTTGTAAAAGGCAATGTGTTGTAAAAGGCCCTTACTCTTCATGCAATGCCTGATGTCCTTGTGTATAACATTCTATGAAAAGTGCAGTGAACTGCTTTACACCGCACCCAGTAGGAACAAGGCTTTACACAGCAGGTAGTGTTTTCCTTCACCTAACAACCACCAGCCAATGGGATGTTTAACTGTAACATTAACAGGGCCAATTGATTGTTTAAATATTTGGGGAGCATTCCATTTGGTTGATGGTTGCCAGGGGCTATGAACACTCCCTCGCTGTGTATTTCTCTACAGTAGAAAGTTTTTAAACCAGATGCTCATACAATATACTAGCAATTACCTTATCAGCTTCCAACTTTTGCTCCACTGACACTAAAATGAGAAGGGGTAGGAGCCAAGTGACATTAATTTTATGTTTTTCATTTTTTTCTTATGCCTAGGTTTGTTGTTTAGTAGCTAGTTGAACAAAACATAGTTCAATGTAGTTTAGCTTTAAGTGTAATCCAACATACAGATTAAAATGCACTGAGAAAAAAAAATTTCATGGGTTGTAGCCTATTTAAAACTTTTTTTTTTTTTTTTTTTTAAGAGAGTCATAAGTCCGCTTTTGCAAGAATCTCTTTTATGCAGTCTCAAAATATATCTAAAGTCAAAACATATTTTTTGTTTTGGAAAAAGGGGAAATTAGGAAAATCCAAAGTGAGGCAAATTCTATCCTATAGATATTTATAAAATTATTATCCCACTCTGGGCGCTCTCCCTTATTGTCCTTAGTCGAATGCCTGACTGTTGTCTCCCAGTTACTGTGTATGCACAGTATCTTGCTTTTTACATTATTAGCTTAAAAACTTATTTGACATTGGTATTCACTCGCATGACTTGGAAAACTAGTCGGATGACTATTCAGATTCTTGCACAAGCTTAGTTGTGCCTAGTTCTATATAGGGCCAGATTGTGAAAACTAAATTCCCTTATAGATTGTAATTTATATTATAATCACTTTTTGGGCATAAAAACTATTTATCAAAATTATGTTCGAGTATGCTTTGGGGAATAGAAAAATCGACAATATTAAACTTAAGGCTTCAGAAAAGAGTAACGTTACATGTCAGGTTATCTTTTAGAAAAAATATCCCTGTGAAAAAGTAGGCAGGGACATCTGTGATATTGGGAAGCACACTAATGTCAGATTTCCCCCTAAAGGTATAGCAGTAGAGAATAGAATCCCTCTTTAGGGCTTTTGTCAAAAAGTATGGACAGGGGAACATAGATTCTCCTTTATCAGGTATTCCTCTCTGATATCAGATAACCCAGCATTACATGCTTCTAGATCCGCTAGTTTACAACATGCATTCTAAAAGTTTTTTTTTAGGAGGATTTAGTTTTTTTAAAACTAAAGTTTTAAAAGGAAACCAAAGTTTTTTTGAAAGGATTCTGTGTCACTAGGTATCATAAACGTCAGGTTCTGGCAGATAAGAGTAGTAAAGTGGCTTCTGAATAGCCTCTGAGCTGTATGCGGGAACTTATTTGTTAATAATAGTCATTACAAAGTTGTAGTTTTCAAGAAAAGAAGACAGAGAATGGGGTCTTTTGGTGGCCAACAAGTCAATAGTATATTTATACTCTGTATAATCATTACATACAAAACTACAATCAAACTCTATAGCAGTAAAATACATACAATATGAAATATACTGCCTCATCCCATTTTAAATTATGAGATTATGAGGTAAATGTTTAGACAAATGCTTCTCTCTGGCTGACATAAATATTAGATAGTAGAAGTAGAATAGGTTACATAATCACAAAATGGAAATGAGTGGTAATCCATGTTCGTGTGGTACGGTTAGGCAACCCAATGCATTTCGCCCTTAGGGCTTCTTCAGGGGTGTGAGGGATAACAGTAGAATGTAGCTGGTGAGAGATTAGTGTGATACGGTTATATTTTAAAATTGTCCTATAAAGCCATACATACATACGTCCACAAAGATCTCCATGAACATTTGATAGTAAAAGAAGCTGCATCCATCCAGGCCACTGATATCTCCCAAGATAACCTGGAAACTAGGTTTGATTTCAAAACAACCACAAGCCACACTGAACCGCTCCCAAGAAAACCTAAATATTCTTTCTTTCCACAATTATATACCAACCCTCACAACCAGACTTTGGTAATGTAGTCACAGATGAATTATTGAAGACAGACCTTCACACCAATTGTCAAACCACAAATTTTTCCAAGAACCAAAAAAAAAGCCCTTCTCTCCCTTACCAAAAAAAAGATAGTGTCAATACACCATCTGATAAAGGTGGAAATGTGGTGATCATGAATACCAACCATTATAAATCTATGTGCAAAAAATCCTCAATACAGAAGACTGCTATACCCTCATCCCTAACACAACTTATAAAAAAATTATATTCATAAGTTCTACTCTTTAGTCTGAAAAGCCTTTGCTAATAATGTGATAGACAAACCCACAAAAGATTGCCTACCCATTAAACACCCTACAATCCCAACGATCTATGCATTACCTAAAATTTCTAAAGACCCTAAAGACCCTACAGGCCACCCCATCATAGCAGGCATTAATTCTAGATCTTCAAATGCCAGCGAGATGGTAGGACGCTTATCTCCGACCTCTTGTGACCAACCATCCGTCATAATTGAAGGACACGATCAAGCTTCTGAAACTAACTAATCACATGAAAGTCCTGAAGAACACTTTGCAAGTGGCTATAGATGTAGAAGCCTTGTACAGCAGTATACCCCATGATAAAGGTTTGAAAATCATAAAAACCAGCCTTCTAGGAAATACCACTTTATCACATTAGAACAACTCCTTCATAATATGACTGCTGCGCTAATTCCTTACAAGAAACATGTTCATGTTTGATGATCACATGTATCCTGAAACAGGGCATGGCTATGGGAACAAAATGCGCACCTTTACATGCTAACTTATACTTGGGTGGATGGAAATACCAACTCCTCAGTTCACATCTGATGAGCAAATATCGCCATCATATTGTAGCCTGGTGGCGACATATTGATGATATACTCGTTTTATAGACAGAACCACCTGCCATACTCTCAAAATTTTTTAAAGTCCTCCAGCATACCCTGTTTCCCCGATTATAAGGCACTGTCTTATATTTTTTGAAATGCCAAAATATGTCCTAGGTCTTATTTTCAGGGGATGTCTTATTTTTCCATGAAGAAGACTACAGTAAACATTTATTGTTGAAAGTCACTCATGATCACTCATTTTCCATTGATTGTCCCCTTCTGATCACTCATGTGCCGTTCATATTCCCCTTCTGATCACTCTATGCAATGACTGTCCCCTTCTGATCACTCTGCCATTGATTGTCCCCTTCTGATCACTCTGCCATTGATTGTCCCCTTCTGTTCACTTACCGGTAATTAAGTGTAGGGATCTCCGTTAGGGCAGGGATCAGCAGCTTGCTTCCTGGTGCAGAATGCCGGCTTGTTACTTTCAGTTTCACTCTGCACTGCAGCCAGGAGCAGACACGTGCTGCAGCCAGCATCAAGGAGACACACACAGGATCAAATATCGGGGGATGTCTTATTCAGGGGTGAGTGTCTTATTTTAATTTTTTTTTTCAAAAATCGGGGGTGGCTTATTTAATGGGGATGTCTTAAAATCGGGGAAACACGGTAATAAATTTAATCTAAAATTCACAATTGAATTCAATGAAACATGTCTGCCCTTCCATGATGTTTATTTGAAAATTGATGACCATTACACAAAAAAAACACCCTATACAGGAAAAGCACTGGAGGGAACACCATCCTGAACGCCAATTCGTGACATTTGCAAGACACATTGGTCTATTCTCACAACAGACCCACGGGTTAAAAAGTTCATTAACCAAAAACCTCAACTAGCGTACCGCAAGTCTCCCTCGGTAAGAGACTACCTAGTTTCAAGTCATTACAACCACACAAGGTTCTTTTAGATGTAGCACATGCAACCAGTACAACTGGATAAAAAAAACTCAGAATATCTTACCAAACGGTACAACCCATAGGCCAAAACATTTCATTAAAAGGTATACTTAAGGAATCATTTACCTGGTCACAAGCGTATGTGGATCATTCTATGTCGAAAGACCAAAGGAGCTCTGAAGAAACGTATTTATGAGCATATACACTCAATAACATATGGAAGAATCATAACTCCCATCTGATACCATGTTACCATGAAGCACAAGTAAAATCAAAACGTTTTTAAAATTCTTTGGTCTGGAACACATCCCACAACCCAAGAGGGGGAGACCCTGACATTAAACTCCTTCAAGTGGAAACAGAATGGATTTTTCAATCTTAAGGCAACTCAGCCCCTAGGACAAAACGATACATGAGTTTCAAACCATTTCCATATCCTCACATCTTACCTAGTCTACCCACCATTCACACCACTTTTTCTAAACCTTATTCAATTTTCTTGTTCTCCCATCCTTTATACCCCTAAACCTTTCTTATCTATCTAATATGTAGGATTGAACTTATTGGGAATTTATCCCAACCTCTACTTTAATGCTTCTATTTAAAATACATTATGCTAAATGGCTTTGATTACAACAGATATATTCACCCCAATGTGATGTAATTACCCTATTAATATTTCTATTAATAAACAGGATTTATATAGCACCAACATATTACGCAGCCTTGTACATTAAATAGGAAACCAAAAGAATCTTACAGTGATAATACCACCAAATCTATCCCATGTTCCATATGGGGGACCCATTTACCATACTGTATCTTAATGAGCACATGACATCAACATGTATGATATTATAACATTGTATCAAACACTTTGTATTAATTCATAAAACATCATTTAGAAAACAATTATGTCCATGTCTTAACAAACTAATTGCAACTGGAAACTATGCAGAAAACGTTTATGTCTATGTCAAAAAAAAGGTTGTTTTGAAGTTTACTTTGTACCCCGAAGGATGCAGAATGTAAACTTATTACATTACGACTGTATAGAAGTATTTTTTACTAACTAATATGCATGGCATTCAGGAATTCATCAATGGAATACTGTATTAATTGCAACATGACTATACATTCTTCGTTACTAAAGTGTTGGTTTTTACATTAAAACATGACACCTACATTTATTACAATAAACATACAATGTAATACTTGTTCAGCTCACAGCAATGAGTGTGGCAATCATATCCACATATGATCTTATGCTGTTTACATGTACATAATCCTCTCCCCCCACCGGTTTTGATTCTGCACCCTCGGCTTGAACACCCCATCTAGATGGTGGATCACCACTATATGGGATGCATCTTGGTCCCCTGTATGAAGGCAGCATCACTTGCTGCATATCACAACCCTGACTTCGTCGGCTCTATTTTCTCAGGGCGGACAGGCTGGGTTGAGCTACTCGACACACACTGGAGGACTGAGTCTCTCTATATTATGGACATTCCGTTCAGACCAACCGAGGCACACCAGCCTCGGACATCCGTGCATGCAGGGTGTGGTTCCACCCGCACGCATGCGCAATACCACTAGCTGGACGTGATTCTCTTGTGGATTTAGGGCAGGACTGTCTGACAACTCCTTCTCACGCCGAAATGCAGTTCTTCCTACTCCAGATGATCCATGCTGCTACTTGTATCAAGCTGCTTAATCATCCTCCAGGCTCATTACAACCACTATCACCACTAACAGAGCACCACAAACAAAGTTATTCCTAATTTCTCCCATCCTACAAAACCAAGTAAGCAGCACAAAATTGAGTGCCCCTTTTTTATTTCTATATGGCATTTTATACCTTACATTATAGTTCTCAGAGACAGGGCCACTAGGGGATGCTACGGCTTGCACAAAAGTGGTGTGAGCCCTGAGAAGGGCCAAGGGGCAGAGTCCAAGCGACAACCAGGTCTTCTCCAGAGCCTCTAGTGGGATGTTGCGTGCTGCTGGTTACTGCCAGGTTGTGGTCCTCGGGCACACCAGGGTGAGCACGAGAATACACAGTACCAAATCACAAGGCAGAAGAATTGTCAAGGAAGTCCAAGGTCAAGGCAGGCAGCAAACAAGAGGGGTCAGGTCACAAGCCAGGGGTCAAATACCAGGGATCCAGAAAATAGACAACAGTGACACAGGGGGCACTGCGAACACAGGAGACACTGAAAGCAACAGGAGGCACAGGTGACACAGGAATAACCACAGACAGAGAGAAGCACTGGAACAGGGGCTATTTCTGGATTGGCTGGCGGATTGGGCGAAGAGGCACACCCAGAGTCAGAACTGCCCACATGTGCAAAAGAAAGATGCCTGCGCTTTAGCGAGGAAGAGGTAAGTGTGGCTTTACCCCCCACCCTTTTACGAGGCCTCCCCACCCGCCAAGGTCCAGGTTTCAGAGGGAAGCGAAGATGAAACCTCTTGGCAAGAAGTGGTGCAGACACATCTGTAGCAGAAACCCACAATCTCCCCTCAGGACCGAAACTTTTACAGTCAATTAGGTACATCAGCTTCTTACGAGAAATTTTGGAATCCAGAATTTGATGGACTTCATATTCCCAAGAATTGGGTGCAGGAGTAGTAAGCAGAGTGGTATGAGAAAAGCGAATAAGCGACCAACGCTTAAGCAGAGACACAAAAAAGCATTGGGCAGCTTGAGATGTGGAAGAAGGCATAGTTTATAACAAACCGTGTTGACTTGGGCAGAAATACCATATGGACCAATGAAACGTGAAGCAAAGTTCAGAGAAAGGACTTTGCATCAGATGTTGTTTGTGGATTGCCAGACTTTATCCCCAGGTGGCAGAAGAGGGAATGCCGATCCGCAAACTTTTTATGTTTAAGAGCTGCATGTTTCAAATGCTCACAGGTAGAAGACCAGATACTATTAAGCTGCTGATGTTTGTAAAGCAGGAAGGGGTACAAAATGTGCCATTTTAGAAAAACCATCCCCTACCACCCAAATGACCCTACAGCCATCAAAAAGTGGAAAATCAGTAATAAAATCCATAGACTGGTGACACCAGGGCTCCGTGGGAATGGGCAGAGGAAGAAGTGGTCCTGCTGGGGCGCAGGTGGACTACTTCGTCTGAGCACAGACAGCACAGGTCTTGACTTAGTCCGTCACATCCTTAGGAAGGTTAGGCCACCAGTACAGATGGCAGAAAATGTGAGTGTTCTATAAACGCCCAGATGACCAGTAAGTTTGGAATCGTGCCCATCGCAATATTCTGGTGCGAAGGTGGCACTAAGGTTTTATCTGGGGGAATAGCAGATTCTTGGCTAGATGTCAAGGCTAGGATGCAGGCAGGAGGGATAAACTCTGGCTCATCAACTGTCTCGGAATCATGTGGATCAAAGGAGCAAAGAAAGGGCGTCTGCTCGGGAGTTATCGGAACCAGGTTTGAAGGAAATGACAAAATCAAACCTAGAAAGGGAAAAAGACTAACAGACTTGCCGAGGGTTGAGGTCACAAGCAGGTACTGGAGGTTCTTATGGTAAGTAAAAATAGTGACCTAGTGAGGCGAATCACCATTCCTCCAGAGCTAGATTGATGGCAAGGAGCTATCTGTCCCCAATGGAGTAATTCCTTTCCGCTGGGGGGAATTTCCTTGAGAAGAATGCACAGGCCATGACTGGATAATTAGTGCCATGACTGGATAATTCCTGATAAACTGACAGTAATCATTTCTAAATTCCTGGAAGTGCTGAGTGGTCTTATGACCGCAGGGCAAAGGCCAGTTGGAAAAAGCTGCAAACTTTTCCAGATCCATGGGGAGAGGCTCTTTAGAAACAATGTAACAAAGGAAGGGTACCTGAGGAAGTTCAAACAGGCACTTGTCTGCCTTCACATAGAGTTTCTGGTCTCTGAGACGCTCGCTGTAAGACCAAACCGGCATGTTGTCTGTGCGTACGAAAGTCTGGGGAAAAAAATCAGAATATCATCCAGACAACACAGATGTATAGAAGGTCTTGAAACACCTTATTAACAAAGTGCTGGAAAATAGCTGGGAGAAGAGAATGCCTCCCGTCCGTGACAACGCCCACAGGTGATTTCCCTTAGACAGACTTTTGGAACGCCGCCTCCCACACCTTATATGGAGGCGACTACCAGAAGTTTCCCTCTCCACTCACTTGTACGCATGCCAGCTTCATACACAGAGCGCAGCTGCAGTCTCTGTGCTCTATCACAGGACCAGAAGGTAGACTTGAATATACACTATCCTATTGAATATATATACCGTATTTTTCGTACCATAAGACGCACTTTTTTCCCCCCAGAAGTGGGGGGAAAAAGTCCCTGCGTCTTATGGTCCAAATACAGCCTACACATATGCTGTTAAAAAAAAAGTTTCTTACCTTGATTACATGTGTTTATGACTGTGATGTTGGTTTTTAATGCACATAAAATATTTTAGGACACTATTTGTTTCAGAATCTTTTTTTTCTTCATTTCCCTTCTCTAAAAACTGGTGCGTCTTATGGTCCGAAAAATACAGTATATATATATATATATATATATATATATATATATATATATATATATTTCTATGTACTTTTTTCATATTGCTTTCTTAGGATTAATAAGGAAAGGAATCATTGGCTTACTAATAATTTACTACCTATGATCCCTATATATCTACCGTCTGCAACTATGTAATACAACCAACAGCTGAATCTTTCATTATTATTACTATGCAAAAGAACTAATACCTACAAATCTTGAACTCTCTACACTGCAGTTTAGTTGTTTATTACTTTACATATATTTACATCATTGTAGGTTTCTCTGTGGGCCCTACCTTCGGGGTTCCCAACCAAAAAGCCTCCTTTATCTCAGGGGAAATGCTTTTCCCATACTTTGGGTCCATTTGGGATCTTGTTCCCTTCAGAGGATATACACACAACATATGATACATCCTGAAGAAACATGTAAGTCATCTTGCCTTCTTTTCTTTTATTGTATGATGACAAGTGTTGTTGATATAATGATTTAAATTGGATTATATATCATTATTTATATGATTTATTTGAAGTATATGTTCACCTCAATATGATGCAAAAGTCATGGTCGATTTGAATGATTTATTCTGCTTAGAAATATAGTACAATTGAATCTCTCTGGATATAATTGGACATAATGATTTTAGGTGTATGTCTAGTGAATTAAGAAAACATACTGCACTTTGATACATTGCTGCTATTGTGATATTCTGATATTTTATACCTTTTGTCAACCTAGATACTGCTGAATAATCGTGCTTAACCTAGCCAAAACGTTACGACACCCCTGAAGAAGCCTAAATTAGGCGAAGCGTGTTGGGTAACTTACGTACGTTTGCGACACCATTGTCAGTATATGTGATATAACTTGGATATTGTTGTATATTTTTGCTAGTAGTTCATTGTCTAGCACCCCTACAGGTAATGATCTGGAGTGGTGCCTCCAGTGGTTACCAATCATTGTTTTGTTATGTATTATGAGAAGGTATTACTAATACAAAATATATATGTTGTTGCCAAAAAAACCTTTCTGTGTTCTTTATATAATTATTCCCCTTTGCAGATTCTCCTTGATATACTCCCTCACAGCCTGGGTCTCAGGGAGACTGAGGGGGTATCCTCAACCTCTGGGAGGTGTGGAGTTTGGAATGAGATCTATTGCACATGGGAGGTAGCTGCTCGGCCCTGAGCTTGGAAAAGACGTCTTTAAAATTCATGTACTGACGGGAAATAAATAGTGCAACCTCAAGAGTGGAGTGAGCAAGATGCCTGCTAGGCGTGAGTTTGGTCAGGCATTTGGAGTGACACAAAGGACCCCAAGGCAATACCTCTGGAGTAGACCAGTCCTGCACTGGGGAATGTTGTTGAAGCCTTGGGAGGTTCAGAATTACTGCAGAGGTGGCCTGGGGAAGCACAAGAAAAGTTATAGTTCCATGATGTAGCAGACTAACAGACATTTCTACGGGTCTAGTCTGGAAGAGGATAATTCCACGACAGGAGTATAATAAAGTACCATAGTACCATAATAGAGTACCATAAACTGCAGAGATTCACAGAGGCTGTGATAATAGCTCCACAGGCCAAAAACATACCTTGACAAGGGTGGCAGAAATGAAATTTCTTGCTGCTCTAAAGTCAAAAAAGGCCTCAAGGGCAAGGGTGGAGTTGTTGTGGCAAAGCTGGATAGCTATGGAGGGATGCTGAGTGAAGAGAAGAGTGACCTAGCATGCCCCCCTCAGAGCATGCCAGGCGCTAAAGTCCCAGGCTCTGTGGACAAAGCTTAAGTGTCCTTTCTGTGTGAGGCCTGTGGATAAGTGCTGGGGCCTTTCTTCTGAAGACAGATGTTATTGACTTAGTTGGATGGGTTCTTCCGAAAAAAAAGGAGAAACAGGAGGGGCTGGAGGTTCCAGAAGCCGCTGAAAGGATGGTGCTAATCGGAGTAACCCTTATGTGAAAATCTTGGAAACGTTCCTGAAAACGAATTTCAATCTGGATGGCCAGGGAGATCAGGTCATCCAAAGAGGAGGAAATCTCTGGACCAGCCAACTCATCCTTGATGTAGTCTGACAGGCCCAGCCAGAAGGTAACATGGAGGGCCTCGTTGTTCCAGGTGAGCTCAGCTGCCAGGGTTTGAAACTTGACTGTGAACTGTGAGTGACCCTTGGTGTAGACAAAGGAGGCCCAAATTACAGGGCAGAAGAATTGTCAAGAAAGGCCAGGTTCAAGGCAGGCAGCAAGCAAGAGAGGTCAGGTCACAAGCCAGGGGTCAAATACCAGGGACCCAGGAAACAGACACCAGTGACACAGGGGCCACTGCAGACACAGGGAACACAGGAGACACAGGTGACTGATGTCTGATAAAGATGGGAGCAGAAGCATGCCCAGAGTCAGAACTGCCCGCATGCGCAGGAAAGAGATGCCTGCGCTTTAGCGAGGAAGGGGTAAGCGTGACAAGTGTTACAATTGAATTTACTATTTGCTAAGACTTGGATTTTCTGCAGATTACTTAATAAATCAAGCACCTTACCTCAATACCCAAGTAAGTGCTTCTGGAATAATTTTTAGGTAAACATACCTCAAGTTGGCTTAACTCCTTTAAGTCTGGTCATCTTTAAAGGAATCAGTTTATTTAATCTTTAGATCACTCATTGAATACTACCATTGAGGTTACCCAAAACCCTTCCTGCTCTACAATATCAAGTGAGCAGAACCTAATGTTACACATTTGATCCTGATATTTACATGACACTTTATACCTCCTATAATACTTACAATCATATTTATTACCCAATAGGTATATCTGCAGATGTGCTCTAGTTACACATTCAATCCAAGCATCCTACCTTGACACCAAGTAACTTTATATTGTTTCCCATCACATAGGTACCTGTTAAGATGGTTTAACCTCCCTGGTGGTATGAATAATAAGTATTTTTAAATGTAAAAGTGGTACATATAAAAATACTTAGTAAATTAAATTTACTGCATGGTCCCGCCTCCCAGCCGCATGGTCCTGCCCCTCAGCCTCAGGCTCGCACAGGTGCTCGGCTGGCATCACCAGGGGAAGATGCCAGAGATCGCTGAAGGACACCGCGGGCACAACTGGAAGAATGCCACAGGCACCGCTTACCAGGTAAGCTTTTTAAACTCCCTAGCAATTCTACCCTGAGTGTGGCTCAGGGTTACCGCTTTTGATACTAAAAATTAACCCTGAGCTACACTAGGGATTACTGCCAGGGAGGTTAACATTACTGATTCCCATTACCTTTAATCCATATTCTTAATCCTTAGATCACTCACAGTGAGTGAACCATCACATCCTGCTTGTGATAACTTTCAGTAATAAAATAACACTTAAACCAACAAGTTTATATTCTTTTATGTTTGATCAGAACGCTCAAAGAGACTTTTCTCCGCCTAAGTGTAAAGTCTGTTGTCCCAAAGTCACTGCAAGACTGTTTTGTCACATTGAGTTAGCAGATCCTTGAAGTACACCAGAATATCATCTCAGTAGACAACCACGAAGACATATAAAAGATCCCGAAAGACATAATTCAAAAAATTTTGAAAACACTGCTGGAGCATTGCAGAGCCCGAACGGCATAACCAGATATTCGTAATGACCATACTGGGTATTGGCGATTTTTATTGCCTAAATTGTATGCACCCTAAAATGACCATGTAGCCCCTGGGGGCTCGTCGGGATTTTTTTTTTCCGAATTCTCCTTTTTTTTCTAAGCCTACTTGGATTCCTGGGTCTGCCTACATTACATAATGGACCCAAAGACAGTTGCAGAGTGGTGCAAGCATCACAAATCGTCTCCAGAGAACTGTATAGTGTTGCAGCTCCCTGGTGTAACATGGACTGATGCACAAATTTGCGAAGTTAGGAAGAGGTTGTCTGGTATAGGCAGGAGTTTTTTGCTAGATATTAAGACTGACCCAACGCAGACCTATGCATTGTTGGAATGGAGAGACCCTCTATCACGGGAGCATTTTCCCACAAGTATACCACTTCCTAAATTGCCGCCCCACCATCCGAGATATCAAAGGGGGGGCAGACACCACCTGCTGCTACAAGTACAACATATATAGGAGCTGACAGTTCTCAGAATGTAATAGGATCAGATGTCCTGAATGCCCCGAGTCATCTGGTTGAGAGTTGCTTAAAACCTACCCAGCCCTATACCCGATTTGGGTACTACAAATTACTTTTTTTCTTCCAGGGAGACAACCCACACCTGTGGGTGAAGACGACTGAGTCCTGGGTGGACCAGGCCACTCAGGCTTTGACTGAATGGAACGTCCCTAAATCCCACAAAAAACAACGTATCACTGAAAGTCTAAAAGGACTCGCAGTGGAGGCCATTCAAAACTTGACTTTGTGGAAGGCGGTGTCTAGATAAGGCTCAAGATTATCTAGACACCCTGCACGATGTGTTTGGTAGAACTGAAAAGACATCAGTTGTTGTACCAATTTGAGCACACTTTACGAGTGGGGGTGAGAAGTTTTCTGCTTATATCACTCAACTGGACAAGATACTCCATCAAATCCTTTTGAAGAAGGGGGTGGACCCGATGGAGGCTGATCGAGTGAGAATCCCTCAGGTACTGCAAGGGATCAACCTATGGAACCAGTCATGTGGAAGTTAAGAATAAGAGAAAGAAGGGATGAGCTGACTTACACCCAAATTGTGAGAGAGGAAGAGACCCTTTTAGACGCCAAATCCCAGAATAATTTGCCCGTGTCTGCGTCAATCTGTATGCTGGGAACAGAGTTACACCGTTGTCAGCGGGTGATGCGTCCTTTAATAGTGAAGTCACTGACTCCAGGTTAACAAAATTGTAAAGCCAAATGATTACCTTGGTGGACACTTTAACCAAGTTTGCCCAATAAGTCTCAGATGATGCAGGCAGTTCAGGCTCTTATTACCACATCCCACGTAGAGTTGAAAGCAACAGTAGAGAACCTAAAAAAAAATAGGGTCATGAAAGTTAGACCACTGTTAGAGGCCACCAAAGAAAAGGTTGAGACTGTGAGTGTGCCCGTTTCATGACCAATACAGGGATACTGCTACCGATGTGGTGAAAAGGGACATCTCCAGAAACAATGCCCCAACCAAGAGAACTTGGAGAAGGTGACTGAGCAACTACTTGCAGAAAAGCAGCAGGAAAACTTCCCAGAGTCCCAGTGAAGGAGCCAACTGGGTGTCCTAAAAAATTAGTCAGCTCCATTCTCAAAAATGAGGAAGAGAAAGGGAAAATGTTATCCTCTATGCCTAGGACTGCTTCCTTGTTACAAAGGGGACAGGCGCACCAGCCTCCAGCTCTGCTCCAGAAAAGAAAAAAAAGGGGTTTTTGGACCACTGGAACCTCAAAGTGAATCGATATTCAGAAACTCCCCAAAAATTTGATTGGGCCCTTCCTTGGGATTCCTATTCAAGTCGAAGGGATATATACTAAGGCCCTCCTTGACTCTGGAGCCCAGGTTACCCTAATATACTGGGACTTCTATGATAAGCATCTCAAGCACATACCAATAGAGACGTTGGAGAGCGCAGATCTGACGTTGCAGATTTGGTGCCCAGAACCTTCCTTTTGATGGCTATGTTCAGATCATATTTACTGTGGATCCTCGGTTGGCTGGATCAGAAGGGTCTTACAATACCCTTGCCATTTTGTGCCCTCGCTCCCCTGGGTCCTCTAGAAATTCCCTGATCATAGGGACAAACTCAAATTTGGTGAGGAGAATACTCAACCTGATAGTGGATCAAGAAGGCCCTTTCATCAATCACTGAAGTCTGTATATCAGAGCCTCCTTAAGGAAAAGGATTCCCCACCAGAAGGAGTTGGAAAATTGTGGCTTCTGGAGAACAAAAAGAGAGTCTTACAACTAGAGGAGGTGGCATGCCTCTGAGCAGAAGTGTGGTTGACATATAAACAGCCGGGGCCTTTTTTGCTTTTGGAGACAGCTTCTGGGGAAGGCCAGAGTTGACCTGGTACCTGAGACAGTGCCCACTTGAGATCTGATACAAAATAAGGGAAAAATTCCTGAGTGTCAGAAATACCATGGCTTTACAGACGGAGCTTCGGGCTCGGATGCTATTGAGAGAAGTGAAGCTCGTTACCCCCATTGCTCCTTCCCACTCACAGGAGGGAGTGTTTGATGAACTTGTAGAGGAGTTGCTCTACCCAAACGCCTCTCCAGCGCCTGACGAATGGAAGAAAAGAATTCAGGTTATACTGCCAGAGCGGCCGAATCTGTTCTCCACTGATGAGTTTGATGTGGGATGTGCAAACAGTGTTCAACATCGCATCTGTCTATCAGATGACAGGCTGTTCCGAGAAAGGTCTTGACGGATTCACCTGGCAGATTTGGATAATCCCAGTGAGTCAAGAAGCCCTTTCGCCTTGCCATTTGTAGTGGTCCAGAAGAAGAACAGGTCCCTCTGCCTATGCATTGACTTATGCATCATACATTGAACAGGAGGACTATACCCGACAAGTACACCATTTTCAGGATTGAGATGCCCCACAGTGCTTGTCAGGGGCGAAGTGGTTTAGTGTGCTGGATCTGAGAAGTGGGTATCATCAAATTCCCATGCATCCCGAAGATAAGGAAAAGACGGCTTTAATTTGTCCTGTTGGATAATTGCAGTTTAATCGGATGCCTCAAGGCCTGAAAGGAGCTCCAGCCACTTTCCAACGGCTGATGGAGAGGACAGTGGGTGACATGCACCTTCTGGAAGTACTGGTGTACCTGGATGACCTAATCGTTTTAGGATTTATAGAGGATTTGTGGAGGGGTTCACCAAAATTGCCAGGCCTTTGAACAAGCTATTAAAGAATGAGGGTAAAGAGAGTGAACTCATGCCAGTTATCTCAACACACTCAAAGAAAGGACCTCGGAGGTCCAAAGAAAACATCCAAGAGGAATGGACTGCTGCGAGTAGGCTTGAAATAAATTGAAGTGGAGTCCCACACATGCCCCAGTGCTAGCCTATGCTGACCCAACCTGCCTTTTAGAACTGCACCTGGATGCAAGCAGCGAAGGAATAGGGGGTGTTGTATCAGGAGCATGGAGGAAAGTTGAGGCCCATTGCTTATGTGAGTAGAAGTTTGTCACCATCAGAGGACAACTATCCCACTTACAAGCTAGAGTTTTTGGCCTTGAAGTGGGCAGTGGTGGACAAGTTAAGAGACTATCTGTATGGTGCAAAGTTTGAAGTTAAAACTGGCAATAACCCCCTCAGATACATCTGAGTTCCACTTCAGCCTGAAGTATCGGCCAGGAGCAGAAAAAGCTTGAAGACCGTATGACCACAATGAAGACTGGACCCGGTTGGACCCCGAAGAAATCCAGGCTCTATGTCAAGGAGTTGATCGGCAGGCCAGGATCTGGTTCAGTTAGGAAAACCCAGTTTGCCCATCCTTAGCCGACATGACTTGCGAAAGGACCAGTTGGAGGACCCCCCCCCCCGTCAGTTGGCTCTGAAGGCTTTAGAGGGCCGGAACACAGAAATTCTGCAAACTGAAACACCAGAGAAAGCCAAGCTGGTGCTCAAAGAATGGTTCAGACTACACTTGAGTGGCGGTTTAGTTTACAGGAGGGCCCCTTCTGAGGACCCTCAAGAGAAATTGCAACTGTTCCTTCCTGAAAAGCATGGACACCTTGTCTTGACAGCTTGACCATGGTCACATGGGAGTGGAAAGAACTTTTCAACTGATCCGAGATCGATTCTATTGGCCTTGTATGCGGGCTGAAGTAGGGAGCTGTTGCCACTCATGTTTGAGGTGTATTCAACGAAAGGTTCTACCATCAAGAGCCGCTTTAATGAGTCACTTGCAGAGTCAAAGTCCTATGGAGCTGGTGTGCATGGATTTTCTGTGCTTGGAATCAGACAAGTGGACAGGGGAACATCCTGGTGGTCACAGATCATTTCACTCTTTATGCCCAAGCATTCCCCACAAAAGACCAGAAAGCTTCCACTGTAGCCAAAGTCCCGGTTGAGAAGTACTGTGTTCATTATGGTCTACCACAGAGAATCCACTCAGATCAAAGGAGAGATTTTGAGAGTAAACTAGTCAGAGAGCTAGTGGATATGTTGGGGGTGAAGAAGTCAAGGACTACCCCATATCACCCTCAACCAGAGAGGTTTAATTGTACCCTGCTGGACATGCTAGGGACTCTGACAACAGACAAAAAGCAGCATTGGAGTCGGTTTGTTTCTGCGCTAATTCATGCATACAACAGCGCCAAGCATGATGTGACTGGGTATTCCCCTTATCGTCTGATGTTTGCGAGAGAAGCTAGGCTGCCCATTGACTTGGCCTTTGGCATCTCGTTGGATGATACTTCTGCTGCCACACAGGAGAATTATGTTAAGCGACTCCGTAAGGATTTGAAAGTGGCTTATGAAAAGGCCCAAGCTGCTTCTGAGAGTCGGGGGTCACAGAACAATAGGCGATACGATTTGAAGGTCAGAGTTCAAGATCTTAACCTGGTGATAGAGTACTCCTAAGAAATTTGAATCAACGTGGTCAACCGAAACTTGCAGATCGATGGCGTTCTCAACCCTACATCGTTTGTGCTCAAATACCGGATCTTCCTGTATAGCAGATTTGTCCTGAGGGTAAAACAGGACCATTAAAGACGTGGCATAGGGATCATCTCTTGCCCCTAAGTGAAGCAGTACGAGTGGCCCCACCAGTGGAGAGAATGCCTGAGAGACGGGTCCCTGTAACACGGTCAAGATTATCTCCTCCAGAATCTAACCAAAGTGAGCCAGAGGAGAAGGATAATGACTGGGAAGAGGAAACTGAGACATATTGGCTTTGAGAAACAGGCAACTGAAGACAACACTTGTTGTGTCAACGAGCCCTACCCTAGCTCATTGAGGGTGGAGGCACCTGAGTTTGTACCTTAGGTTAAAACTGAATCTGTGAGTGGAGACATTTCTGATTTACAGGAGGAGACTGTGATGGGCCCTCTTGCTATAGTAGGCGATCCTCTCTCACCACCCTTTAGACTAAGGGTATCATATTGTATGAAGACACTGTGCCTAAACCACCACTAGATGGCAGCAGAGGGAGGGAACAAAAGAGAGGAGGAACCTGTTGCATGGAGAGGCGGGGGAGGAGGCTGGGGGAACATTTTGTGGAGGGGACAGGAAGTTTCCAAGGGAGAAAAGAGAGAGGGGAGAGACTCACCGCTTGAGAACCAGCCCAGCCTGGGCACATTGATTAGGAGAGCAGCAAGAGGGAAGCTATTCAGGTGGCAAAAGCAATGAGAATAGTGCATCTGCTGTGAGACTGAGCAAACCCTTAAAAGTGGAACAGGTGGCTGTGGACCTTCAGATAAGTACTGCCTTGTTGCATTTAACAAATTCCTGCTAGCTTACAGGAACTGGAGTGTCAGATATAACCTACTCCGGTTAGAACCCAGAGGATGTCTCTGGTGCTCGAATCAATGACGGGGGATTGTATTCATAGCCAGGGCAACCCAAGCAAAACTGGAATTACCTTTGGAATAACCTGGAAAGAAATGGTCCCATTGTGTAAGGCCCCGACTTTCATAGAGGAACAGTGGTATTTGGATATAGTCGGGCAAGACTGTGCCATTTACCATGGCAACCATCAATGGTTTAGATGGGGCACCACAGGAATATTACACTCAGATACCAGTTGTTGATTGATAAATTTCCCAGCTGCACCAGAGTCTAGAAAGGCTTCAGTCCAGAAATGGTAATGGTTGAGCAACATCCGTATCGGAAAAGTGATCCTAGAAGGTGGAGAGGAAGTAGGTTTGATTACGGAATTCTCTCCCAATTTTCCTAGGCACTGGTATTTGGGGCCTTTAGTGGGCAGTTATACTTTTATGGCCCTCCCCACCATAGTGCATGCAGAGGTTCTGTTGTCTGCAGCAAGCACGCGCCTTGGGATCACATGATCCACTTTCTTGGGTTCTTGGGCTTAATTCCCAGGGGGGGGGGGGGGGGCCGGGGCAATATAGCCTGTGAACCCCGCCAGAATACTGCCACCAGAAAGCTCACAGCATACTGGTCAACAGAAGAAGGCTTGATGTAGGCCAAGGATTTCCGAGGCTGCAGAAGAGAAGGTCTGTAGAAAGATATTAAAAAGTCACCTAAAATAGGATTTCCCTTTTACTAGAGAGGTGAAGCCCAAGCAATGGGCTCCCGTCAACAAGGAAATGAAAAATGCCATCTTGGTCCATTCTGTAGGAAAGTTCCAGGGCTGCAATTCAAACTGAATTTATTATTGGTTAATAAATCCTTGACAAAGCTTGTGGTCACCTAAGTAGCGAGGAAGAGTAGGGATCCGGCATGTGGCGTAGGGTGTTATTGAGGCTGGGACTGGAGCAGGAACTGTAACTAGAGTTGCAGGAACAGAAGCTGGGGCTCGTTAAGGCGTTCATCACACTTCCTGGAAAAATTCCACAACTTTACTGTAATTTCTAGAAACCCCTCTTGTTTTATCCCCCCCAGCAGGTCCTGCATGGAATCAGGTAGAAGAACGTCGGTGGGATCCACGACCTGAACAAACAGTCACGGTGCCACAGGGCGGGATCGTGGACCCTCCATATAGTGTACATAAAGATTTTAACTACTGATTCATTTCTAGCAATTCCTTTTTGTAGGAACCAATTAAAAGCTATTCAAAGCATTGTCTGAATCAATTTTAAGAGTAATCACTTGTTTAACATTTGGGAAAACCTAAATGTTGAGCAGGACTTTTTGTGCAGAAGACTAAAGTTGAAAAACTCTGGTTGAACAATTGAATGGGTCAGGGGTCTTGTAATACTTGTAGGTCTTGTAATTTTAGAAAATAGGCTGGAGATGCATTGCATAGAAAGGAAGCCAAAGTGGTAATGGTATGCCACAAAATTAATTCTTCTGCGATTGGCAGAATTTCCAGGACCTTGTCCTTGGAAAGCATTGAAAAAATAGAAAAGACAACAAGGAAATCAATTCACTGGAAAACATTCTTAAAGCGGAATGTGTCTTTTTAATTAAATGCACTTTTATTTGTTTTCAGAGACAGAAAAAACTGGTAACAAGAACAGGTAGAAGAGAAAAAGTATAAAAGTAAAGGTTCAGAGTTATTTATTATCAAATGGTGGGAGAGCGTCACAGCTGTGTAGTTAAAAAAACAAAACAAAAAAAACTTGGGAGAACCAGATTTGAATCAGCTCTAAGAAAACTCAATTGGTACAAAAAAAATCTCACTAGTAGTAAGCCAACAGAAGTTAAGTGTGGGAGGAAGGAAGGGAGACAAGTAAGTCTGGAAGATCAGGGAGGTTAGCAACTAGAGATTAAAAAAGGAAAATTAGGGTTCGGGGGGCACAGGAAAGATAGTAGGTCTTGAACTTGGAGGTTAGAAGCACAAATGCATTTAAATTTGTACATTGCATTAAGGTGAGGGGGAATTTGCAATAGGAGAAGTCAGAAGTGTTGAATTTACAAAGAAGCTCTGTCAATGGCAGGTGCTTTTTCCCCCAAAGGTGGTTTGATTGAATGCCTTTCAGAGCCCAAAGAACAAAGTAAGTGGGAAGCAAGGGCCAAATGAAAGGACAGGGATGGAAAGAAAGGAGAGAAGCTGCAAATATGGGCTCTGGAAGATTTAACCCAATCCTACAATTTAAGGGAGCGATGTGTAAGAATGAAATTTCGAAAGGGGAGGGTAGTTAGCAACCTACAGGGTGTTGTACCAATTGGTAAGATGAATGCCAAGGTACAGTACAGTGTGGCAATTTTAAATCAAAGCGTCGCTGTAATGTTGAAATTACATTTTGTGAAAAGGAAATATTGAGTGCTTTGGTTTTAGAGTAACTGAAAGATAATCCAGATACATGCCCAATGTCGCAAAAGAGGTTAAAGAGATTAGTATATTTCCCCTGTGTTTGCGTGAGTTTCCTCCGGGTACTTTGGTTTTCTTCTGCATTTCAAAAAACATGCAGTTAGGTTAGTGGGCTTCCTCCAAAATATTGAGCTTAGATTGTATTAAAGACATATGACTATGGTAGGGATTTTAGATTGTGAGCCCCTCTGAGGCACAGCTAGTGACAAGACTATGGATTTTGTAAAGCGCTGTGTAATATGTCACCACTATATAAATACTGTGTAATAATGATAATATTTCATAATTGGATTGATAAGAGTGTTGGTAGCTATTCACTAATATACAAGGCTTGTACATGGTGTTCAGGTTGCAGAGATCCGTTGCTTGAACTAAAGGAGTCCCGTCTTACAATTTGAAGTAGGCGAGGCCTAAATGGCTCCCTGAAATACTTTAAAGCAAAGGATCAAGAGAAGTGTTTCTCCTGGATATATAAAATATCAGTTTAGAAGGAATAAAAATATTAGGATGCCTAGGTTCCCCTACTGTGTTGAGGCCTTGGCTATTCAGGGAAATTAATTTTAGGATAATATTTAGGATTGAAGAGAGCTGCTCCAAAAAGAAGTGCAGCATAAGAACAACAAATGTAAACCCTTACAGACCAGTGTCCAAAGAGGGAGGGAAGTGAAAGGGAAAGAGGAAACAAAATCCAGAATAGGAAAGGGATTGAGAAAAACAGCTCAGTGGGGGAGAGTAAAATTCTGTTCAACACGGGGTAGCAAGAGACAGAAGGTGCAGTACATTTGTCCAATGCTGATCAGAGATGGGGTGCTGAGACGCCTTTCCCTTGAGCAATTACAAAACCATAGTGCAAAGTAAATACCAAACTAAAATGGGAAGCTTGTGAAGGCAGGCGAGACAACTGGGATACACTGACTTTTTATCAAGGGGAATATATACCATATTTTTCGGACCATAAGACGCACTTTTTTCCCCCAGAAGTGGGGGAAAAAAAGTCCCTGCGTCTTATGGTCCAAATATAGCCTACACATATGCTGTTAAAAAAAAAGTTTCTTACTTGCCCGGCTCTGTGTGGTCTCTCTGTGCTTGCTGCAGCCACTGTCCATTCCTCCGTGCCCAGAGTGTCTGCCCCGCTCTGTGATTCATCAGCCTCCATGCCCCCGCTGCAGCCATGCCTCCATGTCAGCCCAGGTGTGGCGTACGGTAACTGCTCCACTGCGGTGAGCATACCGTAACCCTCACTCCTTGCCGGCTGCAGACTCCGTGCCCGTAAGAATTCGGCGGCCACTCCCCCAATCATTCCTCCGTGCCCGGTTAAACTCCGCCCTCTGTTGGATGCCGTGCTTGATTACTGGGGGTTCTCAAAAAACGAGCAGAACCTTTAGCGTAAATCTTCAACTTTATTCTATTTTATTACTGAAGTCTCTTGTTATTGTGTTTTACAGTAATTTTGTCTTTTGCTGACTTTATTTGTTAATAATGGTTCTAAATGCTGCTGTTTACTTTACAGGGTTGATTACATGTGTTTATGGCTGTGATGTTGGGTTTTAATGCACATAAAACATTTTAGGACACTATTTGTTTCAGAATCTTTTTTTTCTTCATTTCCCTTCTCTAAAAACTGGTGCGTCTTATGGTCCGAAAAATACGGTAAATAGTGGTCCAGGACATTACCATATGTGAGAGATAAAACATAAAAAAAATAGATGTATACCAATTACAGAAAAAAGGTAAGGGGATGGGGTAAGTGAATGAAAAGTAAAAATGGAAGTTTGGGAAGGGGACTTGCAGTCCAACAGGAACACTATTTCAGATGTAGGACTAGGAACATTTCCAGCAGATCTGGGGCCTAGAATGAAGAGTAAAATGAAGCAGGAATCATAAACCAAAAGAAGTGCTGGCCTTGTGGATGGTATGGAGAAAGAAAAACAAAGACAAAGGAGTGAAGTGCAAATGAGTGTGAGAAAAACACTCAGCTGACCCAGGAAAGTGGTTGCACAGCCCTTGGTTAAGAAACAATTATCAGCCTAGGGAGAACAGCAGAGCCTAAAATGTAGTTGCCTAGGAAGTCCTCAAGGTATCCAGGCAAATTTTCAACCCTTTCAGAGAGGCAGATAGTTATCTTGGTGGAGTATCAGTAAGTCCCAGATTAATTAGTAAGGAGTTGGCTTCCTCAAAGTATGAGCAGGAATGTTGTTTATTTTTGTATGAACAAAGTTGGTGAAAAGGGAATCCCTATTTGTAGGGAATCCGCTGCTTTACAAACAAGGTTTTATGGCTCTATGCATGGCTATGGTGCTTGGGCTAAATCTGTGAAAAACTAGTATTTATAACCCTGAAAGGCTAGAGAGTTAGACAACATGTCCCTGGCAGCTTGGAATGGGTACTTATACCAAAAGTAAATAAGTTTAATCTTTGGGAAGGGGTCCAAGGATTTGCACTAAGTCAGAGCCCACTGAACACACCTATTTTCCTGCCTTTCTTCTGGAATGTCCAGAGACAGTTCCAGGAATAGTTAAATTTGCAATGTAGCCTGTAGATCCGTGATGTGTTCTAGTAGGCAACATACTCTTAGTATGATTTGAGAGCCAACATCGGTTTTCCAGATACTCTAGCTTTGCAAGTTGTGTTTGACTATCATCTTTAATAGCATCTAGGTCTTTACCCTTGCATTACCACTGCAGAAGGCTTGTCACATCTGTTATAAAGTCTTCCATTGCTCAAAGTTTGAAATTTCTCAGAAGGGGATAAATTAGAGCCTGTTAGGAAACAAGTCAATGTCTTCCTATTCACTAATTAATGAACACAATGTGCCCTAAAACTTGATAGCAATCTTACTTGTTGATTCCTAGCACAGCCCATGATGACAGTGCCTAGGAGCAATCTACAGGCACGTCAACCATTATCCAGCATTGTCTGGAGGAGATTTTTTATATATATGTTCTTATATGTATATGTTCCCTTGTTATGGTAAAAATATGGTAAGTATGAGAACAAAAAAAATGGCTGACAGAGTTAGATGAGGAGAAATATAACATAGTAAAATGTGTACGTATTTTGCTTAAGATAGAAATATAATCTTATCTGGCACTTCAAAACAACCACATGGTCTCTGGCTGCTAGGAGCACAGGGGGTGTTTTGCTTTTTCAACCAACTAATGAATTTAGGTGAATATACTGCAGCTTTGAACTCACTTAGATACCTTGTGCACATTTTTTTGCTGTAACATTATACTATTTAAGGAAAGCAAGACAGAGAAGCTATAATTCTGTCTGCATAGGGGCATGTTGCCAGCAGGTTTTTTCCTAATGCTTAAAAATATTTATTAACTAGCTTTTGGAGTTTTTTTTTTTTATAGCATTCTGTAATGCCATCAATATGATACTCATGAGAAAGGTTACCTCCAGGAAAGCCAACAGTCACTACAACCTCTGTAGAAGCCGACACCAGAGAGGAACATGGGGGGTCATAGAGTGGACAATTTGGATCCAGTGTTCTCTGTAGAAAAAAGAACAGACATGTCAGCAAATAAACATAAATATTTATTTAACTAACCTATAGAGCATTTTATACAGAGAACCTTTAACGGTCACCTAAAGATGAATGTTTAATGTACTTAAAGTTTGCCTTTCCTGGTTCCTCTTTGCCCTTTCAACATGTTAACAAAAATTATTAAATATAACGTAATCTATGCCTTACATTAAACTCTGACATTATTCGGTCTTTGTGCTACAGACAGATCATCATTGGAGGGAGAGGATACAAGATACTCTAAAAAAACTTGTTGAAAACAAGAAACTGTGGTAACACCCACACGTGCTGCTGAGCCTCCATAATTGAAAAACTGAATTCCAGCTTATGAAAGCATGAGCCTAATGCACACTGAAATAAGCTAGGTCATTACAGGGGAGGAGTCTGTGCAATATGGAATAGAAAGCTAGAATTAGGCCTCAAGTCCCTTGCTCTAAAGAAGTTTACTATTTAACACTGCTACAAGTCACACGTATTGAGTATTTTTTTTTTTAAGTAAGTTAAATAATCTACTAACATGTCTTTCAACTGTGGGGAGATGAACAAAAATCCACAAAAGAACATGAAAACACAGGAAGAATAAGGACCTAAGGTGGGATTGAACCCAGTTCCCAATGTAACTACTTTTATGAAGAAATGGTGAAAATCTTTGTTGCGTTTTTACAGCTGTACAGCTCTTTGAGCGAGATTTCCTTTTATTAAGGTACGCCGACAGCAATTCCACCATACATTAGTTGCTAAATCCCCAACAGCAAGATGTAAAAAATGTTGTTGTAGATAAAATACAAAAAGATGTTTAGACAGGAAGTAAAAAGAAAGAAGATGGCAGTGCCCTCTAATGGAATGGGGACAATGAGTATATCAGGGTTTAGTTCCACTTTAAGTCGCACTAATTCCACTGGACTCACACTAGCTGAAAAAACATTCAAAAGAGTTGCCAGTCTTCTTAGGAGTGGACATTCAAACAAATTCACCCCAAGGTCAGACTGTGCAACTCATGTAGAACACTTAAAGGGCTACAACTCAGACTCTGGAACAATGTCCTTTGGACAGAGGAGATGAGAGTGGAGATGTCTGACCATAATGTAAAGTGCTATATTTGGCAAAAACCAAACACAACATATCAGCACAAACGCCTCATACCAACCATTAAGCATGGTGGTGGACAGGCGATTGATTGCAACCACAAAACCTTGTTCTCATTAAGCTGACTGTAAACATCTCGGTATATTAAAGTGTTTTTTGAGTCTGATGTGAGGCCACCTGTGAGATAGCTAGACTTGGCCAAGACAGGGTCTTGTCATGTGACGACACACATCCCAAGCACACAAGCAAATCTACAATAGAATCACTGAAAAGAATCAAGGTGTTGCAATTGATTAGACTAAGTTCTCTGATAAAAACGCTGTGGAGAGATGTGCATAAAAGAATGCCCACACACCTCAATGAACCGAAGCAATACTGTAAAGCAGAGTAGTTTAAATCCTCCTCAGTGATGTGAAAAAATTAATAAGTCCTAGAAAACCGTTATTACTGCTAAAGATGGTTACACAAACTATTGAATTACGGGGTGTAATAAATTTTTCACACATCTTTTGTTTACACCTGAAGATAGCTTCAATAATTGTGGCGATGATGGTGCCTAGGAGACAATATAAAAACTAAACATCCCACAGTAAATAAGTGGGATCAGGTGATATCACTAACAAATAAGACCAGGATGTGGATATCATCAGATGCTTCTCTCATCTTACCAGCCTTATAGAAGCTAGCAAAACTAGTCCGATATACCTGGAGTTTCCTAAGATTTCCCAAGATCAGGAATTCCACCATATTGAAGAGCACCATGAGAAAATTTGAAGAAGTATAGACAAAGATTTGCAGTCACCCATGATTTCTGAGAAGGTTGTTGGTATCAATCTGTAATTTGAATTTATTGTATGACACTGATAGATGAAATCATATTTTTATACATCATACTCATGTACGTGACAATTGAAGGGCAGAACATGTCGTATATCTATCATACTTGACAGAGTTGATGCTATTTTGGAGTTTGAGACTGCCCAGAAGGCTGGAACAACTATTAATGACTTGTGTTATCATGTGGTCTTCGTTATCTATTTCTGTATGTATGACCATTTTTGAATTTATGGAATGGTATATATTGCATTGTAATTATATTGGGAGACATCACATCCATCGGGCGTCACCTCTTACACATATTCACACTCATGTATTCTTATTGAATTGGTGCTGTAACTTTCAATGAAGATTTTTGAATACACAAGCTTTGTATAATTGCCCAAATAACAACACTTTTTACATTGGCAAAAGCCAACAATATCGAAGTCTCCAATCTTGTTCATGGGGCTAATTTGCATATTTCACTGAAATAAGTAAATAATATTTGGGAGACATCAAAGAACGTAGAATCAGGAAGAACAGGACTCTAAACAAATGATCCAGACATACTGAGACGTTCAGAAGGAAGGCACCAGAGGAAGGTTCCAGGCAAGAGAGGTTTTAACCCTTTCTGGGAAGGAAAGAAGTGCAGAAGACTTCTGGGGAGTAAGTACAGAATGTATGAATTCTTTTGCTGATAAAAGTAGGATGCAGTATTTTGCATTAGGGAAAAAGTCAGTTGCAGCATGGAATGAATTATTTTCTCAGTGCATTCAAGAAAATTCAAAGTTAAATAGGAAATTCTTCACATGAAGTAAAGTAAAGCATAAAGCGAGAAATGTGATGAAACTTATCACATATAATACTTTAGCCACATAGGCTGAGGAGAGTTGTTCTCATAACACAAATGATCACAGTCAGGATGTACAGGATTGAGTTACTGACTGTTGGAGTTTTCAGATTCTAAGGTAAAACACATTGATGAGTTAGAGCAGAATTTAGAAGCTAAAAAACATCTTTTGTTACAATTAGAAAATAATGTGAGACAAATAGCTACAAACAGAAAGAATACAGACGATGAATCTGCATCCTCTCCTGATACAGGGAAATCAGGACAGGAATCACACAGTAATGCTATTTTTAAGATAAAACTGAAAAAGCATCTAATCAATTTAAGCAAAGAAATTCCTGAGGCAGCTACATTTCTTGATAAATTCTCGCAAATGAGAATCAGAGATGTTATATTCAAAATTTCCAATGTTAAAATATGACAAAGATCAACCCTATCAGTAAAACGTGTTCAGAAAAAAAAAGGAACTTATTTATTTTGAGTGAAAACAGTGCCAGTTATAATCATGAGCATAATCATTCAAGTCATTCTGGTATTAACCTCCTGGGCGGTTACTCCGAGCCTAGTTGGGGGTATTAACTTGCTGAAAGCGTTAACCCCAAACTAGGCTCGGGGTAGCTAAAAATAGAATCAAGCGTTACAGTGCAATCTGATTGTCATGCAACATTGTATGACAATCAGATTACAACTGAAAAAAAAAACAAAAAAAAAAAAACTTACCTTGTCCCAGCAGTTCCTCCAGAGACGTCTTCTCTCTTTTGTCTTCATCCGGCGTGTGTAGAGACGATCTCCAGGGTTTCCTGGTGACGTCGGTGCATGTGTCGGTGTGTGCGCGAGGCGGGGCAGGAAATTTAAATAATTTTGTATAGGATTCATATTTTGTATTGGATTCAGCTATTTTAAAAACAATACAAAGAAATCTTTATATAATATATATAATATATAAACTACTGTACAGGTATATTACATTATACTTTTTTTGTGTTTTTTTTTTTTTTTTTTTAAGTTTATTATTAATTTTATTAAATATTGGACATGATTCAGTGAGTTATGCCTAAGAATAATAGGCCTACAATGCAAAATAAATTTCCATGCAAAAAAAGTAACGCTTTTGCATGGAAATAGGGAGAGAATTAGTACGCTCTGCGTTTGTGTACGCTTCCCCCTGTGAGTCCTGATGATGTGGTGCGCCTGTTGGTGCGTGTGCCCGTCGACGGGGAGCGTGGCGGGAAATTTATATATTTTGTATTGGTTTCAATACAAACTCCTGTATCCAATCCAATACAAAATATATTTATGTGGTTTTGTCTATGTGAAGTTGGACTGTTTTAAAATTTACCACACTAGGGAGGCGTTTTAGAAAAATATAGTACTACTATAGTATACAGAAATATTGCATGTTCAGTATTTTTGATTTATTTATTCATTCTTGTTTAAGCTGATTCTGTTTTTTATTTAATTTAAAATTTTTGTGTGTTTCAAACTTTATTATATTCAGGATACCTACTAGACCCTTGTTTGGACATATTTTCGGTAAGTGTACCGCTTTTGGTACAGAAATCCAGACATCAGTGAAACGCCCAGGAGGTTAAACTGCACAAACAAGCATGCAAGGAGGATGAGCAAACAACACAGTGTGTTTCAAACCTATCTGCATATAGTACTTATAAGGACAGGGTATTGATATGACACAATGATGGTGCAAGAGCAATCTTACTTTACTACAAACCCAATGAGAGCAAACAAAGCAGGAAACAAGAGTAACGCATGTTTTAAATATAGAAGTGTATCACCCAATGACAAAGAGATTGATCAGAATTTAAGACCAGCAGAACACTTTGCGTCACAATACCTGTCGGTTCCCACAGTGGTCCCTGCTAAATCGTTCTGCTGCATCCCGTGCCTGTGTACCCTGCCAAGCTGCCAAACGCAGCACTCTGTCTCTGGCTGACAGAACATGCAGCACTTCCTGTTCTGCTCACACTGACACAGCACAGAAAGGGGGAGCTCCTTAATGGCAGAGGCCATTTAGTCTCAGCAGTAATGGAGGCTGGTGCTGTGACTTTGCACCAGCTACCTTGATTCTCTGCTCATGATTTCTTTGTGATTTCTGACCTGTGTGCCTGGAACCTGACTTTGCCTGTCTGCCGCCTGCCCTGACCTGTGCCAGGAACCTGACTGCATCCGCCTGTCACCTGTCTACACCGATTCTGCTCCAGCCTTCCTCCTCAGGTAGGATGACACGACCTGGTGACCCCCAGCAACAAAGAGCCCAGTAGCCTCCTGGCTACTGGCCCATCGCCCCTTGCGGGTGCCCCGGTGAAGACCTGGTGTCACTTAGACTCCGTGCCTTGGGTGATCTTGTGCTACCTGCCTGAGGAAATCCTGACACTTTGCAAGTTTCCAGCATGTCAGCAAGCCATCTGTTTCTAATGTGTATGGATTTTAAGACAAGGGTTAAATTATGCTAATTTAGGAACAAGATGCAGGACAGGCATAGGATAATACTTTAAATATTTGTATAAATATAAAACTGTCTTATGGTAATGATGTTAAGGCCTTTGTACAAAAGGATATTCTCTTGTTCTCCTATTATAGTACTATAATATGCTAAAGGACTAAATTATATTATAAATAAAATGTATGATACGTGGATTATATTTTTCTTATTATAGTGTTATGAATATGGTCAATGATGCTAAATATTTATTCAGATGATACTATTTGCTTAACACAATATATACATTGAGGTAATGTGATATGAATATACTCCACATATGTATACTAGTTGTTATGACAGGTTTATAAATAGGATCATACCTTTCCCTTTTCTATTTAGGTATAGGAGGAGTATCAGTAATTTGTTTTATATTGTAATGATGTTACTGAATTTTTTAATGTTGCTGATGACTTTTTCTTTCCAAGATAAAGGTTCTACTAAAAGAGGAGAGTAATTCCATGAAATATAGGTTCCATGTTTTGAAAGCATGTGGTTGTGATAGAATGAAATGGCTGAAAGCATCTGTGCTTTAAAATGCATAAAAGTCTGATATATGTTAATCACTAATTAATAAAACTAATAATAATTATGACAATAAACACATTGAATGATAACAGTGTACAATACTAACCAAGAAAAATGTTAATTTAAAGAAATAACCTAATAACGAATACTTAAATTGCATTCTGTTGTAAATGTCTGAGTAAGTGTTGGTTCACATGTGACTGAAAAGCTTAAAAGGGTCTTTTGTTGATGGACAAACATTTACACATTGTGTAATTATTAAAAATGATTTAACTTTATTTAGGATGATGTTATAAGATAAAAGGTTATTGTTAAATTATGACTAACTTTATTTGATGCTTATTAAATGGGCCTAGATAGGTATCAGAAAATCTTTTAGGAAAAGGTCAAACTCAAAATAATTTCTTCAAATAAATAGGATATTATAATATTGATAAAGAAATAAAATGATGCATCCATAATATCTATTTAAAATTTCTAATTAAAATGAAAAGTTTTAAATACTGGTTCCAAGATGATAGGTTGATATTTTGGTTAAAATATTTGAATGGATGCAAGAGGTTTACAATTTATGTTACTTGTTTATGTTTTGCCATTATTACCATACATTGAAGAAGTAATTTAAGTTGTACAGTTTACAATGATTAACAACCAACAGCTGTTTACTAGTACAACTGCTTACAAGTGTAAGTTGTAAAACTAAAGATCATTACAGAGATAAATATTACAAGACAGCGTCCCTCTTCAGAGTAGGGATTATTAAAATGTTTTCCTATGCATTGTGTCAATAATATACATATATCATTATATTGAATATTTGTTTTTATAGTGAAATTACTGAAACCAATGATGGAGAGTAAGCGCACAATTCTCTGGTATTATTTTAGTTATGATTATTTTATATTAAGGTATACATTATTATATGTTGTAGTTATACGGTATGAAAAGTTACATATTATGACATTAAGGGTAATGAAAATAAGGGTAATGACATAAAGGGTAATGAAAACACACACACACACACACAGATATATATATTTACATATATATACACATACACACACACATACACACATTTTAATATGGTTACAAGGGAATAATTAAAAACTATGCTGATTAATAAGGGTTTTGTTCAAAATGAAACACATTAATGCATGTAAATAATAATATTACTTCACAATATTAAGTTAAATTATTTTAACATATTATTTTTTATGTTTGATCAATAGGGGTATTATATTAAAGATTATATCATTTATAGATATATGGTACACTGTGATGAATATAGTATTAGAAAACTAATTTTAGTTTATAAATATAAGGAAAGAAGACTTTAATTAAGAAAAGAGGATAATTTTTGTTGAACTTCATGACGATTTTATGATGACCTCATTTCAAAAGTTTTTTCCTAAAACTTTATCAGAGGAAAATGGGTGATAAAGACACTTGAAACATATCTAAGTTTTGTCAACTGGGACATAAAGGAAGAGAAAATTCAAACTTTTGTCATCTCCATGCATACTAAAAAAATAATTTTATGTTGGTTGAATTTATGGATTATGATACTATGGCCTACATGGATGACATGTCACTTTACACATGTTGAATGGTAATTGGTTTACCATGCTACATTGCCAGATGTTGAACTGATTTGTTGAAATCACTGTTCTTGATGAAAAGTTGCTATGTGTGACTGATGATTATGTTGATCTTGATAGCCAATATTCTCATGTTTTGAGTAAAGAATAATCATTATGAATTGAATGAGACCTACAGTGATAACATGGAGACCAGTCTGCGACCAGTCATGAGTATTCAGAAAAAATTAAATACCCTCCTGATGATGACCAACATAATAAATGTTTGAGTTAAAGCCAAAAGACAAATGATGAGGAAAAGACTACTCCTTTATACATATGGAAATATTTGCATAAACGTGACTTATCTATAAGTTTCAAGTTGCTTAAAAGAAAACATAAATTGTGTTCTAAGGATTATTTCTTGACAACAAGAAGAAAAAAAAAAGACTTTTCAGTGGACCAATGAGACTGAAAGAAGAAAGATCAATGTAATAGAAAGGGTTTAAATAAATACTTAAATAACTATGCAATCACAATTTACCTTAAATTTTTTACCATACATTGATATTAATGCTATAGTAAAGTGTTGATTGATTTTAACTATATCAATTTTTTTGAACAGTGGAGTATGTTAAACTATGAAATTTTGAGGGATAGAATAAATCTTCCCTTCAAGAGGGGGAATTTTTTAGATCAAACCATATTTTTATATGATATCATACTCATGTACGTGACTAAACAAGTGAAGGGCAGAACAGATATCGTATATCTATCATACTAATAGTTGATTCTATTTTGGAGTTTGAAACTGCCCAGAAGGCTGGAGCAACTATTCATGACTTTATCATAGTCTTCATTATCTATTTCTGTATTTATGACCATATTTGAATGCACGAAATGGTATATATTGCATTGTAACTATAATGGGAGACCTCACATCCATCAGTCATATTCACACTCATGTATTCTTATTGAATTGCAGCTGTAATATTCTATGAAGATTTTTGAAAAAATACAGTTTTTATAATACAAAGGAAGACAATGCTGTTGTGAATACGCTCAAATAAAAATAATATTTTTTACAGACACACTATAAGCAGCTTATGGAACCAAATGCATTTGGTAAAAAGAGATTTCACAACATAAAAAGGGAGAACATGTATAGGCATGGTGGCTCAAGTGGCTAGCATTCTGGCCTTTGAGTACTAGGGTTCCAGGTTTGATTTTCTGCCAGAACACCATGCATAGAGTTTGTATGTTCTCCCTGTGCTTGCATGGATTTCCCCCGGGTACTCTGGTTTCCTCACGCAATCCAAGTTCAGTTAATTGACTTGTCCCAAAAAATGGCCTTAGATTTTGTTAATGAAATATAAACTATAACAGTGACATTACACTTTAAACCCTTTTGAGAAACAGTTAATATAAAAAATAATAAGCTTAACCTGTAATGTACATAGAAAAATTTGGGCAAATCATTTAGTTTGAAAACGCCTCATTTACCAAACCAAATTTTCGAATGCGACTAAGGCTTGACCTAAACATACAATAAATCCTTTCACTACAATCCAGCATAAAACTTTATTTTAGTTTTCAAATCCTTCACTTCCGAGGATGGCATGACTCCCTATGGGCACATAACACTGCTCTCCTCTGCTCAAGCAGTAGAAAGACTTGGCTGTACATTCCAGTTATCACGCCATTTTTTTTCATGACCCAACCATTCAAAATCATCCATTTTGACCAAGCGGAAGTCATGTCCTCCAGGAAAGCCAGAGTAAATGTTAGTTGGGTTGTTATCTTGTCCAAGCAGCCAAGTGTAGTTCTCATCATTTTGTGTTATTGTCCATGAATGTAGAGAAGGCCTTTGAAAGAGTGCATTGGAGTTGCATGCAAGCCACCCTCTGCCAAATTGGTTTGATTGACATTATGCTTTCATTGGTCATGTTCCTTTACACCCATCCTTCGGAGTGGGTAAGAGTGGATGGACCTGTGTTTTCCTTTTTTCCTCCCCTTTTCAACGGTACAAAACAGGGGGGCTTTTAATCCCCGATAATTTTTTAACCTTATCCATAAATTTGTTGCTCCTCCCATTGTTCGTATACAGAATTTGCACAGATAAGTTCTTTGTGGGTCTTCAGAAGAAATACAATTTTAGCCTTAGTTGCACTATGTAGTAGGATGAACCATTTTTTTTTTTTTTAACATTCAGGTAAATGTTCAAAGTTTTACAATGAAGCCTCGAGGAGGAGAACTTTATTTATTTATTTTTTTTACAGTAGAACTAGGGGAAGATTGGAGAAAGAGAAGAAGGTAAAAAGGGAGGAAAAATAAGAGGGAGGTTGGGAAGAGTAAGGAGACATTAAAGAAAAGTAAATTCTTTCAGAGCAAGGGATCAATAAAAAAAGTAGATACTTAACCTGAGGTAAATCCAAAAGGCCTATTTACCCTCCTGGGCGGTTGATTTAAGTCCGGATTTTATATGTCTAAAAGCGGTACATTGTCTTTCATGAAAATTTATTTTACATGGTAGGACTGTAATTCTTAGGCATAATTCACCGAAATATGTCAAATATTTAATACATTTAATAATAAACTTTAAATAAATTACAAAAACAAATACAAAATTCTGTTAAAACAAGGGTACATAAATAAATCCAAAATGTTGAAACCTGTAGTATAACTGAACAGTAGCATATATATTACTTTGTATTGGATTCAATATAGTTATTTTGTATTGAATCCAATACAAAATCATTTGAAATTCCCGCCATGCTCCATCGCACACACCGGCGTCACCACCACCACCAGGAACTCCAGGGGAACGTCAGAGCACTCACCTGGGGATAGATCGGCCGAAGAAGAAGCGACCAGAGGATGGGATCAGACGGGCAGGACACTGGGGGACACCGGTGGGACCAGGTAAGTCTTTATTTTTTATGTTTTTAGCTACCTAGAGTGTGGCTCAGGGTTACCGCTATCAGTTGTTTTTTTTACCCCGAGCCACACTCAGGGGTTACCGCTCAGACGGTTAATCCATGAGTACAAGTAGAAGAAACCCAATGTAAAAGGAAGTAGAAGAGATTTGGGATTTGCAACATGAGGCCTGCTTCCGTGAAACCAAATAAAAAACAGATGGCACTGACTGTTTAATCAAATACTAGCAACAGGTAACATGAATGATAATACAGATTTTAAGGAAGGAGAGGAGTTACCTAGGAATGCAGACTTAGGTTGGGACTAGTCAATAATTATTTACCAGCTCTAAGGTTGTTCACCCTTTAGGAGGTAGGTATTAAACTGAAACAAAAAAACTCCAGAAATGCACAACATTGTTACAATATCGTATAAAGAAGTACCAGTGTGGGTAAGCTGGAAGATACAACCCATCAAAACCTGACTGGAGTGATTGGCAGTGCAATTAGATAAACCACTATACAGTGGAGCGCTGGTGTTTATTGTATAGATAAGTCTACAGATATACTCAAAACTTCAGAAGTATAGGCAAAGTATCCTAGGAGAGGACAGATAACGGAGGTATCACGTATGGTGTAAATAAGGTGTGATCAATCCCTGTGGTGTTTTATCTGTAAGGGCTGTAGATATGACACTCTTTTGTATAAAAAGGCTGAATAATAGATGGGGAGGGGGGATCTCCAAAAAGACACAGCAAGAAGTGACAATCCTGACATTCAGAGGGTATCTTTAGTTAAAGAATGATATTAGGTATTCAAAATTCTTATGTGATATGTGGGTAAAGTCACATCAATAGAAAAGAGGACAAAAGACAGCTATAGGGTTTTAGTGCGGCAAACAAGTATATTATGAATAAATTAGCTCAATTACAAGAGAAAGTTTGTATAATAACACAACGTATTTTATGTGGTCTTTCCCTTTAGGTATTCATGGGAAGAATGAACTATACAGAAATAACACTATTGTGACATTTGCAAGAAAAAAAGAAAAGAAATGAACGATTCGTAACCCGACGCATTTCGCCTTCTTAGGGATTTGGAAAAATGTTCATAACCTGTACATAGATATAGTACATATATAAAAAACTTTACCATAAACTTGTAAATGTTACCATAATACACATATAAAAGTCACAAAGTCACATAGTAAAATCCATGTGTAACCATATCAAATACTTACATGATGTTTACATTTGACAGTCAATATCTTGGACCTTAATTAGGTTTCCGTCAAAAACAAAAAGATTTTTTATATATAACGCTTGGCATTGAATAATGGATCATAGTCAGCATAATTAAGGTAATAAATAAGAAGGCAAAACCTGTATTGTGCACTTACTTGTTGTAGATTAAGTATATTGTCATGCACAGAGAGACAATACCATTAGGGGGCGCTACCGCTAGCAAGGAGGTGGTGTGAGCCCCGAGAAGGGCAAAGGCGCAGAGTCTAAGCAGTAAACAGGAATTTTCCAGCGCCTCTGATGGTGAGGATGTTGTGCCCTTGGTTACTGCCAGGTTGTGGTCCTTGGGCCCACCAAGGTGGGCAAATCATGGTACCAAATCACAAAGCAGAAGAATAGTTGAGGAAGGCAGCAAACAAGAAAGGGCAGGTCACAAGCCAGGTCTCAAATACCAGGGATCCAGGAGACAGACACCAGTGACACAGGGGCCACTGCGGGCACAGGGAACACAGAAGACACTGGAAGCAGCAGGAGGCACAGGTGATGCAGGGATATCCACAGACAGGAACACTGGAACAGCACAGGGAAGTTGGCTGGGAAACAACAGACTGGACAACGAGGGGTTAACACGGGAACTGGACAAAGTAAATGCTGGATTAAGCCACAGGTAAACAGGAACTAGCTCAACAGAACTAGGGGCTTGGCAGTCATGGAGACACGTTGCAGGAACACTGAGTACAGTGTGTGAGCTAGCTAAATAGCCATGGATGGTTAGGTGGCTTTTTTCTAATTTGCAGGAGAGAGGTGTCTGCGCTTTAGTGAGGAGGAGGCAAGTGCGACATTACTTCCTCATTTTATGGGGCCTCCCCACCCGCTGGGGTCCAAGTTTAAGGGGAAAATGAAGATAAAACCTCTTGGCAAGAAGAGGTGCAGACACATCTCTCCTCAGGACCAAAACCTTTCCAATCAATTAGATACATGTCACGAATGATAGGGAGGGGAGGGTAACAGAAAGGCTTACACACCACTAGGCCTCTAGTGAATAAGGAAGAGGGAATGGTCACCCCTTGCATACACCCTAATCCAGCCCTGACTCCTAACCGTATGAGTATCCCCTGATGGTGGGGATACTCACACTCAGGAACCTAGGCCCTACTATCCCTGCACAGCCCTAGCAGTTGTGTCTGGACTGAGACTGCTGGTCCCTTCACCTATGAAGGACCCAGTGTCTCCCTGAGGCCTAGTAAACAATTGAATACCTAACAAAAACACCAAAACACCAAAAGAACAGCAACTTATCTTATAAGCAGAAATCAACAGCAACTTATCTTATAAGCAGAAATCAACAGCAACTTATCTTATAAGCAAAAATCAACAGCAACTTATCTTATAAGCAGAAATCAACATGAACTCAGAATGGCAGGACACAGCTATTCACAATCCAGCAGTGAATATCAACCGCACAGCATGAAGTGTGAGGCCAGACTAAATGGAGGAGCAGTAATGACCAGCAAAAGTGTTACAAAATTACACTTTGTAGCTAATTCTCGCCTCTAAAAATAAACAAGGTGCTTGAGCTACCTACTGCCACCCACTGCCATGGAAGAGTATTACATTACTCTGCCAGTCACTATAGCACAGGCACTCGACAATGGTAATTGGATAATTTCCCACGGTACACCTGAAGATCTCTCACGGCACACTAGTGTGCCACGGAACAGTGGTTGAAAATCACTGCACTAGACGACTAGCATTAACGTCGGTCGCTGGAACCCACATTCTCTCCTCCGGACCGTACCCCTTCCACTGAACGAGATACTGGAGAGATCTACGGAGAAATCGAGAGTCCAGTATCCTGGCAATTTCAAATTCTAGATTACCGTCCACCATGACGGGAGGGGGGGGCAAGGAAGAAGGTTCCAAAGGCTCAACAAATCTCTTCAACAGTGATTTGTGGAACACATTATGAATCTTCAAAGCCTGTGGGAGTTCAAGACGAAAAGCAACTGGGTTAATAATGGCAGAGATCTTATCTGGACCAATAAACCTTGGACCCAACTTCCAAGAAGGTACTTTCAACTTAATGTTTCTTGTGGACAGCCACACAGAATCACCCACTCTTAGGTCCGGACCACTCATACGTCTCTTGTCAGCCATACGTTTATACCTGTTGCCCAACTTTTTTAAATTATTTTGGATTTTCTGCCAAATAGATGACAAAGAGGAAGAAAATCTTTCCTCTTCAGGAATGCCTGAAGTCTCAGTACCAGAAAATGTGCCAAATTGTGGATGAAACCTATATGCCCCAAAAAACGGCGACTTAACAGTGGACTCCTGCCTACGGTTATTTATGGCAAACTCGGCCAAAGACAAAAATGAAGACCACTCCTCCTGATTCTCTGAGACAAAACATCTCAAATAAGTCTCCAGATTCTGGTTGGTGCGTTCAGTCTGTCCATTCGACTGAGAATGAAAAGCCGAAGAGAAGGACAATTGTACGCCCAGACAAGTGCAGAACGCTTTCCAGAATCTGGAAACAAATTGAGTCCCCCTATCAGACACCACATCCGTGGAAATACCGTGTAGCTTCACGATGTTATCGACAAACACTTGTGCAAGGGTTTTAGCATTAGGTAGCCTTGCCAATGCAATAAAGTGTGACATCTTGCTGAAGCGATCAACAATCACCAGAATCACGTTTTTTCCAGAGGAATTCGGCAAATCCGTGATAAAATCCATAGATAAATGAGTCCAGGGTCGGGATGGGATTGACAACGGAAGTAGGGATCCAGAAGGCCGAGTATGTGTCACCTTAGCACGAGCACAGGTACTACATGCTGACACTTAGCCCTCAACACATTTACGCAACCCCGACCACCAGAATCCACGAGAGATGAGATCAACCGTGGATTTGTTCCCAGGATGTCCAGTAAGGACTGTACAGTGGTGTTTCTTGAAC
>NC_092868.1:21644186-21655777 GCF_032062135.1 Pyxicephalus adspersus
CTTGCTTGCCAATCAATAGTAGGATTATGTTGACTTAACCATAGTAAACCTAGCACCAATGGAGCAGGCAGACCCTCCAATATAAAACAGGAGATGGATTCTTGATGAGAATCACCCACTTTTAAATGAATGTCCTTCACCATTTGTGACAAACATCTCTATGTGAGTGGGGCGGACCTAAGAGTGGGTGATTCTGTGTGGCTGTCCACAAGAAACATTAAGTTGAAAGTACCTTCTTGGAAGTTGGGTCCAAGGTTTATTGGTCCAGATAAGATCTCTGCCATTATTAACCCAGTTGCTTTTCGTCTTGAACTCCCACAGGCTTTGAAGATTCATAATGTGTTCCACAAATCACTGTTGAAGAGATTTGTTGAGCCTTTGGAACCTTCTTCCTTGCCCCCCCCTCCCGTCATGGTGGACGGTAATCTAGAATTTGAAATTGCCAGGATACTGGACTCTCGATTTCTCCGTAGATCTCTCCAGTATCTCGTTCAGTGGAAGGGGTACGGTCCGGAGGAGAGAATGTGGGTTCTAGCGACCGATGTTAATGCTAGTCGTCTGGTGAGAGCTTTCCACAGGGCTAATCCGGATAAGGTCGGTCCTGGGTGTCCGGAGGCCACCCGTAGAAGGGGGGGCACTGTCACGGTCCCTTCCGTGACAGAAGTTTGAGGATCTGTCAGACTAAATGGAGGAGCAGTAATGACCAGCAGCTGCACCTGATGCAAGGGGAGTGGTCATTACAAACAACAACACAGAAACAAGTAAAACCAAAGAGGATGTCAGATAATCACATATGCAGCTTGTCTGACAGATCCTCAAACTTCTGTCACGGAAGGGACCGTGACAATACATTAGCTTTTTGTGAGAAAACTTGAAATCAAGAACTTGATGGACTTCATATTCCTGGGAAGAATCGGGTGCAGGAGTAGCCCGCGGAGAGGGACGAGAAAAGTGTTTCAGGACCAACGGCTTAAGCAGAGACACATGGAAGGCATTGGGCAACTTGAGATGTGAGGGAAGATGAAACTTGTAACAAACTGGGTTACCCTTGGAAGAAATGGCATAAGGTCCGATGAACCGCTTCACTTCAGAGAAGGCATGTTGCATTGAATGTTCCTTGTGGAGAGCCAGACTTTATGCCCAGGTTAGAGAAGAGGTGCCCTATGAGGACGCCGATCAGCAAATTTCTTGTGCCTGAGAGACGCGTGTTTTAGATGCTCCCAAGTGGAAGAACAGATACAGTTATAGAGAGGGTATAGGAGAGGGAAGGCGGGGATGTTTGCCATAGACAATGTAGAACGGTGAATATTTGGTGCTGGTGCTAACGTGGATGTTGTGGGCAAACTCTGCCCCTAATAGCAGAGCTGCCCCGTCATTATGGTGGGCAGAAACAAGGGCTTGAAGATATTGCTCCAGGGCTTGAATACCTCTTCATCTGCCCATTAGTCTGTGGGTGACAGGCTGAGAAAAAGTCCACAGAGATGTTTAGGGACCTGCAGAAGCCTTTCCAAAAGCGAAAGGGAAAATTGCACCCCACGATAAGAAACTATATGCGTGGGCATAACGTGAAGCCTAAAAATTTCAAAAATTAAAATTGGCACTAACGTAGCTGCTGATGGTAAAGCAGGAAGGGGTACAAAATGGGCCATTTTGGAAAAGCGATCTACAACCACCCAAACGACCGTACAACTATCAGAAGTTGGAAGATCTGTAATAAAATCCATTGACAGGTGACATCAAGGCTTCTTGGGAATAAGCAGAGAAAAAAGTGGTCCTGCTGGGGCACAGGCAGATGACTTGATCTGAGCACAGACAGCTCAGGCCTGGACATAGTCTGTTCCATCCTTACAGAGGTTTGGCCACCAGTAGAGACATGAGAGAAAAGTGTAAGTTCTGTAAACACCCAGGTAAGCACAAAGTTTGGAGCCATGTGCCCAAAGTAATATTTTGGTGCGGAGTTGTTTGGGAGAATCATATTGGGAGAAAAAGAATGACCAAAAAAAAAAAAAAAAAAAAAGCTTGCCAGGGGGTTGGGGTCTGTGAAGATAGTGAGGCCTTGTGAGGAGAACCCTATTCTGGACTCTGTATCTGTAGGCTCCTGGTCGGCTGCCGGCCTGGGAGCAACCGAGTGCTGGGAAATGCAACTGGTGTCTGGGGAATACTGGTACTGACCAGGCCTTACAGGCTCGCTTTTAAGGCATGAAAGGCTTCAATACCCTCAGAAGGCCAATTCTTGGGGACAGCATCCTTCCGGGTCAGTGCAGTGATAGGAGCTATCAGTGCAATTTTTGATGAAATGCCAGTAAAAATTAGTGAACCCCAGGAAACACTGAGCAGCCTTTAGGCTGGGGGGTAGTGGCTAGTTGGAGGTGGCCGTAACCTTCTCGGGATTTATTGAGAGACCCTCCTTGCAAACAATGTAGCCCAGGAAGGGCACCTGTGGGCATTCAAACAGGCACCTTTCTGCCTTAGCATAGAGTTGATTGTCTCTGAGCCATTGAAAAACCAAACGGACATGCTGTGTTTGGGTGGATACCTCAGGGGAGAAGATTAAAATGTTGTCCAGATAAACGACAACGCAGATGTACAACAGGTTACGAAAAACATAACTGACAAAATGTTGGAAGACAGCCGGGGCATTACAGAGACCAAAGGGCATCACTAGGTATTCATAATGCCCATCTCTGGTGTTAAATGTGGTCTTCCATTCATCACATTCCCGGATCCGGATTAGGTTTTAGGTGCCTCGGAGGTCTAATATAGTGAAGACCTAGGACCCCTGGAGTCCGTCAAATAGCTTAGGGATAAACAGGTAGCTTATAAATCCTTAATACCCAGTTATATTCTGCATTTCTAAAAATGCATCCTGCTTTTTCTTAAAGCAATCTATAGTAGTTGCTGGGGAGCCGATTCCACATTTTCACAGACCTTACAGTGAAGAATCCCTTCCTTATCCAGAGATTAAACCTCTTTTCCTCCAGATGGAAAGAGTGCCCTCTTGTTCTTTGTAATGATCTCAAATGAATAGAAGTGAAGAGAGTTCTCTATATGGACCATTTATATATTTATACAGGGTGATCATATCCCCCCTCATACATCTCTTTGCAAGGGAGAATAGATTCAGTTCAGCTAATCTCTCCTCAAAGCTGAGCTCCCCCATTCCTTTTATTATTTTAGTTGCCCTTGTCTGCACGCTCTCCAATTCCACAACATAGTTTTTGTGAACTGGTGCCAAAAACTTGACTGTATATTCCAGAAGTGGTTTGACCAATGCTTTGTACAGGGGCAGGATATTATCTCCATCTCTGCAGTCCATTCCTCTTAATACAAGAAAGTACTTTACTAGCTTTAGTTTTTGCAGCTTGGCATTACATGCTGTTAGGTCTATGATCTACCAGAACCCCCAGATCCTTTTCCATTTCTGACTCCCCCAAATTGAATCCCCCTTAACAGTATAAAGCATGCATGTTGTTAGCCTCAAAGTTCATAACTTTACATTTATCTACATTAAATGCCATTTGCCACTTGGCTGCCCAATCAAACGGTACATCCAAGTCTGCTTGTAGATTATAGACATCCTGTATGGACATAACTCCATTACATAGCTTGGTGTCATCTGCAAACACAGAAATGGTACTTTTGATCCCAAACTCCATATCATTTATAAAAATGTTAAATAGTAAAGGTTCCAACACTGAACCCTGGGGTACACCACTAATAACCTTAGACCATTCAGGGTTTGGATCAATAATTACAACTCTCTGAATGCGGTCTTTAGGCCAGTTCTCTATCCATTTACTGATTGACTTTTCTAAACCCAACGACCCCAACTTGCATATTAACCGTCTGTGAGGTACAGTGTTAAATGCTTTAGCAAAGTCCAACTACACTATATCAACTGCTATTCCCCTGTTTACGTCCTCATAAAAAGAGAGTAAATTTGTTTGACAACTTCGGTCTTTCTAGAAGCCATGTTGATTATCACTTATGATATTATTTTCTAGCAGGAACTCCTCTATGTGGTTCTTAATCAAACTCTCTAGGACCTTTCCAACTATAGAAGTTAAACTAACTGTCTGTAGTTGCCTGGTAATGATTTTGCTCCCTTTTTGAAGACAAGAACCACATTGGCCTTACGTCAATCCATCGGTACCTTGCCAGTGACTAAAGAGTTTCTAAAAATTTGAAAAGATGGCTTTGAAATAACAGAGCTCAGCTCTTTGAGAACACATAGTTGTAATCTATCGGGTACTGGTGCTTTGTTAACCTTAATTTTGCCCAACTGTTTCTCAATCATATAAATTTTGGCAGTGACATTGCTATGAATTTGGACTTGAGCTCTGCCATTTTCCTGTGTGTACACAGAACTAAAAAAAAAGTGTTTAGTAAATCTGCCTTTTCTTTATCCCCAGTTACTAACCCAGAGACATCCCTAAGGGGCCTACATGCTCATATCTGATCTTTTTGTTATTAATATATTTAATAAAGATTTTTAGAGTTTGCCTTACTTTTCTTTGCAATCTGTCTTTCATTTTGAAGTACTGCACATTTTATCTCCTTTTTACATCTTTTGTTATATTCCTTATAGTTTCCAAACGATGAAGGTGATCCGTTTTTATATTTTTGGAATGCCCTTTTCTTGTCCCTTAAGGCTTTTTTAACATCAGCTGTGAGCCACATAAGTTTAAGAGGCTAAAATTAAAACCTATTACCTAATGGAATACATTTTTCAGTGTTCTTTTGTAGAACAGAACTGAAACATTCCCATTTTTGTTCTATGTTCTTTGAGGAAAATATTGTTCCCCAGTCCAAAGTCACAGAGAGCCGCCCCTAATAATGAAAAATTTGCTTTCTTAAAATTAAATGTTTTTACTTCCTGTTTACAACTTACATTAACTGAAATCATATTATGGTCACTGCTACCCAGATTCTCTTTTATATGCACGTTTGTTATAAGCTCTGTATTGTTAGAAAGAACTAGGTGCAGCAGAGTATCATTTTTAGTTGGGGCTTCTATAAACTGTACCATAAAATTATCTTGTATTGAATTCATAAATTTCCTCCCTTGTGCTGTTCCTGTAGTACCATTACTCCAGTCAATGTCAGGATAGTTGAAATCTCCCATGATTAAAACATCCACTTTTTGCTGCTTTTTCTATCGGTGCTAGTAGTTGGTTCTCTATTTCTTCCTTAGCACTGGGAGGCCTATATCAGACGCCAATAATGAATTGCGCGTAATTCAACTCCACCCATAGTGCCTCAACCTCATCGCTTGTTCCATCTGCAATTTCTTGTTTCAAATTCACTTTCAGATCACTTCTCACATACAGACACCACCACCCTTTCTTTTTACTCTGTCTTTACAAAAGGGAGTATACCCAGGAATATTGACAGCTCAGTCATGTGAAGAAAAAAGCCAGGATTCAGCAAATCCAACTAAGTCATAATTCTCTTCACTCATTAAGGCTTCCAACTCCCCTATTTTGTTTGCCAGACTTTGAGTATTGGTGAACAGGCTTTTTAAACCATTGCTGCATTTACCAGCATTGTTTGCCAAATCCTTTTGTATTTCAGTACAACTAGTACTGCACAATCCAATGTTTGTTTGTAACATGGGAAGCTCTATACATTTATCAAAATCCCTCCCCCCAACTATCCCCAATCAACTCTCCACTAGTGGCTGACCCCTGACTGACCTTTCTGTCTCCTTATTTACCTGTCCTATCCCCTTTTTTCTAGTTTAAATATCCCTCCACCATTCCCCTAAATCTTTCCCCTAGCACAGCAGACCCCCTTTCATTTAGGTGCAAACCGTCTCTGTCATACAGGTTGTACCCCAATGAAAAGTCAACCCAGTGATCTATGAACCCAAACCTTCCCTTTTGCGGCAGGACTTAAGCAATGCGTTTAACTGTCTAAGCTCCCTCTGCCTTGCCTGTGTTGCGTCTGGCACAGGCAATATTCCAGAGAACATAACCTTGGAGGTCCTTTCCTTCAACTTGAAACCTAGTTCTTTAAACTGATTTTTAAGGATCCTCCATCTTCCATCGATTCCAACATGGAGCCTGGGACAGCTGGGTCCTGTCCAGCCCCTCCTAGTATTTTGTCCACTCGGTCCACCACATGCCAAACCCTGGCACCAGGGAGACAACAAACCATCCGGTTGAAGGAATCTGGGCGACAAACTATTCTATCAGTCCTCGTGTTCATAGAATCCCCTATGACAACAAATTGTCTTTTCCACCCCTTCTATGCAAACAAATTATAATCTATCAGGTTTTCGGGTGCAAATATTTCCGAATAGAATATCTGCTAATGCAGATATTGTTGAGATACTATCAAGTTGCTTCGGTGGACCTTGACAAGGAAATAAAGGGCATTCATATTAAATACAAAATCATAATGGCATCAGAAAATTTTAAATCCTTTCTATAGAAACTAAATAATGAAGTTCAGTTATCTCCCCAGAAAATATTTTCAGCCGGATGGTGGGAAGGTAGAGCAGGGTGGTAAAAAAGTGGGTGGAGAAGGACACTGTAAATTTAGCGCTCCCAGTTATTTATGCCACAGGTATCCAATAACCTGGATTATTGTGTTAGTGTTCTATCTTCCCCCTATAATTTGTTCCAACTTTCTAATGCCTGGTTTGTTATAATCCCCAATTTTTCAATTTTTTTTTTTAATTTCTTGCCTAGTGATCTATATTTATTAGTGTAATCTCTTGTAGTAGTGTAATAGTGTGATCAATGTGGTGTAACAAGTTAGGCTTAGTTCACATTAGCAGTAAAAAAAATCTTTTCTTTTGCTATATCTAGGTAACGCAAAACTTTTGTGGAAAAAAAATTTCACTTGATCTGTCCACAAACTGAGCCCCACACTTGCTCAGCTTTCCTCTTCTTTCCGATGCTCACCGTTCCATCAAGTGCTGATCTCATTGGGCATGCGCGAGACTGAGCACTTTTCTTACATTACAGGAAAGCCCCTGATGCTGGGCATGGACAAAAGCCCACAGCCTTCTGGGATATGTGACACAAATACCTCAGGAGGCTGTGGATTTACCCTTCAGTCTTTGCCACCAAGGCAGTAAAGACAGAAGGGCAGCGGACCTCCCACAAAAAATTAAAAACAAAACACATTTTTCTATTATAAAAAAAGAATGTCACCCTATAGATAATTGATAAAATGTGGTGATGGTTTAAGAGCATCGTGCATTTGATAGAAAATGGGGGCAGGACAGCCAATGCCCCCCCCCCCCCATTCACTGCCCATATTCTATGGGCAAAAAATAAACTGCCTGTAAAATTTATCCTTCCGCAGTGTGATAGCTGTGTATGTGCAAAGGCTGATTGTCATATTCTGCAGGCTTACAACTAACCATGTTCAATCCTTCAGATCTCCTAAAATGCTGGTTGTAATGACTTGAAATTTTTAGGGTACACAGGGTAACCTCACAGCTAATAAAAAGCAAAATTTCTTTAACCACCAACCCCCCCCCCCCGGTGCTCTAATTATGACCGTATTTTTATACCAAAAGCAGTACATGGTTTTGCATTAAAATTTATTTTACATTGTAGGCTTTTTATTGTTAGGCATAACTCCCCAAAATATGTCCAATATTTAATAAATTTAATAATAAACTTTAAATGAAAAAAAAATCTGGTAAAACAAAGGTGCATAAAAATACTGAAACCTGTAATAAAACTGTACAGTAGCATATATTATATATATATATATATATATATATATATATATACTGTGAGGGGTTACGCTCAGCCTTTGCTGGGGTCAAAGGACACTTGTCTGGTTCATCCAACTACAACCAATAGAGCTGCACTGACACAAACCCCTGTCTGTGTCTCTCCAAGGCAAGCTACTGACGGAGCCCCTTGCTCTATGTTATATCCCCACCCTTAGTGCTTCTTCATTAATTATCTCACAGGTGAGAGTCTTCCAAACCTGCTACTTCACACACGAGAGGAATCTTGGGCAAATATACCTCACATAAAAGAGGAATCCTGGGCAAATATATCTTCCTTCCACCTCCAATCCTGCCTTGCTGTCACAATATATATATATATATATATATATATATATATATATATATATATCTATCTATCCACACATACACACACACACAAGCAACTTTAATTGTTGAAGGTTTTTTTCTCCGGAAGTGGAGGATCCAGCATTACATCTGTGCTATGTGTAATAACCCCCCTAGAGGTATTCCCAGGTGGATTTCACTTGCAAAAAACGGTAATCCTGAGTCACACTCGGGGTCGCTAAAAACAACAAAAAACCCCACTTACCTTGTTTCTGTGGCGTACTCCGGCGTCCTGCTCATCCGTCCAGGTCCTCGGGCAGTGTCCTCCTTCCCAGATCTTTTCCCAGTGACTGCAGAGACGTTCTCCAGGTGATGTTGGTGCACGCGTCGGTTTGCGAAAGTAATAATTGGTTTCAATACAAAATAACTGTATTGAGTCCAATACAATATATGATATATAATTATATATACAATATTTGCTACTGTACAGTTATAGTACAGGTTTCACTATTTTTATGCACCCTTTTTTAAGAGATTTTTGTGTTTTTTATTCAAAATGAATTATTAAATTTATTAAATATTGGACACATTTCAGTGAGTTATGCCTAAGAAATATAAGCCTACAATTTAAAAAAAATTTCCATGCAAAAATTGTAAGGCTTTTTGCACAGAAATACTGACAGAACTGAATGCTAGGGGGGTTACAACATGATTTTCTGTCTTAACAAAAACTTTTTGGAAAATATTTGTTAATTGTGTTTGTTACACTAAACATTGAGAATCTGGTGTCCTAAAAGTCCCAAAAAATCATTTGTCCTGTAAATTTTGTAAGCACAGACATATATTTGTAACATAAGATCTGAAGGATATACTATATGGCCCCTATGGTCTTTTCTTTGCTGGTCTAAATACCTATACGGTTGTCCACTCTTGAACAAGGGATCTGCAAGCCATGTGTTTTTTGAAGCTTCATTAATGTAGGTATTTTTTAATGGTCCATGTGGCACTGTTGGTTTTTTATATAAACCACTGTTTATTTATTTATATATGTTTTTCTTTGTAGATATCAGTACTCTTGCTGTTCTATGTTCTCCTGAGGAAGCAGATATGCTCCGCGAAACGCGTCGAGAGATTGGGGGTGCTTTTTGCACATACTGAATACGGCAAGGCAATTGGTTTAGCCTCTTTTGCTAAAATTTTTAGTGTGAATCCTGTTATGGTTTTTAATAATAATGTTTAAATATATTAACAAATTAAGTTTTACATTTTATAAATCTTTTGTGGCACCCTAAAGTCCCTCTATGTTAAATATGCTCTATAGTGTTTTTGGTACTCAAATTGGATGTTTTTGGGATGAGGTATCTTGGTAAAATAAATGATGAGAAATGGGCCTAAATTTATTCAATATTGTAATCCGAGGTCCAGGCAAACTGTCAGGAGCAAGCAGAGGGCAAGCGTAATCCGAGGTACAGGCAAATGGTCAGGGACAGGCAGTGGCAAGCAAAATCTGAGATCGAATTAAATGATAGGGGCAGGCAGCAGGCAGGCATAATCCAAGGATGAGGCAATGGTCAGGGAAAATGGCAACTGAGTACAAAATTGACAAATTTTGTCAATTTTGGGACACAGCACCAGCTACCACAACTGCTGAGGCTAAAACAGCCTCTGGTCCCCTTTAAGGAGCCCTTCCTCCATGGGCATGCACACAGAGATGTCAGCACAGAAAATACTGCTGTTCATGGCCCTGCCATCCTTGTCAGGCAGTGACAGAGAACAGGAACAGAACCTGACAGTGCGGTGGCCAAGACCGACTGGGGACAGTTCATACTGGTAGTATGACACTAGAACTCTTTCGAGGAAAGAAAACTATGTCTTTATTTCAGGTATGTGGATGACCAGCACTTCTAAATTAGAACATTTTAAATATAAGTTTTTAATGAACACACAACTAGTATACAAAAGACAGGTTTACATTGAAAAATGATTGATTAGGGCAACAAAGCAATGGGGCTTTCTCTAAATACCTACACCATATATGCAATTATGGCCAAAAATATTAGCACTCCTGCATTTATGTCACAAAATTGTTGCAATTACAAATTCTTTGGTATTGTCATGTTTATTTGTTGGTACTGGAAAAACAGAAAAAAGCAGAGAAAAAAAACGAGATATTCCACACACTGTCAAAAATAGCCTGGACAAAATAATTGGCACCCACAACTTTATAATTAGTAGCACACCTTTTGGAAAAAAATAACTAATGTTAATCAATTTCTGTAGCAATCAATAGGTCTTTACATCTATCTACTCGAATTTTAGACAACTCTTTGTCAGCTGCTCCAGGTCTCTAAGACTTGAAAGGTTCCTTCTCCCAACTGCTATTTTTAGATTTTTCTACAGGTGCTCTATGGAATTTAGATCTGGACTCATTGCTGGCCATTTCAGAACTCTCCTGTGCTTTGTCCTAAACCATTTTAGAAGCTTTTAGATTGCTTTTTGAAGCATGCGTCATTGTCCTGCTGTAAGACCCTTGACCTCCAGGTGGGAGCTTTATGACACTGGGCCCCACAATATGACCCAGAATTCTTTGGTAGTCTTTAGATTTTATAATACCACGCAAACAGTCAAGTCTACCAGTACCAGAACCAACACTTCTCATTTTTAGAGACTCTTTAATCACTGGCATGGTACCAATTTATTGGTGTAAGGCCAATGCGGTTCCTATTTTCAAAAAGGGAGCTACTACCATTACCAGGTAACTACAGATGGGTTAGTTTAATGTCAATAGTTGGAATAATCCTAGAGAGATTGATAAGAGCCACATAGAGGAGTTTCTGCTAGAAAATAATATTATAAGTGATAGTCACCATGGCTTCAAGAAAGAGCGAGGTTCTCCAACAAATTTACTCTCCTATTATGAGGAAGTATACAAACAGGTAGACAATGAAATACCAGTTGATATAGTGTACTTGGACTTTGCTAAAGCATTTGACACAGTATCCCACAGACAGTTAATGTGCATGTTAGGGTGAATAGGCTTAAAAAAGTCAATCTGTAAATGGATAGAGAACTGGCTTAGGGACCGCATCCGGAGAGTAGTGATTAATGATCCATACTCTGAATGGTCTAAGCTTATTAGTGGTGTACCCCGGGCTTCAGTGTTGAGACCTGTACTGTTTAACATCTTTAAAAATGATTTATAGTTTAGGATTAAAAGTACAATTTCTTTGTTTGTAAAATGACAATTTCTGTGTACAATTTCTGTGTCCAGTACCTGGATGTACTGTTTGATTGGGCAGCCAAGTGGCAAATTACATTTAAAAGAGATAAATGTAAAGTTAAGCACTTGGGGTAAAAAACGTGCATGGTTCATACCCTGTTTCCCCGATTATAAGGCACTCTCTCATATTTTTTGAAATGCCAAAATATGCCCTAGGTCTTATTTTCAGGGGATGTCTTATTTTTCCATGAAAAAGACTACAGTACACATTTATTGTTGAAAGTCACTCATGATCACTCATGTTCCATTGATTGTCCCCTTCTGATC
>NC_092868.1:21656853-21666172 GCF_032062135.1 Pyxicephalus adspersus
TGTGCAGGCTTTTTACTTTCAGTTTGGCTCTGAAGGAGGAGGAGGCTCTCTGGAGGACACACACGCTGCAGCCAGCATCAGGAACACACACGCTGTAGCCAGCATAAAGGACACACACGCAGGATCAGATGTCCTATTAACAGGTGTCTTATTTTAATTTTTTTTTTCAAAAATCGGGGGTGGCTTACTTAATGGGGATGTTTTAAAATCGGGGAAACACGGTACTGTCTAGGGGGAAAACTGTTGGGGGAGGGGTCAGAAATAGAAAAGGATCTGAGGGTTATGGAAGATCATAGACTTAATAACAGCATACAATGCCAAGCTGCAGTATCAAAAGCTAGCAAAATACTTTCTTGTATCAAAAGAGGAATAGACTGCAGAGATGGAGACCCAGGGGCACCCAGAGAAGATGATGTGACATCTTCCGGGTGATGCGGTGCAGTGATGGATTCTGGGCACGGGAAATTTAAAAACAAATTACTATGTAATCTGCTTTAAATTTTTTTTTTTACAGTAAAAACACATAAAAACACACAATAAAAGTATAAAAACACATTTTAGTGCACCAAGCATCATTGCCCAGTGCCGATTTACTTTTTGCCCACTATTAGCCCTGACCTTGATCTGACCTTTTGATGACTTATAAATTAATTCCTGAATGTATCATTTCATCACTTTGTCTTTGACCTTGATGTGGACCAGGCAGCACCGCCAAGATTTCCATTTACCGGCGCACCTGGGATGAAAATTGAGGCCGAATGCGACGACCCACTGGCACACCTGAAGTTGTTTTTGACCGATGAAGTTATCGAAAAAATTGTTGCGGACACAAACAGGTGTTCAGACAAACAGCCGCTTGTGTTTGCTAACTTTTTGAAATTTTTTGCTAATTTTTTTTTTTTTTATGCAAACATGTATGCTGCTTTGTGTTTGCAAACTTTAAAAACAAAAGAAAAATTATACCAACATGTGTGCTGCCCTGTGCTAACTTTTAGAATTTTTTTGCAATTTTTTTTGTATGCAAATATGTATGCTGCTCTGTGTTTGCTAACTTTTAAAAATTTTTTGCTAACTTTTTTTTTTTATGCAAACGTGCTGCTTTGTGTTTGCTAACATATTACTTGCAACCTTCACTCTATAAAAGAACATATCCTAAAATATCTTTTTTATTTTGTTTTTTGCAGGTACGCTGGACAACAACAAAGTGCTCCACACCCGAGGTGTGAAAGAAGCAGAAAGTGGGAACCTGTGACCAAGGATGACATTTGGCTGTTTTTGAGCTTGTTGATCCTGCAGGGAGTTGTGGGCAAACCCATGCAGAAATGGTACTGGTCTAAGAATTGAATGATTGCCACTCCATTCTTTGGCACAGTCATGCCAGAATACCGCTTTTCCCTCATAATGAAGTACCTCCACTTCGCAAACAATGAAGAATTTGATGAGACTACCCATCCTGCACCAAAACTGAAGAAAATTTTGGAAGTGTCCCAGATGATTCTACAAAATTTCCAGCAAACCTACGTGCCAGAAAGATGGCTTACAAGGGGAGGCTAAGCTAGGTGCAGTAGATTGCGTCAAGATTTGGCGTGAAAACTTATATGCTGTGCGAATCCTCATCTAGCTACATCTGGAATACAGTACTTTACAGTACTTTACATCTGGAATACAGTACTTTACACTGGAAAAGGGACACAGTTCAACCCCAGATACAGCCATTATGGATTGGCAACATCTTCAGTGCCACAACTGACAATTGGCAACATCTATTGTGTCACAACTGACAATTTCTACACCTCTCCTGAGCTTTATGAGCCCCTTTCCGCAACACAGAACAGATGCCTATGGAACCGTTAGGGCTAACCGGCGCAACCTGTCATCACTGTTTGCAAAAGGGAATCTGAAGACAGGAGAAATTGTTGCCTGGCAGAAAGGCAAGATGATGGCCCTGAGATGGCGTGACAAGAAAGATGTGTGCCTGATGAGCACTGTCCATGATGCCTCCACCGTTCTGGTACACACTAAATGTGGGAAAGAAGTGATGAAGCCACAGGTGGTGATTGACTACAAAAACACCATGGGAGGCGTCGACAGAGCTGACCAAGCCATGACATTCTACCCAGCGATGAGGAAACAGCAAAGGAAGTACTACAAAAAGATTTTCAGGCATCTAGTTGAGCAGTGACTATGGAATGCCTACATTCTGTACAATAAAAATGGTCAGAGGCCTGTGAATCATTCAGACTTCATTTTGCAAGTTTCCGAATCCATAATCAAGAACCACCAAACACCATCAGTGGCTATGAATAGCCTGGACGTCGTGCTTCCACTGTTGTCAACCCAGAAAGCCTGACTGGTCGTCACTTCACTGAATACATCCCACCAACCCAGAAAAAGGCAGCACCTACAAGGATGTGCATGGTTTGCTGCTCAAAGACCGATGACAGAGGAAGGAAGATACGCAAGGAAACCAGGTTCTACTCTCCTGACTGTGATGTTGGACTTTGTGCACCCCCCTGCTTCAAAATCTACCACACCGAGGATGTCTAATAAAAATGAATTTTTTTTATCTAGAATCTGCATTTAATTTATATTATTATTTATCAATAATATAGCACCCTTGTTTGGAAAATTTCTGTGAGAATTTTTTGATAAAATATTTTTTTTTTGATAAATTACATTGTTGTGGTCTATTTCATTATTTTTTATGATTATGATTTATAATTATGTAATATAATATAATATATGATTATAATAAAATAAATAAATATAATTATTATACCCAGCCAAATCCTAAGAATTACAGGCCCACAAAATAAACAAAAATGTACATGCAAAAAAAAATAGGATCACTTTTTGCATCAAAAAACTGACAGAATTAAAACGCTAGGGGGGTTAAATTCCGGATAAGAAAGGGATTCTTCACTGTAAGGAATCGGCTCCCTTAGGAAGTCGTTTCAGCAACTACTATAGATTGCCTTAAGAAAAAGCTGGATGTTGTTCTAGAAGCACAGAATATAACTGGGTTATAATGTTGTGAAGTAAAAATAACAGTGACTGGTAATCCAGGGAACATCCGATTGCCTCATGGAATCAGGAAGAATTTTTTTTCCCTTGTTGAAGCAAATTGTACCAGGGTTTTTTTTTGCCTTCCTCTGGACCAACTATTTCCACAGGGTTTTATATCTGGGATATGTTTGTTTCCCTAATGTTTGAACTTGAAGGTCCTTTTTTTTTCAACCTGATCTACTACCGTGTTTCCCCGATGATAAGGCATCCCCATCAAATAAACCACCCCCCTTTTTTTTGCTCAAAACATTAAAATAAAGCACCCCCCGCAAATAAGACACCCACCGATACCTGCCACTGTGTGCCTCTGTGTGACTCCTCGATGCTGGCTGCAGAGCGAAACTGAAAGTAGCTTCAAAGCCCCGCACACGTGCCCGCGACTCCGCGCCAGGAAGGACAAGCAAGCTGCTGATCCCTGCCCTAACGGAGTCTGTTACCCGGCCGTAGAAGCCCCCCCCCCCCCCAAATTGGACCTATTACATATTTGACTGTAGGGACCGTATTCTTTTCTTTGAAGGCTTCTTTTTTGTATTCTGTAAACAGTTGAATTATGTGCCTTTCTGAAAAGATGTATTTTTGTCTCATCTGTAAAGGGGCCATTCTCCCAGAAGGATTGTTGCTTGTACAGGTAAGTTTTATCAAACTCAAATCTGGCTTGTTTATGTTTCTGTGTCAGCAGTAGGGTATTACTTAGTCTCCTGCCATAGCATCCCGCTTTATTCATATGACGATAGTGCGAGCTAAAACTGTTGTACCCTGTGCCTACAGTTCAGCTTGAATTTTGAAGTTGATAGAGGCTCCTTATCCAGCATTTAAACAATTCTTTGTAATTAGATTTCTTCTTCTAACATATTATCAATCTTTCTCTTTTGTCCATGTCCAGAGAGATTAGCTACAGTGCCATGGATTGTGAACTTCTTTATAATGTTGCACACAGTGGACACAGGAACATTAAGATTTCAGGAGATGGACTTGTAGCCTTGGGATTGTCCATGCTTTTCTATATATTCAGCTCTGAAATCCTCAGAGAATTCTTTGCTGTTCTGTCTTCTCTTCATGCTCAGTGTGTGTTGCACCTCAAGATTGTTTATGAATATGTAAATAGATATGTGTATGTATATGGAGGTACGTATATATATACTATATTGTTTTGATGTATTTTGTACTAAGTATTTACTGGGTTATTGTAGGGGTTACTACTAACAGCTTGATGTTCATATGATATATATATGCGACATTGATTCATGTTCCTATATTTTTAAATATCTGATAATATTGCTGTGTATTTTGTCTTACCTTGTTTCTTAATTAAACTGTTTGAATGACTAGCTATTATTTGTGCATGAACCTTCTTTAATTGAATATCTATATGCATCGATAGGAATATAATTTCCATATTTATGCAGATAAAAGATAGATAAAATATACTTAAATAACAGTGTGTTACACACATACAACCAAAAATAAGACTGAGTCCACATTTCTCATATTAACAAATTAAAGTATGAATTACAAATTAAAGGAGCAACTGTTGAAATACAGTTATTTATTACAAATCTGATAAGGTGCCAATAACTTTGCTCAGGCTATTTTTGACGTTTTGTGTGGACGTTTTTTTGCTCTTTTGTGTTCTTCCAGTGTCAACAAAACAAATAAACAATACCAAAGCATGTGTAATTGCAACAATTTTCTGTGAGAAGTGGTGCATTTTCTGACATAAATGCAAAGGTGCAATATTTTTGGTTATGATTGTGTATATATATATATATATATATACACACATATACATACATACACACACACATATACATACACACATATACATACATACACATATATTTCTTCATTTAAATTACCTATTAAAACAAGACATACAATAGTACATATCTTTATATGCAAGGTAGATGGTTCCACATTCAAATCCACAAAACCCAACAAATAAAAGTAAAAAAATGTTTTACAAAAAAAAAAAAACACACACACACACATATAAATATATATATATATATATATATATATATATATATATACATATACACACATACATATACACATCAGGAGTAGTATTGCTTTTTACTATGTACATGTGGGGCATTTTATTTATGAAAAAACATTTTGCCCCCCTAAAGAACAAATATACGAACATGTTTATGACATAAAAAATCAAATTTAATGTTCCTAGTGGGCAGGCAATTCATCAAATTTCAAAAATCATGTCTAGACAATGTCCGCTTTTTAGCACCTGAACACAATCAACCTACCCCACGAGACGTTCTTTTACACTGCAAATGGATATTTCAATTAAAAGCAAATGCAGTGACTATAATATGATTTACCCACTCGACCGTTAAACCCGACCTTGGCTCGGGGTAAAAAAAATTGCAGAAATCGATAAATCCGAACTTTTTTCAGTGGTTAAAAATCATCACTTACCTGGTCCTGCTGTGATCATCCCGTGTTCTGTTGTTCCAGCGTCGTTCTCCAGCGTCGATCTCCCTCCCCAGCGTCGGGTGCCTGTCTTCTCCGCCAGCTTCTTCTTCTCCGTTCGCGTAGCGTGTACGTGTCCCTCAGCTATCCCCGATGACGTCGTTGGCGCGTGTGCCCATCAGCGGGAAATTCAAATTCAAACTCATTCAAACACATTTTGTATTGGATTGAATACAAACTCCTGTATCCAATCCAATACAAAATAAAAAAAAAAAAAACACAAAGTAAATAATTGGAAATTCAAAATTCATATTTTGTATTGGATTGGATACAAACTCCCGTATCCAATCAAATACAAAATAATACAAAACAAACACAAATAAATACACAATCAAAGTTTTAAAAATTACCAGTTATTCCCTGGATGACTAGTGTGTAACACTGTCTTCTCTTACCTTTGCTGATCTTCGCCTAATTTTGACCGTCTGCTGTCTGCTTTGACCTCTGCCTGGACTCCGACATCTCTGCCTGCCGCCTGCCCTGACCTCTGCCTGGACTCTGACATCTCCGCCTGCTTTGACCTCTGCCTGGACTCTGACATCTCCGCCTGCTTTGACCTCTGCTTGGACTCTGACATCTCTGCCTGCCGCCTGCCCTGACCTCTGCCTGGACCCGGACATCACCGCCTGCCTGACCCCTGCCATGGCTTCAAGCTCCAGAAGGCATCTATCCACCCAAGATGTGTTGGAACAGTTCACATACAGCGAGAACGATCTGGAGTCACTGAAGTCCACTGATAGTGATGGAGCTCCTGAAGACCTCTCATCGGAGTCTGAGACCGAGGCCGCAAGTGAAAGTGATTCTATGGAGGTTAGTGATGTGCGTACCTGGTGTGCGATTGACACCCGTCAGGCGGCCCAGCCTGCACCCCCTAGGTTTCCATTTACTGGGGTGCCTGGCCTGAAGGTGCACTGTGAGCACAACCCACTGGCCTACCTGGAGCTATTTCTGAATGGCAAAGTCATTCAGAAAATAGTTGGAGACAAACAGATATGCAGAGCAACAGCTGGCTGCTCCACATGCAAGCTGGTCCAGAACCCGGAATTGGGAACCAGTCACCCAAAAAGATATTTGGCTTTTTCTGGGCCACCAACAAACTGCTTGCCACCCCTTTTTTTGGCACGGTTATGCCTCAAATATCGATTTGCTCTAATAATGAAATTTTTACATTTTACAAACAATGATGATTTTGACGTGACCACCCATCCTGCCCCCAAGCTAAAAGTTTTTTGGGAGGTTAATAAAATGATTATCAATAACTTCAAAACCTGCTTTGTGCCAGAAAGGGACATTAGTGTGGATGAAAGTTTGATGTCATATAAAGGGAGACTGAGCTGGGTGCAGTACATAGGGTCCAAGACGGCATGCTGTGTGAATCCAAATCTGGATATATCTGGAACTGGCAACATCTTCTGTGCTGTCTCTTATTGAGCCTTTGCTGAACCAAGGGTATTGTCTTACTACAGACAATTTTTATACATCCCCTGAGCTTTACGAGTTTCTGATACAAAACAAAACAGATGCCTACGGAACTGTTAGGGCTAACCGGCGTGAATTGCCAGCCAATTTCACTGCACAAAAGCTCAAACCTGGGGATAAAGTTGCCTGGCAGAAAGGAAAAATGATGGCTCTCCGATGGCATGATAAAAAGGATGTCTGCATGATGAGCACAGTTCACAACACCGCCAGTGTTCAAACCAGAACAAGAAGTGGGAAGGACGTTCAGAAGCCCCAGGTAGTCATCGACTATAACTGCACAATGGGGGGTGTTGACAGAGCTGACCAGGCCACAACTTTTTATCCAGCGGTCAGAAAACAACAGAGAAAGTACTATAAAAAAAATCTTTCGTCATCCAGTGGAACAGTGTTTGTGAAATGCATACATTCTATTCAAAAAACAAAATGACAGTCCTGTACCCCACCCTGAATTCATTTGGAAAATATGTGAAGCTATTTGTGTGAAACACCTAACACCAGAAGGGGATGAAAATCAACGTGGACGACGTGCTTCATACACGATGAACCCAATACGCCTGAGTGCTCGTCATTTTCCAGAGCGCAATCCACCAACCCCCAAAAAAAAAAAAAACACACAAGAATGTGTGTGGTGTGCTGCTCCAAGAGAGGGGAGGATGGGAAAAAAATTCGGAAGGAAACCCGGTTCCACTGCCCTGAATGTAACGTTGGACTCTGTGCGGCCCCGTTTTAGAATTTACCACACTAGGGAGGTGTTTTAGAATAATATAGTACTTTACAATATACAGAGTTATTGCTTTTTCAGTATTTTCAGTATTTTTGATTTATTTATGCATTCTTGTTTAAGCTGATTTTTGTTGTTTTTTCTTTAATTTTATTAAAATTAAATGTTTTTTTTTTTTTTTTACATGGTTGTGTGTTTCAAACTTTTTTTTTATATTCATGATAACTACTAGATCGTTGTTTAGACATATTTCTGTAAGTTACAGGTCTACAATTTAAAAAAGAATTTCATGAAAAACAGTGTACGGCTTTTGGTGTAGAAATCTAGACATCAGTGTAACGCCCAGGTGGTTAATTTAACATAACTTGTAAACAGGAAGCAAAAATAACAAAGATGAAAAGATTACTTTTAAGAGAACAATTTTCTTATTGATTTTCTTCAAGTTGAAGGAAAGGACCCTCCAAGGTTAAATTCTCTGGAAAATTGCCGGTCCCATGTGCAGCACAGGAAAGGCAGCGGGATCTTAGACAGCTAAATGCATGGCTTAGGTCCTGGTGTAAAAGGGATTGGGTTGTTAGAGCACTGTGCTGACTTTTCTTTGGGGTACAACCTATATGCCAGGGATGACAGTCACCAGTGGAGGGTGGATTCTGGATAGTTGGTGGGACGGTTATGTATAAGGAGTTTTCCATGTTACACACATTGGATTGCACAGTACTAATTGTACTGAAAAACAAAAGGATTTGGCAAACAGTGCTGGTAAATTGCAGCAATGGTTTAAAGAGCCTGTTCACCAATGCTATAAGTCTGGCAAACAAAAAAGGGGAGTTTAAAGCCTTAATGAATAAAGAGCATTATGACTTAGTTGGTATTGCAGAATTCTGACTTTGTTCTTCACATGACTGACTGTTAATATTCCTGGCCATACTCTCTTTCGTAAAGACAAAGTAAATTGAGAAGGTGGTGGTGTCTGTATATGAGTGGTGATTTGAAAGTGAATGTGAAAGAAGAAATTGTTGATGAAGCATGTGATGAGGTTGAGACAATATGAGTGGAGTTGCATATGGGCACGTAAAATACACAGTTATTTATTGCAGTATGCTATACCCCCCCCCCAGTGCTAACAAAGAAATAGAAATTTAACTACCGTATTTTCCGGCGTACAAGACGACTTTTTAACCCCGAAAAATCTATGACAAAGTAGGGGTCGTCTTGTACGCCGGGTACCAGTACTTACCTGCAGCGCCCGGTGTCCTCGCGAGTCCCCTCTCTGGTCTGGCGTCCCTGCGAGTCCTCCTGTCCCTCCTTCTGTCTTCCTGCTTTTCATCTTACACGAGTCCTCCTGGGCAGGCTCGCGTTGCTTCACAGCAGGACTCGTGTAAGCTGAAAAGCAGGACGTGAGCCTTGATTGGCTCGCCAGTGGAGAGCCTGGATTGGCTCTCCAGTGGAGAGCCTGGATTGGCTCTCCAGTGGAGAGCCTGGATTGGCTCTCCAGTGGAGAGCCTGGATTGGCTCTGCAGTGGAGAGCCTGGATTGGCTCTGCAGTGGAGAGCCTGGATTGGCTCT
>NC_092868.1:21666479-21722605 GCF_032062135.1 Pyxicephalus adspersus
TATAACACGACCCCCAAATGATTGGTTAGAGTGGGGGGTCGTCTTATACGCCCAGTCGCCTTATACACCGGAAAATACGGTACTTGCACAGATTGAAAGGGACAGAGATAGTGATGGGTGATTTTAACTACACCATCACTGACTGGAGTAATAACACTACAGGAACAGCAAAAGGGCAGAAATATATGAATACAAGATAATTTTTTGGTACCGTTTTTAGAAACCCCAACTAGAAATTATACTCCGCTAAACTTTTCTAACAATGCAGAGCTTTTATCAAATGTACATATAAAAGAAATCTGGGTAGCAATGACCATAATATGATTTCATTTAATGTACGCTTTGAACAGGGAGCAAAAATAGAAAATCATTTGACAATTATAAAGCAGATAACAAAAGATGTAAAAAGGAAATAAAATGTGCAAAACTTCAAAATAAAAGACGGATTACAAAATGATAATTAATTTGGATTGAAAACCCAACTCTCCATCAAGCATATTTGGGTCATTTATTATTAATAAATGAAAAGTTATGCACTTGGGGGCCAACAACATGCATGCTTCATACTGTCTAGGAGGAATGCATTTTGGGGGAATCAAAAAAGGAAAAGGATCTGGAAGTTTTGGTACACCATAGACTTAATAGCATGGAATGCCAAGCTGCAATACCTAAATGTAGCAAAATACTTTCTTGTAATAAAAAGAGGAATAAACTGCACAGATCAAGACATAACCCTGCATTTGTAAAAAGCATTTGGAATATGAAGTCCAGTTTTGGGTACCAGTTCACAAAAAGTATATTGTGGAATTGGAGAGAGTGCAGAGAAGGCCAACTAAACTAAAAGGAATGGACGAGAGAGTTTTGTGAAAATGTAGAATAAGCTCCCTCAGGGAAGTAATTTTAGCAAGCACTATAGATTGCTTTAATAAAAAGCTAGATGCTTTTGAAGAAGCACATATTTTGACTGGACATTAATGTTTTAAAGTAAAGATGAGAGACTGTTGAGCTGGGGAACATCTGATTGGTTCACTTTGCTCGAACAGGGTTTTTATCTGGGATATGTTTATTTCCCTAGTGGTTGAACTTGATTGGTTAGGTGTCAACCCAACCTGACTATATCACTATGTAATGTCTTTTCTACACAAACACACTGCAAAATATATTTCAATGGGTAATAAGTTTAAGAGACAACAACGAAAAACTATGTGGCCCACAGCTAATGTTATCCTCCAAAACAGCTATATTAAATAAGAAAAGGGCATTCCAAATCATAAAAATGATTTTTTTTATTATTACTAATGAACAGAATTTATATAATCCCAACATATCACCTTCATCATTTGAAAATTTTAAAGAATCTAAAAAAGAAATCAAATGTGCAAGTCTTCAAAATGGAAGACAGACTGCAAAGTAAAACAAACCACTTTTTAAAAAATATAATAATAGCAAAAAAATTAGGTCTGAGCATGTTTCAGGGCTGGTAACTGGGGGAAAAAAAACCCTAAGAACCCTAGGAAGTCCTAAAAGCAAATAGCAATGTCATACATGCATGAGTTCATTAACCTCCCTAGCGGTAATCCCGAGTGTGACTCGGGGTGGCTTTTAAATGCAAAAAGCTGTAACCCCCGAGTCACACTCGGGGTAACTTTAGGAGCCCCCCTTACCTTTTCCCCACGCTCCTGCGGCGATCGGATGGTCCTCTTGGGAAGCCGGGGCGCCGGTCCATCGGGGGTGGTCACCCCCGGAATTTGCTATTGCTGCTGGCATCTGCAGTGAGATGTGAAGCAGAAGTCCTGCATTGTGCTTTGCATCTCTCTGGAGATGCAGAGCAGCTCCAGCGTCTGTGTGAGACAGACGGGAAATCCCCACTCACATCACCCCGGGAGGATGAGTCATCTTCCGGGTGATGTGAGTGGTGATGTATTGGGGGGTGTGTCTGGGAGGGAAATTTAAAAGCAGATTACAATGTAATCTGCTTTTAAATGGTTTTTACAGTGCAAAAACACCACACAACATGAAATAAAAATAAAAATACATTTTTAATTTCATATTTTATTTTAAAATTACATTGTTGTCTATTATTTCACTATTTTTTAAAATTATTATTTATAATTATGTATGTAAATATTATCATACCCGGGAGTTAATCCTAAGAATTACAGGCCCACAATATAAACAAAAATTTCCATGCAAAAAAAATAGGATCACTTTTTGCATAAAAAAACTGACAGAATTAGAACGCTAGGGGGGTTAAACATCTCAAGAGAGCCAGTCTCATTTGTATGCTGATATAGAGCGATCATGAAAATGAAAAATTGTATACTTACCTACCAAAAATTTTTTTTTTTCACATGCTCCTTGTCAGCATAAAAGACCCAATCTATTATTAGAAGGAGGGCAAATTATGGAACACCACCAGGTGGACATTAATTTATTTAGTAACAATCCTGAGAGAGGGAGGGGAAAGGAGATCCCAGTAAGGTGAGCAAAATGGTTTTTGTTGGCCTTTTACCAGATCAACTAGGTCCACAGGGTTTTTATATAGGATATGTTAATTTTCCTAGTCCATGAACTTGATGGACTTTTTTTTTTCAACCTGTTATTTTCCGCACACATGGAAGGGATTTTCCATAATAAGTACTGTGTAAATGTTTTAGTATTTTTGGGAAAACAATGAATGTACAGAATATAATTGTGTATTAAATTTTAAAAGATAATGAGTGACACCAGATTGTAACCAGAGATTGCTGATCTATAGAATATCCAATAATCTTAGGAAAACAACATTAGAGCAAAGGGGATTTTTTTTTTTTGGTTGAATACAATAGGGTGTATTTAAAAATGAGTCCCCTTTCAATTTGACCTAGCTTCCTCATAATTTTCCCATTGTGATTGCTGTGCACTTTTGACAACTGGTAAATAGGTGGCAGCATGAGTCTGTTTTAATACACTGAAATATGAAATGCAGGATTTACCTGCCTGCCAGCGAATTTTCAGATGAATTGACAGGGAATAATTTATAAATAGAATTGTATATTTTTCAACCTGAATAGATGTTATCTGAAAACAACTACCAGCACACTACCACCAAACTTAGGACTTACTGGGTCAAAGGTAGGAAGTTGGAAGTGAGCCTTCTTCCATCCAAGAAAAAACTCTTCTGGAGTGTAGAATTTTATGCCAATATTAAGAGCAAACTGTGAAATTAAAGCAATATAATTAGGCAAATTAGTACAAACAAAGAAATGGAAATAGATTATTTTGCTCTATAGCTACCCACCAAGCGGTCACTGCATGAAAAATCTTTCTTCTTGCGGTCTGGAGCCCAATTTGCAGGTCTCCCAGCAGCATCTGTGTAAACAAAATAAGATCACTTACTGCTCGTATGTAGATGTGTGCACAGAAATGTTTAAAACGTGTCACTTTTTTATTATTTGTAATTTTTCCTTTGAGGAGACTTCTTCTAATTTCTTGTCCAAGGGAAGAAACCATAAGAGGACTTCTCAATGAAGTAAGGGGAGTTATCCCTCACACAGTACTCACCAAAACAGGTGTGCCCACTGCAAATTTTTTCTCCCCAGTAACAACTTAAAATTTTGTATTAGCTCTTAGTCCTAGTGACAATGGACAATTCCCCAAAGTCGGGACATATACAACAATAAAAAATTGGCAGGGGTTGTAAGCAAACCCTATTTTATCCAAAACTATAAAAAATACCATTACCTCCTACGTAGAAACAATCTTCTTTCTGCACTTTGATGCCATTATTAGCCTAAAACAGACACACACGTTAAAGCAAACCTCTTCCCAAACAGTTGAACATAGTGGAATCTTATAATAATGAGCTGGTACTCAAGAAAATATTGATAAATCTGCTTAGCTAGTTTTTAAATAACACATTCCTACTACATTACCCAATTACAACAGCAATTTTACTGTACACTACTGCTTACATGGTTATACCAGAGAATTAATCACACTACTATTGTTCTTTAGCCACCACAGCTCCTCAAGCTATCAAAAATCAGAAACACAGGGAGCGAGACAGGTCAGTAATAATTCTCTTGTTAGGGGATGTCTAATGCTGAACTACAGCTTTAAGATGAGCTGTATTCTTACTCAGTCCAGATCTGTAAAGTAATTCACCTTAAAACACCCCTTGTGTAATACAGACGATCCATTGTATTTGCCCGTCCTGATTTAGGGTGACTATTTTTGTATATACCACCTTGTAATTTTCCTAGGGCTACCTGTAGTGGAAGGATTGCATGGTCTCTCAAAGCTGTGCTCTCTGCACCGTAATGGTGCCTGGCCAGATCTTTTCCCAAGGTAATATCTGAGTTATAAAAAAACATTTGGTGTAGACAAATTGGACCTATATTCTTGGTGGTAGTAAGGAGATCAGCCTAAAGGATTGGCTTACATATTGTCAATATATAAATTCTCAATAGATAATTTGTATTGGTACTAATATAGTATAGTGTATGACCTTTTCTTCCAACATCATAGTAAGTATGGGTAATGCTGTTACTGTTTGATAAAACCCACACAAATATTGTTTAGGAAAGACAAAAAGGCAGCTTTATTGGTGTTAATCATGTGAATAAAAATGCATAACCTGTGCATCATAGTCTTTCAGCGACAACCTCATCCAGGAAAATTAATGATCATTTTCAAGACAAACTAAAATGTGTCACACTTACCTCTTTCTCGCTAAACCATAGACACCTCTTCTCCTGCGCATGCCTGCGTGCCTGCTCTTCCAGATTTAAAAAGTATCACCCTTTTTGCCCGTCAATCAGAAAATAGCCTCTAAATCACCCTTGGCTATTTAGCTAGCTCAGACACAGCAATCAGAGATCGTGCAACGTGTCTTTTCTAGTGCAGAGCCCCTAGTTCTGCTGAGCTACTTCCTGTAAACCTGTTGCTTGATTCAGTGTTTCCCTTGTCCAGCTCCCGTGTTAGCCCCTTGTTGCCCAGTCTGTTTCCATCCCATTCCCTTGTACTGTTCCAGTGTTCCTTTCTGTCTGGGGATATTCCTGTGTCACCTGTGCCTCCTGTTGCTTCCAGTGTCTCCTGTGTTCCCTGTGTCTGTTTCCTGGATCCCTGGTGTTTGACCCCTGGCCATCCTTGACAATTCTTGTGCCTTGTGATTTGTTACCGTGTATCTTCCTGCCCACCCTGGTGTGCCCAAGGACTGCAACCTGGTGGTAATCAGCAGCGCAACATCCTCACCACTAGAGGCTCAGGAGAAGACATGGTTGCCACTTAGACTCTGTGCCAAAGAGTCAAAGAAATAATTTCTCTGTAGAACATAATTATTCACACTTAATAACACCGACATGTAAAAATACTTATTTTTGACAAAACAGCCAAACAAATTAGGTAAAATGCTGCTCACTAAGGGGCAATATTTGAAAGGGGAATACAATTAGAGCATATATGCTGAAGTAGTTACATAATAAACAATTCTTGCAGAGCTATTACAGTAATTCTTGAACATTACATCAGTAGCTGAAGAACTTCTGTGCTTTGAAAATGCTTTAGACAGTTAATCCACATGACTAGATAATTTTAGTGTAATAAAAGAATCTACAGACCTGAAATCTTACAACCACAAAAAAAAAAAAAAAAAAAATCACTGCACACATGTTCTTTTACCTTCTCACACAGGTAATCCCACATTCCAGTAACTGGCTTACGATAGATTCCCATGGCTGTTGCAACAAACACCTGAACAGAAGCATATACATTTTTTTAAAAAAACTAGCATTGTACATTTGTATGTATAATGATCTTATTTTTGGCACCAGTTTACAAAAAGGATATTGTGGAATTTGAGAGAGTGCAGAGAAAGGCAACTAAACTAATAAAGAATGGAGGAGCTCAGCTATGAGGAGAGATTAGCTGAACTGAATCTATTCCCCCTTGAGAGGGGAAGTATAGAGGGGGATAGGATTACCCTTTATAAATACAAAAATGGTCCATATAGAGAACTCTCTTCCTAACTATTCACTTTAAGATCTTCACAAAGAACAAAAGGGCACTCTGGGTCTAGAGTAAAAGAAGATTAAGCTTCGAATAAGAAAGGGATTCCTCACTGTACAGTCTGTGAAAATGTGAAATGGGCTTCCCTGAGGAAGTAGTTTCAGTAACTTCAACAGATTGCTTTAAGAAAAAGCTGAATGCTTTTTTTACCTGTTGGAGCAAAATGTACCATGGCTTTTTTGCAAGAGTTTTGTTTGCAAGGAAACTCTAGCTTTCCCTGGTGGTTGACTAAACATTTTGTCCTGGGGCTGGCTTCACTGGGAAGAGAACAGGGTGGGGCAGATTCCTAATTCCAGGTCCTACATTTTCCTAAGGTGCATAGGCCTATAAAGCACACCTGGTGCTAAGCAGCAGGGGTTGTGTGATTGTGTGAGCCAGTCTCTCTGATGCTGACCTGTGTAAAGAGAAGCACTGGTTTTGAAGAAAGCCTGGCTTAGGTTAACCAGAAGGCTATATTTTGATTTAAAGGATTTTTGTTTTGTTGAAGCATTCCTACGAGGGAAGACAGTTTTGTTTTTGTATTTTTTTTTGGACAGGCAGTAACCCTAAAAAGACACTGTTGCCTGGAGTTACCTCAATGCCAACCTGCCATTTGAAGTTAATCCTTACAATTTTTTAAGTATTTTATTGTATTACACAAGTATAAAAGTAATCTTTTAATTTTGCTTCCACCCCATTTTCTATAATGGCTGAATATTTAGGTAAATCTTTGGAGGGCCTAATTTACAACAACAGTAAATACTGATGATTATAAAATTTAGTTGATTTTTTACTTTTCCAATTTAAAAAAATATTGGAAAAGAAGTCTGAAACATTTGCATATCAGTTATTTAAAAAAATATATTAATGAAAGGATCAAAAACATGTCCCAAAAATATGATTTAGCTTTTCCCCAAGCACCAGGATGGAAATTTTTCTGGTACTGGTAATTTGGACTCTACAAATGCAAATCACAGACAAGATACTAATTTTGCATGTTTCATGTTCCAAAACACAATTGTCTGTGGCACACAATTCCAAAAGAAAACAAGCATGCACACATCAGGTATTCCAGAGTAAGAAGTACCTAAACAAAAGGATCATTCTGATACTTCACAAAACAACACACAGTTCACCAAAATACTGCACATTCTTATTCACTTGTTTCAATACTTCTAATTTCTGGTTTTGGTAATTACACTATGTATGGAAGTCAATTTAGAGCTATACCAAACCAAACTTCCACACAAAAGAAACCAATAGACACATTCTTGAAACATCATTAAACAGTCGTCCCCAATCACATAATTTTCAAAAAGCTATTTGAGTAAATTGTCATCTATGGAAATTAATTTAGAAACTTGGACTCGGATCTCTGTGTGCATTAAAAGTCTGATGTAGGGGAGCGTGTCTGGCTGACGATCAAGATGGCCGCTTAAACATGGAGCTCAGTATACCGAGAGGAGAAAAAAAGACGAGATTAACAGCACAACCGAGCATGGTATGCTTATAACTCCACTTAATTTTCCAACATTGTCGGAGAATGACTTAAAAGAAAGGAAAGGCAGACCTGCGGAAAGTCTCCTATTTTTTTTGTCTGCAAGCGGCACCTGGGTCCTAGGATGGCGTCAAGTGATCTTTATCATCTTCTCCCACGGCAAAAGAGGTAGAATAATCTCTGGTAGGCACCAGTCCTGGACCACCCGGGAATTCCCCTGATAGCCCGAGTCCTTTCTTCCTTGGGGCTCGCCACAACTCTCACCCAGGCCTTGGAAAGTAATAACAAGCAGTAGGTTGGGATCCCCAGTAATCCAGCACAGGGATGAGGGAGAACGAGTCAGGCCTTTGACGAGCGCTAGAACTCTTTCCAGCAGATGGGGACAATGTATCTTCATCACTGCTTAGGGAAATGCTTCTATCCCTTCAGCATTCCTTGCAACAAGATATAGTGTCCATGATGGAAAAGGTAAATGCTACTCTAACAGGGCATGCTTCCAGGCTATACCATATAGAAAACAAAATGGAGGAATTTTCACAGGCTAACAACAATCTGATCTGGTAGATGCTCATCAAGATAAATGCAATGATGTTAATTGGCTTAAAACCAAAGTAGCTGATCTGGAAGATCGTTCACGTAGACATCATATAAAATTCAGAGGTGTACCAGAAGCTATTTTGCAGTCTTCATTATCTACATTTTTACGATCTCTGTGCCAGGCTTTAATCCCAAATGCATCTGATATGGATCTGCCTATTGATCAGGCTCATAAGATCCCTAAAGCCTTCCTTTTTGCCTAAAGATACCCCTAGAGATGTTTTGGCTCTATTCCATTTTTTTCATATGAAAGAAAATATCTGGCGCAATATCTTCTGTGGAAGTGGGCATGCAATTTCTGCAGGACAAATATTCTCATCTTCTTGCAGATTGGACTGTGAGTAGTCCTTCAAAGAAGTTGGATGCGGAATGGAAAAGTACCACCTCAGTATACGCATATACCTCTTGGTACCACGTTGCCATGGTTACCTACTCTTGTTAACATCTTGGGAGTCCTTGAGTCGTTTGTTTGTGCCCAAGTGCCTGGATTATATATCCAGTGGTATTTTAAAAAAGAATGGCTCTCTCTTTTTCCTATCTTTTTTGTTTTTTAAAGTATCTGCACTATCCAATCAATCACGACTTCACCCAGTTTGGATCTTCACTTTACTCCTCATACCGTTTTTTGAAATACTCAGTGCTGGCCAGCAGTGTTTTACTCTCGTTTTTGCCCTATATATGTGGATATGAGCATATCTTTTGTTTTGCAAATAAGTAATGGATATGCGGATAGTTTCACTTAATGTTCATGGGTTAAATAGCCCATTTAAACGTTCCCTGGTGCAAAGAAAAGTCCAAACCCTACGTGGTGAAATTGTGTTTCTCCAAGAGACTCATTTTCACTCGCAGAAACCACCGAAATGGAGATTTAGGTCTTTTCCACACCTATATTCCGCTTCTATACCAAAGAAGTACTGTGGTGTTTTGATTGCAATTAAGGATTCTGTACTATTCCAATGCCTTAATCATGTGATGAATTTTGAGGGTCGCCATGTCATTCTGATTTGCAAGTTGGGCTCTCAATTGTACACATTGGTGAATCTATATGCACCGAATCACAATCAACATATGTTCTTATGTAAGCTTCAAGAAAATTAAACAGCTACAACAAGGCTCACTAATTGTGGGTGGCAATTTTAATAGTACTCTCGATTCCACCTCGGTTACAACTTCTTTAGCTAAATGTGCACCCAGAGATTTGAAAATGTTTTTGGTTCAACAGGAGCTTTATGATATTTGGAGATGCCACCATGGTTCTGAGCGGAACTTTACCTATTTTTAGGCATCACATCTTACCTACTGAAGGATTTACATTTTTCTTATGGATTTTCATCTTTTATACAAAATATCATCTTCTAAATTTGGTGTGATAACGTGGTCCGACCACGCACTGATCGGTACTGATGTTGATATTCAGTGCAAACCCCCTGAGAGACTATGGCGTCCTAATAATTTCCTTTTTAATAACCTTAAGTTGAGGCAACATATTACTTCTGCACATGAGTAGTATTTTTCTACAAATAATAGTGATGGAGGTAATCCATTTAGTTTATGGAATGCCCATAAGGCTTATATGAGGGGAGTTTTTATTAAATTGGGGGCTTATGAAAAGAAAAAACGATTACAACAAATTAATGACGTGCTTCAATCCATTCAAGATGGCGAGGCTAAAAATAAAAATGCCCCTTCTTTTACTGCTAAATTGTTACGGAAGGATAGGTTGTTATTACGGTATCTCCTTCTGTATAAATACGACCTGCATAAAAAAGAAATTGAAAGCCCAACATTATGCTCTGGGAAATAGAGCTGGGGCACTCAGCACGAAAATTTAAAGCTCAATGTATACGGTCACATATTTCCACCATTACAGACCCTACAAATGGCAAAAATTGTTACAGTCCTCAAAGTATTACAGTCGCTTTCTGTAATTACTACTACACTTTGTATAAATTACATTTAGATAGTAATACTCCTCAACCCAAACCTCAATTGATACCTGCTTTTTTGGATTCGGTTTCGTTACCAAAATTGTCTGGTGACCGAATAGATTCTATCTTAGCTCCCTTTTCGGCATCCGAAATTGTTGAAATTATTATTATTAGCACTTCCTAATCACCGAGTATTGATGGATACTCTAACAAATATTACAAAGCGTTTGATGCAGCTGCTTTGGCTGGTACCTTTCCTAACAAAATGTTACAAGTGATAATTATCACAAAACAATATGGACCAATTTCCTTTTTAAATTTGGATATCAAAATCTATGCTAAATTGCAAAAATCATGCCCACCATAATTAATCCCAATCAGGTGGGCTTTGTGACGATCTAACAGGCACCTGACGGTAGTTGGCGCTTGATAAATATTATAAAATATGTTGAGGTCTATAGACGACCTTCTCTGCGGTTGTCTTTAGACGCAGAGAAGGTGTTTGATAGGGTTCACTGGGGCTATCTAACCGCAGTATTGGGGAAATTTGGATTTAAAGGATGGATTGGGCAGGCAATAATGGCTTTATATACAGTACACCTAGATCTACAGCAGCTCTTTATGACTTGAATTTTAAGGCTTTTTTGACGACTTTACCAGCAGAATTGAACAAATTAAATTAAATATTAGAGAACTCTCTATCTCTGGCAAAATTGCTGCATTTAAAATAGTAATGTTACCTAAGCTGCTGTACACATTTAGAACTATCAAGACCTATACCGAGAAAATGTTTTGGATGGATGTTCAAAATATTCAGTTAGCATTTCTGTGGAGCAATAAAAAGCCAAGATGCCGTTTGTCCATTATGTATAGACATAAAAAACCTGGAGGTAGGAGTCTTCCGTATATATACCATTATTATACTGCAGCCATACTTGGTCAACTTGTATATTGGTGGCAAGGGTCTCATGACAAAAGATGGGTAGAATTGGAATCTAGTCCTTGACATTGTCAATTTACAACATTTGCTCATGCCCGTTCCTGACACTCATTTCCCATCTATTCAGGTTTCATTACAGATTTGGCATACTGTTCGTATTCAATCCTTGGAGGCCAATAAAAATATTCAAATAACTCCAGATATTAAAATTTTGGAATTATTTATACCTTATCTACAATTGTTCAGATGGATTGATAAAGGTGTAAAAAAAGATTAAAGACCTAAACTTTTTTTCAAAATTATAAATCTTTTAAATCTTTACAAAGGATATACGATCTTCTGATAACAGAAAGTGGGCGATCTGGTTGAATCACCCGAACTGTGTGTTTAAATAGGGGGAAATTTGCGTGATACAATATTTTCCTTTCCCTTTTTATGTGTTTATTTTTTTCATATTTTTCTCATACCTCCTTTTTCTTACTACTTCTTCTGTTTTGTTAAATAAAATTGTAAAATGGGGTTAATGTTGGCAAATGTAGGCTATGTAAGTTGTTGTTAAACTGTACTGTTTATTGATCCTTTAATAAAGATATAAGTCTGATGTAACTAAAGATGTCATGCTTTTCATCAGGAATTTACTGTTAAATTTGATTCATGATAAAAAATAAATATTGATAAACTGATTTATTGTCTGCTTCACTACAAGAGCAGAATTTTGAGCCCAAAGTCAAATACTTGCAGACTGATATAACTGAAATTCATGGCTCTTTTTCTAAACTCATATTTAAATCAACCATTTGAAAAACAAATTTGAAGACAGTCTACTAAATTTCCCCTCTGAGGCCTAAATAAAACTTGAAAATTTTAATTTACACAGGTTATCTTTGAACTTAACCAATTATAGGCAAAATCAATTTCAACTAACTTTACATCAACACAATTCCAAGCCCTAGTTAGCCTAATCATGCTTGGGAAAAATAGTTTTGAAAAAAAATGCAAGAACTTTCATTCATTTCATGGAAGACCACAAGTTATTAATTTGCCTTATGTTAAATATACCATTCATATTTTAAGAATGGTATAACCAAAATACTCTTTTGGTAACAATGTTGAATCTTTTTCTGTACAACTTATTTTATAGAAACAGAGAGACATTAACCTCCCGACCGTTAAGCCCGACCTTCGTACGGGCTAAAAAAAGTTGCTGTTTTAGTTAACCCCTAGATTTTCCGTAAATTAAAATCCCCACTTACCTGGTCCCGCTGTGCTCATCCAGCGTCATGTTCGTGTTCCAGCGTCGTCCTCCGTCGATCTCCCTCTCCAGCGTTGGGTGCCTTCTCCTATACCAGCGGGACCGGTAAGAAGCCGGCTGGCATCTTGTGGAACACAAGATGCCGGCCGGCTTCTTACCTGGTCCCGCTGATCGTCCCGCGTCGTTCTCCGTCTAGCGCCGGGTGCCTTCTGAAACGAGAAGTCGTCCGGAGGAGAAAAAAAAGCCGCTCGGCTTCTCCCTGCGTGCGTGATGACGTTGGCGCGTGTGCGGGAAATTCAAATTCAAACTCATTCATTCATTTTGAAACTCCAAACAAACTCCTGTATCCAATCCAATATAAAATAATTCAAATAAATACAAAGTGTGTAATTGGTAAATTCAAACTCTCATTTTGTATTGGATTGAATACAAACTCCTGTATCCAATCCAATCATAATATCTACTAGACCCTTGTTCGGACATATTTCTGTAAGTTACAGGTCTACAATTTAAAAAAAAAAATTTCATGAAAAACAGTGGAACACTTTTGGTACAGAAATCTAGACCTCAGTGTAACGCTCAGGTGGTTAACAAAACATGAACACAATATGTAAACAATGGAAAAGCTGTGTACAGAAGATAATCTTGGTAAATAATACAGAATGCGATCCTATGACATTCATTCTTTCAGACTTTTGAGACCACGTTTGAAATGGTATTCATTTCTGACCACAACCACTTAAATAAAGAATCATGATAGAACATGTCTGTTAGCCTTTTTTTTTATTTTTCTATCACTAAAACAATAGGTAAATGTGAAATCCGATATCGAAATTTGAGCATTACCACCTTTGCCTATCTGTTCGACAATTGAAATAATATATAAACAAGCCACTAGGACATTAAGGGAAATGAAGGTTGTGCCACGTAGAATAGTGGTGGCGATACATTATCTGATTCAATTCAGTTTGATCAGGGATAAATTCCATATAAGCAAACCATTTATCAAAAAATATTGTAAAAGTTTTATCATCAGATTAATTTGCTTCCAAAAGATCTCTGTAAAGCAGCATACGCAATAAAGCCACTACTGCATCCAATCTAGGCAGTCGGGCATGAATCCACTGTAGCCTTATTGCTCTAGGTGGAGCTAATAAGCACAACAATACCCAATATCTTGTCCCTTTCATCAGGGATTTGTCGTATGCATCCCAACACCCAAACATATTAAGGGTTCAAGTTATAACCTTATTTTTGTTACTCGATATATTCAAAAGAATCTTTTTTATCAGAGCGCAGTCCCACAAACTATGTCTGAGGGTAACGTCACACTGCAGACATTGTGAGCTTCTAGTCTGACTCGTAGAATTGGTTTCATCTACAGGTCGGAACACTTTATACACTCTGTATAATATCTCAAATTGTGTTTCCCTCCAGATTTCATTTGGAGTTGTCTTCTGACCGCAAGATACCCCAGTACTATTTTGTCCATGAAATCTGGAAGATCAAAATCTCTTTGCCATCCATTAGAGTCCGAGAGTGGCTTGAGATACGTCTGTAAACGTGGCTATAGGGATGCAATAGATGATGGTGATACCACCAGTAAGTTGCAGTAAGTTGTCAAACCTATCACAATACACCCCTTTACCAGAATCAGATACTTTTGATTTGCAGAATTTCAGAATTTGTAAATCGTATAATGGGTGCACTGCTTGTGGTGGCAAAGCGAATGTTTGTAGCAAAGCCCTTAAGTGACTGGTCTAGGAAGGCTTGTATGAAAAAAAACATGCCTACAGTACTTAAACCCTTGCTATCCCAGTGCAGAACTTGCTAAAACAGTGGATTGCCTCTGAACGGTAAATATCGGCAAATCAAGTTTGCATCTAATTTCTCTCCAGGTAAGTATTGTATTGTGTCTTGTAGGACATTAAAAAAATTCTAATATTACACTTTCCTGACGGTCCCGCTCCCAAGGTAAACAGATGCCGGCCGGGCATCACCAAGTTGACACAGATGCCAGGCCGGCATCCCTGGAGAACACCGTGGGCTTGTGAGGTTCAGGTAAGCCCTTAATTCCACCGAGTGTGGCTTAAGGTTACAACTTTTTGTAAGAAAATTTAACTCCGAGCCACACTCAGGATTACCGCTCGGGGGGTTACATTATGCTTTGGTTCCAGGGGTAATTGAGAAATTTTACAATTTAGAAGAGCTGTTAAGTTCCAAGGATATATCAAGGCTTGTTCTGACTTTGTATTGGAATAATAGGAAATCTCCCTAATCCAATTAGCCACTTGTCTAAAATTGCAGGCTATATTATGAAAAAAATTTGCTAAATGATTTGTATAAAAAGTTAGACATCCACATGTTTGAGCAATATCGGTATAGTCTGGACTGGGTAGAATATAGTCTGGGGAAAGATAGCATTTTAATTAGATGACATCGTCCCATAAAAGACACTGGCAATTTTGACCATAAATGCATTTCTCTTTGTATTTTCTGGAACAAAGGTGTATAGTCAAGTCCATAAAAGGACAAACGTCTCCCTTTACATATGTCAAGGTTAGTGAGAAGATCCCTGACAATAGTGAAAGGTATGGTGTTTGTCCACATCATGCATCTTAAATTAGTCAAAGGGAATTCCCACTTTTTCAAAAATTAATTTTTAGACCAGCCTCTTCTCCAAACAATGTTAGTATCTTTTGTATATTAGAAATATCCTGAGTGGGTTTAGGGGAAATAAAATGTTGTCTGCAAAAAATGAATCTTAATACCTTGTAGAAAATCTTCAGTGTCTATGCATCTTAGCAAATATTCAATAGCTATGTTGAACAGGAGGGGGAGATGGGGACAACCTTGTCTGGTGCCCCGCCCTAATGGTTTTGAACTCTATAAAAATCCTGGGGTACTAATTTGCTTTGCTCACTGCTTGGCTGTCCATAGCATCTTACAGCAGTTAGCAGGTTGATCCAGTTTCACATTTTTCTTTATATAAACTAAAAAAAAAGGGAAAAAACACAACCGTGGAGTCTAACAAATAAAGGACATTAAAACAGAAACAAAAAAAAAAAATACACAGATAAACAAAAAAGAAAAACAAACAACAGTAAGTATCCCTTCAGTTATACCCTCCATCTTTTAACAAAATAATTGTATTGGTTATGGATAAGCACATACGTTTTTTTCTATCAAACATTGTATATTTAAATCATGAATCACTTCTGTTATTTCAGGAATATGTAAGCTTTTCCATTTTCTCGTGAATGCAAATTTGGCACTCAGGAGAATATGTACTAAAACAGTCTTTACATCTATGGGAAAAGTTTCCAGATGAACATGTAATAGTGCCATCGCTGGATAAAGCAAAAGGGGCGCACGCGCAATATCGGACATTGGTCCAAAAACTTTATTCCAAAAAGGTCGAATAAGTTTACAGTACCAAAATAAATGGTGTAGTGTACCTACGGTCCCGCATTCATTGGAGTGTTGGGCAGATATATAGGACAATTTAGGCTGTGAAGATACCATTGATTAACGACTCGTTGGGAAAGGTCCAATTGATCCGCACATTTAGTAGAGTTGTGAGTCATTACCAAAGCAGCGGACCATTGTGATGGTGATTTTTGGGTTTCCAACCCTTGTTCCCACTTTTGCTAAAATGCGTTTTACAAAACACAGTACTTTGGTTTAAATACCTATAAAACACTGTGATCCCTTTCTTCCCAAAACATGACTTATCCAAATATGAATATATAGAACGGTCTATAGAAAGTCTAGAAAACATCGAGTAGAGCTTCAAACAATGTCGAATTCTACGATAAGTAAAATATTCGGTTGTAGGAATATCGTATATCTTTTGTAATGATTGAAAGGATTTGATAGAGTTAAAAAAAAATACAAATCTTTTATCTTTCTTACCCCTCCATCCAGCCATTTAGATAGTTGTAAATGGGGCATAAATAATTCTAAAATTATTTATAAGTATTTAAGAGTTCCGGGGTAATTTGGATATTAGTATTTGTTTGTGGAGCTTGTATTTTGGTAACATGCCAAACTTGTACCGAACTTTGCATAGTAGGAAAAGGCATGTTGGGTACAGGTAAACCCAATTTCCTAGCAATAAGCACATGTTGGAGGCGGACGTTATTAAAAGCTTTGAATTCTATCTCCACCTACCTTTTGTCGCCTGACCCTTGCCACCAGTACACGAGTTGGGAAAGTACAGCCGCATGGTAATAATGGCCGACATCTGGCAGACTCATGCCCCCTTGTTTTTTATGTTTGCACATAAGTGACATGCGACATCTTGGTTTTTTGTTACACCAAATTTATGCCGAGATAAACTTTTGCACTGCGATGAACAATTTTGTGGGAATAGGAATAGAAACGGTCCTGAACTTTTATGAGAGCTTGGGAAATACTAGGATTTTGAATGCAGCGATTCTGCCTGATACAGTGAGTTCTCCCTTATTCAGTTTACTCAATTCTGCTTGAAGAGATGGCAAAAATAGCCTATAGTTAAGATCATAGAGAGGTGATGTTGATCTCCCAGGAATGGAATTGCAGAAGATCCCCAAAAAAAGGGAAATTTTGAGTTATAGAGGGCACCCCTGACAAGTTCCGTTTGTGATTAAGAAGTATGAGGATAAAGCCCCTGTTGTAAAAACCCTGGCACTTGGAGATGTATATAAAGCCATTATGGCCTTGCTTATCCAACCGACAACTCCAAATTTCTCCAGTACTGCAGCTAGGTAACCACCGTAAACTCTATCAAACGCTCTATCAAACGTCCAAAGAGAACAGCAGAGAAGGTCGTTTCTGGAGTTCCACATATTTGATATTAATTACCGTATTTTTCGCCCTATAAGACGCTCCGGAATATAAGACGCACCCAATTTTAAAGGAGGAAAATCTAGAAAAAAAGATTCTGAAAGATTATTCCCCTTCTGGCTTTTTTTCCACTGTACGGCAGTTAGGACAGGGAACAGCAGGTGGCGCTGTGCCGGCTTCTTTCGCTCTGCTTTACAGACAGGAGAAGACACGTGCTGCTGCCAGAGTGAAGAGGAGACAGACGCTGCTGCTGCCAGAGACACACCCAGGATCGGGGATCGGGTGAGTATATTATTTTAGTTATTTTATCACACCTTTGTCGTATAGGACGCACTAACTCCCCCCCCCCAGTTTTGGGGAAGAAAAAGTGCGTCTTATACTGCAAAAAATACGGTAGGTGTCTTGTGCCGTCCAGCGCCTGTCTGGTCTTCACAAATCACACCTGATCAGAATTAATTAGAGAAAACAAAATTTTGCCAAGTCTAAGCACAATTAGTTTGGCGTAAATTTTGATGTCTGTGTTCAATAATAAAATGGGTCTATATTGATTGGTTTGGGTAGGATCTTTACCCTGTTTCGGCAGAGTAGCAATCAATGCCTGTAACATTTCACTAGGGAACGTACCAGCTGAAACAGCTGCATCGAACAGAGTCATCAAAAAAGGAGAAATACAATGTTTGAACTCTTTATAGTCTTAGTTGGAATATCCATCTATACCTGGCGATTTGTGGTTAGGGAGAGACCGAATAAGATTAATAATTTCGGATACTGAAAAAGGAGCTAAGATAGATTCTAATTGGTCACCTGATAACACTGGTAATGAAACAGAATCTAATAAAGCAGATATCAGTTGAGGTGTAGGTTGTGGCGTATCACCATCCATTTGTAAATTGTATAAAGTGTGATAGTAGTTGCCTTTGCAATATCATAGGGGCTATAGCAACTTTTACCATTCGTAGGATCTACAATATGACATGTGTGATCTTATGCGTTGAGATTTCAATTTCTGTGCTAAAACAGCACCCGCTCTATTACCCAAAACATAGTGTTGAGCTTTCAATTTTTTAACCTGCAAATCATACTTATACAGAAGAAGAGACCGCAAAAGCAGTATATCCTTCTGTAGTTGTTCCATGACTTGGGAGGAGGGGGTCCTCTTATTTTTTCCTCATTTTCCCGAATAGACTGGAGTACTTCATTAAGTTGTCGCATCCTTTGCTTTTTTTCAAAGGCTCCTGATTTAATAAAGACTCCTCGCATATAAGCTTTATGGGCATTTCATAAGCTAAATGGACTAACATCTTCAGTGTTATTCACAGAAAAATATAATTCTAATGCCTGAACAATCTGTTCCTGCAATTTTTGGGTTTTAAGGAGAAAGGTGTTAGGCTGCCAAATTCTCCCAGAGGGTTTACATTGGTTATCTATATCAATAATATTCGGCGCATGATCACACCATGTTATCGTACCAATCTTAGAAAAGGATATATTCGGTAGAAGGTGAAAACCTGTAAGAAAAAAATCAATACTTGAGTAGGTGAGGTGTGATGATGAGAAATAGGTAAAGTCCCGCTCGGAACCATGTTGACATCTCCAGACGTCAAAGTTTTTGGTCAATCAAAAATGTTTTCAGATCTCTAGGTGTACGTTTTGCCAAGGCTGTAGTATCTAACAGAAAATCCGGTATACTAATAAAGTCCCCACCAATAAGTAGAGAGCCTTGTTGTATTCGCCTGATATGCTTGAAAAGTTTAAGTAAAAAAGCATGTTGTTTTTGATTTAGTGTATACAGGTATACTAGTGGGTAAAGTTGGGAGTCCAATTTGCAAATCAAAATTACATAACGACCATCTTGAAAAGATATATGGTCTTTGTACTAAAATCGAAGATAGTCCTTAATCGCTATCATAACACCACAAGATTTCCTTGGTACAGCAACAGAATACTGATGCGTAAAGGGCTTAAAAGTCCATTTCGGTGTTTTCAGAGAAGGGAAATGAGTTTCTTGGGAGAAATTAAATCTCCCCACCCAATGCTTGACGTTGCACCAATGAGCGCTTGAAAGGGCTGTTTAAACCTCAGATATTCAATGACAGTATGCGTATACCCATGTTTCTGGATTAGAAAAACGGCAGCATGGCAACCCGGCCTGTAAACCAAGATGAACACAGCCATCCATCCTTCACAACGTATGCCAAGATACAAAGGATGAGAGGTAAGCTGGAGCATCATACTGTTGGAGAATTCAGGTAGTCGAAAGGTATGGAAACTTGTGGAAAAAAAAAAACGAAAAAAGGAAGAAACAAGAAAAAAAAAAAAACATAAAAAAATAAAGGAAAAGCACTGGAATATGTTCCAGGCACTTGGGCATCACGAACTAAACAACAATTCTCAAGATGATACAGAGAATATAAAACGGTGGTGGTACCATGCCAAGTGGTACAATCAAAGGTGTGCGAGATCAAGTACCCCATTTCCAATTAGTATCCAACTTTTTAGGCGATCTCGGAGAACCATCCATAATCTCATCAGTTGAAGGAGGAGGATGGTTTTGCTTGCGGAAGTTGCATACCCTCTTCCACAGATGCAATTGCATGCATTTTTCTATTAGGCAGGACTAGCACTTTAGTGTGATAACCCCACTTATAAAGGACATTGCGTTCTCTCAGGAGCTTAGTGACAGGTAACAGTTTTTTGCGATTCTGTATGGTAAGAAAGGATAAATCCGCAAACAGCTGTATGTTTTGAAAAGGTTCTTCCAGTAATGTAACCTTCCTTGCTGCTACCATCAATTTCTCCTTCATGTGAAAGAAATGGATTCGAGCCAACACATCTCTAGGTGTTTCTTTAGGCAAAAAGGATGGCTTAGGGATCCTGTGAGCGCGATCGATAAGTAGATCCATTTCAGATGCAGTTGGTAGTAATGCTTGACACATAGAGCATAAAAATGCAGGTAAGGAGGATTGTGATATAGATTCAGGTACACCTCTAAACTTTATGCTATTTCTACGTGAACGGTCCTCCAAATCAGCCACTTTGGTTTATAGCGCATTGATATCATTGAATTTATCATGGTGAGCATTCACCAAATTATAAGCTTGGGAAAATTCGTCCATTTCTGCTTTCTATATGATGTAATCTTGAAGCGTGACTTGAGATCGTAGATTGAACTTTATCCATCATGGTCACTATGTCCTGGTGCAAAGAGTGCTGAAGGGAGAGGAGCAACTCCTTAAGCGTTGAAGAAGAAATAGTGGCTTCATCAGTAGGGAAGAGCTCCAAAGCTCGTATCTCTAAAGGCCTAGCCTGGTGAAACAAGTGATTTTTTTTTTTCAAGTGCAGTTGGAAAAAACAGGAGTTTGAAAACAAAAGGAGTTAAATCCTTAAAGTAACCAAAAACTGTAAGTAAACTTCTATAACTCCTTGTAAAGAAACTAACATTGTAACTGGGAAAATAAGTAGTAGCAAGGTGGAAGGTTTAGTTCAGTGCACAGTCTGCCATATGTATGAACAAATGGAGCAACAGCTCCTAGGTGAATACCGCTGTTACAGATGTAAGCAAGTCGCCTTTCTGGTATCTCGCATTGGGGAGCTAGAGAAGCGCATTGCAACTCTGAAATCACTGGATCACTTTGAGAGGGGTCTCCTGCTCACTGAGTAGGCAGTTAATGGCTTAGATGTGGATGGCAGAGAGATTAATCAGGATGAACATTTAGAGAGTTGGGTTACTGTAGCTAGGGTTGATATAGCTAAAGGGAATTGTAGGGGCTTCAAGAAAAAGAAAGCCAGCCCTGTGTTTGAGCACCCCAACATGTTTTGCAATATTATGTGAAGATGTGCAGGTGGCAGACCCAGTGGTGGCAACTCTAGATGTAACTGCTACCGCTAACAGCCGGGGGAGCAGCACATCTAGTATAGGTGGGGAGGAAAACGCAGGAAGGCAAAGACAATTGGTTATTGGTCATAGGGGATTCTATTATCAGGAGGACAGATAGAATAGCCCGGATACCTTCAACCGAATGGTTTGCCGTCTCCCTGGTGCAAGGGTTCGGCATGTGGTGGACCGAGTGGACAAATTAATGGGAGGGGCTGGACAGGACCCAGCTGTCTTGATACATGTTGAAACCAATGCCAATATAGATGGAAGATGGAGGATCCTTAAAAATCAGTTTAGGGAACTAGGTTTCAAATTGAAGAAAAGAACCTCCAAGGCTTATTTCTCTGGAATATTGCCTGTGCATTGCGCAACACAAGAAAAGGAGAGGGAGCTTAGACAACTAAACGCATTGGCTCAAATCTGGTGCAAAAGGGAAAGGTTTTTTCAGGTGCAGAGATGGTTTGCACCTAAATGAAAAACAGTTTAGGGAACTAGGTTTCAAGTTGAAGAATAGGACCTCCAAGGCTCCTAAGGCCATGAGCAACACAGGAAAGGCAGAGTGAGCTTAGAAAGCTAAACGCATGGCTTAAGTCCTGGTGCAAAAGGGAAGGGTTTGGGTTCATAGAGCACTGGGTTGACTTTTCATTGCGGTATAACCTGTATGCCAGAGATGGTTTGCACCTAAATAAAAGGGGTTCTGCTGTGCTAGGGGAAAAATTTAGGGATTGGTGGAGGAATATTAAAACTAGGACAGAGGGGGGTGGGACAGTTAAATAATGTGGCAGAAAGGTTAGTCAGGGGTCACACACTAGTGGAGGAGTGTGGATTGGGGATAGTTGGGGGGGGGGGGGGGTTATGGATAATAGTAAGGAGCTTCCCATGTTACAAACATTGATTTGTGCAGTACTAGTACTGAAAAACGAAAGGATTTGGCAAACAATGCTGGTAATGCAGCAATTGTTTTAATAGTCTGTTCACCAATGCCAGACGTCTAGCAAACAAGATAGGGGAGTTGGAAGCCTTATTGAGTGAAGAGCATTATGACTTAGTTGGCATTGCTGAATCCTGGCTTTGTTCTTCGCATGACTGGGCTGTCAATATTCCTGGGTATACTCTCTTTCATAAAGACAGAGTCAAAAGAAAGAGTGGTGGTGTCTGTATGTGAGAAGTGTTCAAATATGAATGTGAAAGAAGAAATTGCGGATAGAACAAGCAATGAGGTTGAGCCATTATGGGTGGAGTTGAATAACACACAATTAAATATTGGAGTCTGCTATAGGCCCCCCAGTTCTGAGGAAGAATAGAAAATCAACTACGAGCACAGATAGAAAAAGCAGCAAAAAGTGGATGTGTTTTAATCATGGGAGATTTCAACGACCCTGACATTGACTGGAGTAATGGCATTACAGGAAAGGCAAAAGAGAGGAAATTTATGATAATAGGATAATTTTATGGTACAGTTTATAGAAGCCCAAACTAGAAATTATACTCTGCCGGACCCAGTTCTTTCTAACAATGCAGAGCATATAACAAATGTGCATATAAAAGAAAATCTGGGTAGCAGTGACCATAATTTGATTTCATTTATTGTAAGCTGTTGTCAAGAAGACTCTCTGTGACTTGGACTGGGAGACAATATTGTCCTCAAAGAACACTGAACAGAAATGGGAATGTTTTGAGTCTGTTCTACAAAAGCACACTAAAAAATATATTCCAATGGGTAATACGTTTAAGAAGCTAAAATTAAAACCTATGTTGCTCACAGCTGATGTTAAAGTCATAAGGAACAAGAAAAGGGAATTCCAAAATATAAAAATAAAAGATCACCTTCATCATTTGAAAACTATAAAGAATATAGCAAGACGTAAAAAGAAGATAATATGTGCAAAACCTCAAAATGAAAGACAGATTGCAAAGAAAAGTAAGGCAAACCCCCAAATTTTTTTTTAAATATATTAATAGCAAAAAGGTCAGGTCTGAGCATGTAGGTCCTTTAAAGGGTGTCGCTAGGTTGGTGGATTGGGATAAAGAAAAGGCAGATTTACTAAACACTTTTTTTTAGCTATGTGTACACAAAGGAAATGGAAGAGCAAGTCCAAATTCATAATAGCAATGTCACTGCCTTAAATGAGTCACAATGGCTCAGAATTGATATGACTAAGAAACAGCTGGGATAAATTAAGGCTGACAAAGCACCAGGACCTGATAGATTACATCCACATGTCCTCAAAGAGCAGAGTTTGGTCATTTCAAAGCCAATTATTTTTAATTTTTAGAGACTTTTTAGTCACAGGCAAGGTACTGATGGATTGGCGTAAGGCCAATGCGGTTCCTATCTTCAATAAGGAAGCAAAGTCATTATCAGGTAACTACAGACGGGTTTGTTTAACATTCGAAGTTGGAAAGGTCCTAGAGAGTTTTTATAACCGCATAGAGGAGTTTCTGCTAGAAAATAATATAAGTGATAGTCAGCATGGCTTCAACAAAGACCAAAGTTGTCAAACAAATTTACTCTCTTTAAATAAGGAAGTAAGTAAACAGGTAGACAGTGGAGTAGCAGTTGATAAAGTGTACTTGGACTTTGCTAAAACATTTAACGCTGTACCTCACAGATGGTTAATATGCAAGTTACGGTCAATAGGCTTAGAAAAGTCAATCTGTAAATGAATAGAGAACTGCCTTAAAGACCGCATCCAGAGTTGTAATTAATGATCCATGCTCTGAATGGTCTAAGGTTATTAGTGGTGTATCCCAGGGTTCAGTGTTGAGAACTTTACTATTTAACATCTTTATAAATGATATAAGGTTTAGGATTAAAAATACAATTTCTGTGCTTTCAGATGACATCACACTATGAAATGTCATAAAGTCCATACAGGATGTCTATAATCTACAAGCAAACCTGGATGTACTGTTTGATTGGGAAGCCAAGTGGCAAATGACATTTAATATAGATAAATGTAAAGTTATGCACTTCGGAGCTAACAACATGCATGCATAATAAAAGGAACAAAGGAGCTCGGCTAAGAGGAGAGATTAGCTGAACAGAATCTTTTCCCCCTTGAGAGAGACGTTTAAGGGGGGATATGATCACCCTGTAAAAATGTATAAACGGTCTATATAGAGAACTCTCTTCCCCATTATTCACTGTAAGATTATTACAAAGAACAAGAGGGCATTCTTTGCGTCTGGAGGAAAAAAATGTTTAAAGCTCCGGATAAGGAAGGTATTCTTCACTGTAAAGTATGTGAAAATGTGGAATCGTTTCCCTCAGGAAGTATTTCAGCAACTACTATAGATTGCTTTAAGAAAAAGCTGGATGTTTTTCTAGAAGCACAGAATTTAACTGGGTATTAAGGCTTCAAAATAAAAAAAAACAGTGACTGTTGATCCAAGGATCAGCCGATTGTCTAGAGGAATCAGGAAGCATTTTTTTTCCCCTGTTGAAGCAAATTGTACCAGGGGTTTTTTTTCTGCCTTCCTCTGGACCAACTATGTCTTATAGGGTTTTATATCTGGAGTATAATTATTTCCCTAGTGGTTGAATTTGATGGACTTATTATGTTTTATTTCAACCTAACCTACTATGTAACTATTTATTCTTGTGTGAGGGAGTACATTGCTGCCAACAGATTATATTATGGTCTGCAAATACTGATTCTTCCCAGAGTTTGGAATAACCAAGGGATATCTACATTATCAAATGCTTTTGCAATGTCAATGGGTACCTATAATTGAAACCAGCGTTTGGTATATAAAGTGATATAGAACTTTTCTAAAATTGTATGTATGCGGTCGCTAATTCCCCAGTGGATGTAAACAGTGGCAGAATATATTAGGGATGCATTAAATTAGCTAACAGTTTCCCAGATTTATTTCCAAATCTTTATTGAATAATTTTTGTTTTTCTTACCAATTATCAAAATTTGCCTTGGCAGCCAGCCAGGATTGGTCATGGGCCGGGGATGGACTCTTGATAAAAATTCTTTGTGCCTGACGTAGGTTATTTAGGGCCTCCAAATATGCCATCCGAGCATTTTTCCTATATGAGTGGTGATATAAGAAATATTACGCCATTTCATATACGCTTTGCCAGCCTCCCAAAAGAGAACAGGTTTGCTGCATATTTGTGGCTGTGTAGGTTGCCCATGCTCACTTGAAAAACCAAATCCTTGCTCGGGTAGGAAGGGAACCTCCACAGCCATGAGTCATCCCTAGGCAGTGTATCCCGTAGAGTCAAGGCTATTGGCGCATAATCAGAAAGTGCAATGGTCAAGATCTCTGGTTTGTATGCAAGTTGTATATAAGGTTTAATAGGCAATCAGTAAAAGGGAATCAGTACAAAATAAGTAATCATTTCTTGATTGAGAAATTGGTAAGGCCAACAATCATTATGGTGGGTGGTCTGTGCAAATTCAGCTAATAAAGTACCTGGTTAGGTGGGGTCTCTGTGTTCGGGGGTATGCTAAGACATCCCCAATGAAAGTACTTGGACCATGACCAGAGGGTCTATCCTCATTTGCTTGCATAACAGTGTTGAAGTCTCCCCCTACGTTTTTTTTTATTGGTAGTAGGATCTTGAGTGATCCAAACAGTAACGTCTTGAAAAAAAAAGTTCCCGAGGGGGAATTTGGTACATGTATATTAGTGACAATTCCATATTCAAAAATTTAAGTGTGAGTTTTAATATCCTACCTGCCTGATCACAGACAGATGAAACCACTTCACACCTCAAATTTCTATGCATGAAGATGAGAACTGCTGCTTTCCTGCCTACTGCTGGAGAGCCTATCACCCTGCCTACCCATCATTTATGCATTCTATTAAAATCTTGCAAATGCAAATACGTTTCCTGAAGTAGTGTGATGTCTGCCCTGAGGAGTTTCAAATGCCTCAGGCTGACATACTTTTATTTGGACACCTAAGTCCCTTAGCATTCCAAGAATTTATACGCACCATACCATTAACGAATATATGAATACAGAGAGTAATGTGCAAAAAAGTCTTGTGTTGTTCTGAAAGATACCATTCAGTTCATCCAAACCAATGGTTCCAATACAAATGCCTAATAGAATCCCATACCATCTTTTATCTGCTTTTCATCCTGGCTTCCTGCGTGCATGGTGTTTTGCCAGTGTGTTCAGGTCTTCTCCAAGATTCGTTTGACGTTACAGAATTGGGCGATTCCGGAGCCATATGCATTGTGTCTGGTTCAGTGATCGACTCCTCAGGTTTTGCCTCCTGCGTCGGTTGGGAGGAAGAAAGCCAATCAACAAGGAATGCCTCTGCATCCCTATGATTAGTGAACATCTGATTCACTCCTTGGAAGTTAGCAATATGTAAAGTAGCTAGATATACTAAGCGGAACTGTATTTGTCTACGGTGTAAAGTAGAGCATAGCTTTTGGAACATTTTCCTTTTACGGGAAACCTCCACTGAGTAATCCGCAAAGATTAGAAGATTTGCACCCTTCTAGTGGTAGGTCACAGCGATTTCTGTAAGATTGTAGTAAAGCCAATCTGTCTGCATAATCCCAAGAGATTATAGGTCTGGGGTTGTTGCTGTCCTTATGTTGTGGGCCTAGGCAATGAGCTCTCTCCACCTGGCATGGTTTGGGTATTACTAGTTGTGATGGGTTAATAGAAGAGCAAAGCTCAGAAAGCTGACCCGGAGAATATTTATCTGGTACTCCTACAACGCGTAGGTTGTTCCTACGGTTGGTATTCTCAAGCTCATTAACTTCATCCGTCAAACTATCAATACGCTTGCCCATAGCAGTAATAGTGCCCTGAGCTTGTATAACTTCGTCCTCAGCTGACATGAGTTTATCTGCAGCATTGTTAGGTCTATGGGAAAGGTCTCTTAGCTCTTGTCTAAGGGATAATATCCCCTTACCTATGGCTGTATTGATGGCCTCTTGCATTGTCGGTCTCAGGAGTATCGCAACCACATCTGCAATCCGTGCATGTTCCCAGACAGGTTGTGGCGTGTCAGTGTTGGAGGTCGAGGCATTTTGTGCCTGTGTAGGAGTAGTGTCGGCCAACTTGGATACCATGGCACGGCCCTTCTCCTGTTTTTTCAGCATGGGGGGTGATCATTCAGTGTACCTTCTAGAAATGTATCCATCCAGTGGAGAAGTGGGGATAGAGGAGTGCCGTTAAGATGTTTCAGATGTAAAGCGAAAAAAAAAAGACAGGTGAGCAGGAGCCCCCCTCTGTTAGCTGCTACTCCATGAGGCGACAAAACCGAAGTCCAATGTTGAATCTTTATACAAATGCATTCCACATGACTTGGGGGTTAAGGTAGTAGGAAGACTTCTAAATTCATCAAGATAGTGAAAGATACGACAATCATTGAAGGCGTGACCACAGCCATGTACTGGAGCAATAACTTCATCTGGGGCTCCTTTATACTAAAAGGTTCGTCAGTTGGTAGACTTGGTTTGGAGTCATTATACAGTGGGACTGCTTTCAATCTCCTTTGTGAGGAAACAATAAAGAGAAGCCATTCACTAGGAAGATGCTCCTTCGACAAACTTTTAAAGAGCCTATTGATATTATGGCAAAAGCACAATGAGCCATTTATCAGTGAAGAAATTTGTCAAGTTATAATTGTGTATTCGGTAGTGAGTTACAGTAGCATCCTTTGCAAGCAAGTGCTTCTGCTCAAGTCTAGAAGCAAGAAGTTCTACTTTATTTTTGGATAGATTTGGATCACAAACTAGATCATTCAGCCCTGCTTGTGTGAAAATCTCTAGTTATGAATCTTTGGCTACATAATCAGGATTTTATGATTCTTGATTGTTAACAGTTGCACAGTCACTGTATTCCTCATCACCTTCTACAGAAGCAAGTCCATCATGTGATTGTACAGGAACAGGCAATAAATCATTATGAGGAACAGGCAATAAATCATTATGAGGAACAGGTCTAATTGTAGATTCCAGCATGGGATACACAACTTTGTGCTTAGTTTTAGCAGGGATTTCACTTGTGTTCATGCAGCAAAAGTAGCAGTTGTTTAGATAATTCCTGGGTTCCTTCCAACCCACTGCAATGACATCCAAAGAGTTCAATTTTGGCTTTGTCTGAGAAGACTATATTCAGTCAGTATTTCACTGGCTTGTTCAAATGTGCGGCACACATAAAACAAGCTATATTTAATTGTGTAATCCCTTGAAGTAGTGTAATAGTGTGATCAATGTGGTGTAACAAGTTATACTTCGTTCGCATTAGCTGTAAAAAAACTGGTCCATTGACCCCTCCTGAGTGACTACTTGGCAACTGCTGGGCACCTGGGATTGGTAACAGACAGTAAGTGCTGGGCTTTTTCTGGCCTAGCAGTTGTTTTAAGCAGCTGTGGTTTCTCCTCTTAGTGCTATATCTGGATAACGCAAAACTTTTGTGAAAGAAAAAATTTCACTTAATCTGTCCACAAACTGAACCCAGTGAGTCCCACGCTTGTTCAGCTTCCCTCTTCTTTCCCATGCTCACCTTTCCATCAAGTGCTGATCTCACTGGGCATGCGTGAGATTGAGCACTTTTCTTACATTATAGGAAAGCCCCTGATGATACATTCCTGATGTTGGGCATACGCAAAAGGAGCAGCCTACATCCACCTGGGATATAGGACACAAATACCCCAGGAGGCTGCAGATTTACCCTTCAGTCTTTGCCAACATAGCAGTAAAGACAGAAGGGGAGGAGTCCTCCCTCAAAAAATTCAAAGAAAAAACAAAACACATTTTTCTATTATAAAAAAGGAATATCACCCTTTATATATAAGGTAAAATGTGATGATGCTTTAGGAGCATGGTGCATGTGATAGAAGATGGGGACAGGACAGCCAATGTCCCCCCCAGCCAATACCCCCCCCCCCCAATCACTGACAATATTCTATAAACTAAAAAAAAACTGCCTGTGAAATTTATCCTCCCACAGTGTGATAGCGGTGTGTGTGTAAAGGCTACTTGTCTGCAGCCTAAATCCTCACTGTGTTCAGTCTTTAAGATCTCCTAAATTGTTGGTTGTAACAACTTGAAATTATTGGGGTACACAGGGGACCCTCATAGCTACTAATAACCAAAATTTCTTTAAAATAATTTTAAAGATATGAGGATCACAAGTTTAAAAACTTGTGGAATTTGAACATTGGGGTTTCATAAGAATGTGCACCTAGGAGCCCACAATTAGCCCCCACTATACTGTACTGTAATACTATGCTACACTTTTTTGCTTCTGTTTTTTGAGCCCCAATTTATCTGGAATGAGAAGGTGCAGGAAACTAAAAATGTAGGTGCAAATGGGGTAACACATGTAGAACCTCCGCTAAAATTTCATTAGCATGGCATCACTATTATCAAACAGGATTTATATAGCACCAACATATTATGCAGCGCTATACATTAAATATGAAACAAAAACTCTGCCCATCAAACTGTCTTCTTCCCCTTCCTTGAACTGTAATTTTTCTAGAACACAGAGGTGGAGGTAAAATTATAGGTGCAAGTGGGGGACACTTGTGGCTAACACCCCCAAACTTTCATCTCCATGGCATTATTACAACATAAAAAAACTCTGCCCATCAAAACGCACTGCCCTGTTACACATGACTGTACCCTACCTGAACCCTAATTTTGTTTTGATTGGCAGTTTTTTTATGTTTTAATGATACCATAGTGATGACATTTTAGGGGGTGTTATCCACAGACATGCCCCAACACAATTTCAGTTTCCTCCACCTCCCTTTTCCAGAGGAATTGGGGTTTAAGTGTTAGAAGTGAGAAATGTGTAGCAGAGCAGTGTGTTTGCCATATTAATGAACTTTTAGTGGAGGGGGGTTAGCCAAAGGTGTTCCCCCACTGCACCCACATTTTTGGTTTTGTACACCCCACTATTCTCGGGAAATTAGGGTTCAAAGAAGAGAAACAGATAGGGTAACATAGTATGACAGTTATAGATTTGTGACAGGCAGGTATTAATTTAGGGGCCCTATCCCCATGCTCCTTTCTATCTAAGTGTACCCGGGGGTCCTAATTTGCATTTTCAATCAGGGACTTTAAAGTCACTTGCTTTTCAAAACCACAACCCCAATGAATATTTTCACTAATTTTTACAATTCCGATCCTATCTTGAAATTTGTAAAAGCTGGGGTGCCGAAAATATAGGTACTATTAACTAAACGTGTTTCCTGTGCACCCTAAAAATTTCAAGTCATTATGACAGAGTTTAGGATATATGAAGGTTTATACACAAATATCTCCCCTCCTATTGTGTGGTAATTCCCCCACCTCCTAGATTGTAAGCTCTTCGAGGCAGGGTCCTCTTCTCGGGTGTCACTGTCTATTCGTCAGTCATTTGCAACCCCTACTTATTGTACAGCGCTGTGTAATATGTTGGCGCTATAAAAATCCTGTTTATTATTATTCTTAATATTATTAATAATATTAATAATAATAAAGAGCTTTAAGGCTGCAGAATGACATGCTGTTACTTACACACGCCCACTGGGAGGTTACATTGTTACACAATGTTTTTTTTCCAAAGACGACTCACAGGAGACTCAGCACAGCTAGAGAATGGAGGAGGGACAGCCTGTGTCCCGATCTAATCATAGCTGTGTTGTTTGCCCGCGAGTTCTTATCAGCAGCTGGAATCCCCTGAACGGATGACAGCTGAGAACGGAGCAGCCTCTCAGTTGTCCGTACAGAGGATTAGAGCAGCTGATAAAAGTCAGGCGGAGTGGGCAGGGCAGCCGGGCGGCCCGCCCACCGGACGCGGGCTATGGAGAACTATGAGTTACCACTACATACCCAGTACCAGATCCCAACCATCAGTATAGTATTGGGAGCCATCTATAAACATTTCAGAATCAGGATTAGCTAGATATAGGGTTAGATGATATGTTTGCTAATCCCTGTGTCTCAGTGTGTATAAATTCATAACAATCATGTACATCCTCTTGTCTTGAGGCACCCTCAACACATGAAAGAAGTGTTTTTCAACACATGAAAGCAGGTTTTAATACACCTTGACAAAATAGTAGCTGAAGGTAAAGCAACTTCATATTTACCCAACCTAACTGCTGACAAATGCTTTTTTGTATCATGTTTAATATTTCACACATAATGTAAGTATGTGATCCAAGACTGCTTATTTTTCCAGTAACAATGCACATGCTGCCACTGCTCTAACACAACCCTTTATCACATGACCTTAGCGGACAGGTGAAATGTGTTGATCCCTTTATCACATGACCTTAGCGGACAGGTGAAATGTGCCAATGGTTTTTCTCTGTTTACATGCCTTTGACACAGTACTCCTGTGACATGGCCAGCATTATCATGACAGCTGAAATCGTTTCCTACAGTCTGGAAGGGCAAGAATGGAAGCTGACAATATCATGTTAAATTCTTCATAGCCTGGACATGGCCTGTTGAGTATTGGAAGGGTTCCTCTGAATTTAGTACATCATTAGTTTAGAGGCATTTGGGATCCACTTTTAGTGGTACCCTACTAAACTCCAGAAGGTTTGTAGCTGTTTGACATTCAAAGGAAATTATTAATTTTGAATATCTTTTTTTTTCAGTAGTCAAATTTCCCTCTTTGCTAGGAAACAGCAAACTTACATTTTCTTTCCTACATGTTTCCCTACATAATGACATGGCATAGACAAAATCATTTATATACTCTAATAATGCTGTACTACATTTTTCTGGAATCCATCCATTCAGTACCTCAAGGAATGATTGATTTTACAGCAGAAATTTACTCCTCCTTGTGCTAAACACATCCAACATCCTTGCATGTTCTCAAGTCAAAAAGATAATAAATATCTGAGTGCAAAGGCAATGTGTTAGTCAATCACAGAGAAACAAGCAGCAGTTGGAAGTATCTGACCTCGGTTTGGTACCGCTAAGATGTCTGCTTCAACTATTTTTTTTAACTGCTTAAAGTGCATTTGTATACTGCCAGCTTCGCTATGGATTGTGTTTCAGCCACAGCCTGTAAGTTGTCTACAACACTCTTTCCCTGATTCTACAGATTGTCCTCATCCTTTCTTCGTAAAGTGGAGTACATGAAGTACAATGAAAGTACAAACAAAAATACAAACAACAAATTATCCACAATTATTACAAACAATACAAGCAACTAATAACCCACAACAAATTTCAAACATTACAAGAAAAATGTGCACCTGATATTAAAGGAGTATTGTCAATTATAACATCTCAGCAACAATACTACTATTGACACAACATAAACGCTTGAGATCTCACACGTCATTACACTAGAAACATTCTTGCTAGATTTAAACAAAACTTTTGACATCAAATATACCACTATCTCAATTTTCACATGTGCATGTCCTAGTTTAAATCAGTGTAGAAGACACATGCACCGTATTCCTCATTTTTCAATGCTATCCGCTGCAACATCTAGCTTAGTTTTGTAAACTATTCTGCTTGTGCTGTATTTTATCTAGCCTGGGGTGATATAATGTCTTTTTTACATCTTGGTGGGAGGAGGAGCACGAGCCACTTCTGTTCAAACGCTTAGCCAGAGATTAGGATATTTCTCAAGTGTTTCTCGTTAAGTAATTTTAAGCTTTAAGTTGTTCATATATTGCTGTAACTAACCTGCCTCCCGGAGACAGCCTTTTCTACAAATTTTTAAAGACTTGCTCACTAGGCACAAATCTGTATCAGTAATTTCTGCGAGTCCCTGATTCTAATGGAGTCCCAGACTCCAATGATATATCCCAGGCTTACCAGTTTTGAAAAGCCAAACTTTTGGCTCCCTGAGCCAACAACACAGAACCCTGTCTGTGTGTGGATCTACCAAAGGCTTGTACAGCGATATTTCTCTCTCTGAAACCATATGCTAATCAAACAGTTACACTCTACACACTCTAATAAATAGACACACTTGGACCTGCACCTCACCAACTCACCACCAATGTGATCACAAACAGAGCAGATGCAATCCTTCTGATCATACTATTGTACAGAATATCCCCCAACACATTACCAAGTAGACACAAACTAAGATGATGAATCTAAAGGCATATATGTCTAACAGGTTACAAAGCTGATATTAGTCTTAGATGTGACTGCTGTGCTTACTGCATCCTGGGCTCCAAAGACTGTTTACCAAACTGCAGCCATAGGTCACATTACTGCATGTCCGAGACATCCACAGTTGTTAGGGTTGACCCAAGCTCTTTCTTAGCAACCAGGTTAGTAAAGAAGAAAACATTAAGAACATTTACACTGGTTAAACACACTTGTACACAACACACACATGTACACATCTCCTAACAGCTGAGGTTCAAGTGAAGGCTCTTGTGACTCAGCGGACCAGACAAATGTATCTTAGCAATGTGTAGCAAGGGAAGAACCCCAGTAAGCTAAATAGGCTTTCCTGCCGCCTGGGGCATGTTACGATTGCTCCAAACAAGATGGAGGTGATAACAAAATTATTTTCCTTCTCAGTATCACAGAGAGATTTATCATGGGCACTGTCAAATTTAAGGTTACAAATAGCACAACCAGAAAAAAAAGTATGAATTAAAATACTCAGAAAATGGTAATCTAGCAAAATGACAGGAACATCTTTTGAAGGCTAGTGTACAATCTAGCAAAGTTGGAACAAATGACTTACCTGCTCGGGTCCACATGCTAAACTAGTGTACAGGCACTTAAGGAAGGTACCCCCCCCCCTTTTTTTTTATTTGCATAAAGGCAACAGCATACACACTGTGTTGTATTACACACAGTATTCTGGAGTAATAGTTAAAAGTCTTGGAGGGTTACCACCTGTGGATGACTAAAGAAGTCTACCACTCAATTGCTTGTTCCCTGTCAGCATTTGGAACATATGCATTTGAAGCAAAAAGCTTGGTGCTTGAAATCCTACAAGAATGTGACACTTTACAGTGCAGGAGTCTATTTTCATAGGATTTTGAGCACAAAGATATCTTGGTATGTAAGTGAGACAAAAAGCTTTTTTAAGAAATGATGCATATTAACTATTTTTTATACCTTTTTACCTTTACTTTACCACAGTACACAGACCTATCATTTCATTAGGAAGAACTTCTATAGGTCAATATCTGATATGGTCCTAAAAACCAAAAGCAGAGGATGAAATATCACCTTACTTTAGACATTACAATGTGATAACAGGTGCTGCACTAATATTAGCTGGTCTACATAAAGCAGCAAATATGTTCTGATGTTCACAGAATCTGCATTGTGAGATGATCCTGTCCAGCCTCTGAAGCAGTGTTGAACAATTGAAGGTATCTTACAGTTAAAGGGAAAAGTTATTTTTGCAAACATTAAGTGCAAGAGAACAGTTGAAAGTCCTGCTAGATGAATGTAAATGATATGCACTAGGGTGAACCTATCCTCTGTGCCCCAAGTCATTTTAACCAATCTATCATCATACAAATGTAAGTATGGGACAGATTCCCAAGGTAAAGGTGCAGTTCATTTATCATCATTTTTGGGTATTTAATACTGACCTGTACAGATATACTCAGATGATCCAAAATGGCTTCAACTTTTGATTTAAAAACTTCAGGCTTTAGTTTACCACGGCTAATCCCCATCTGATTGGTGAAAAAAACCACCTAATAGAAAAAACAATCAGTCAATAGGGCAAGGTACGAACAAGTGAAACAGGTACTAATAAAAAGTCATTTTAAACATCTCCCCTAAAGAGGCCCCCTTTGTGAAACTCATTGGGTTTAAGAGCATCGTCAATTTTCGACATCCTTACATTCTATGTAAACTTCCTGTCAATATATTATAAGTAAGGATCCAATTAATGTACAAACAAGCACAATAACAACCTGCCAAAAAGCCCCACTCTGTATGAACTCAGAGAACCAACCAAATCCAAATGGCAATTTAATAAACATATAACCACCATGGTTAGTCTACCATGGCAAGAATTCCTCTCAAAATATGTATAACTAGAGTGTAAGCTAAAGTACATCTAGGGCCCCCAGAGTGCCCTAAAATTTTTCATTACAGTACCATGCATTATGTTGAAACATTTTCATGATAAAAATGAATTGTTCCCTAGACCGTATTAGGTTTGCTGATCAATTAAAATAATTTGTTTAATAACTGCTGGACCTGCAACAAGGTTAGTAAAGACCATAATAACCAATGCAATAAAATACCTTTTCTTTGTGGCTAACGGGCATAAAACCTCCGATCTGGAAATGTCATTCTGCATTACTTGACCCCCATGCCCTTAAGCATGAATTTAACCTATTAAAGGACACAAGTGCAGATGTGCTCTAAAACCTCAGCCATATATCAAAATACCCTTTCCTAGAAACATTGTATTTCGGGGCAGTTCCAAAGTTAATGAAACAGATTCAGCTTGGATATCAAACACTTAGGGTTGGTGGATAACCAATCTGATTGTACAGTAGTGGGCTGGAAATCGAATGGTTGGTATGCTCTATGAAGAACCTTAAACTGTAACTTCCCCCATGCTTTACTTGTGACGGTTTAAAGGGTTTTGAGCCATCCTGATTGTAGCAGCTGCCATGTACAAATGTATTTGGAATAACAGCAGTTTGTTTAAAAAAGTGAATAAAGCAAATGCATTGGGAACAGTACACATTTGAAATCAAAACATGCAGAAACATTTCTTAAGTTAGTTATTCCTTTACAGAAAGTGAAGAAAGGGAAAATTATGCTATTTAAAATAAAAGCCGTGTGAGTCATTCATTCTGTAAAAAACATGTGTGAATTATGACCCCTATTTGAAGCATACCTAAACTCAGAAGTTTCACTTTACATAAAAGGGTAGACAACCTTGTTTTTTTTTTTGTTTTTTAAAGTGCAGCACCCCCCTCTAATTCTTGAATGAGTGGGAGCGCAAACAGATGCTGGGGCATGTGCAGAAGCAGCATCCAAGAGCCTCTTGGGATGCGTAATGTAGATAATCCCGGGAGGCTCGTGGGTGCTCCTTCTGCACATGCCTGAGTTCCTCTTTAAGGAAGCAAGCCAGCAAACATGATACATCTTGGTTATAATGCATTACAATACAATCTGAGTAAAAACGACTGTTCCAGAAAAAGGTCCAAAGGTACCTTTACAAGTACGGTTACAATTAGAAGACACCAATTTGAAGCCAAGATATCACAAGAAACCCCTGCAAATTGACAATGTTAAAAAAACAAAAAAAACAAACACTTTTGTGGACTGATCAAAGCAAGAGTGTTCTTTTTGGGTCTAGGGGCTGCAGACAGTCAGCTCAGACAACCCCCAAACCTGAGTTCAAAAGACACAAGTACACTGTGAAGACAGTGAAGCAGCTACTAGAATGTAGACTCTTCGGGGCAGGGTCCTCTCCTCTTGTATCAATGTCTGTATTAGTCTGTCATTTGCAATCCCTATTTAATGTACAGCACTGCGTAATATGATGGTGCTATATAAATACTGTTTATTAATAATAATAATAATAATAATAATAAAAGCATGGTGGCACAAGCATCAGTATATGGGGGCGTTTCACATACTATTGTTGAGCCTATATATCACATACCAGGAATCTTGGATCAGTTTGAACAGTTGATCAAAACAGTTGAAGAGGTTATGCTGCCATATGCAGAAGAGTAAATGCCTTTGAAATTGATGAATCAACAAGACGATGACCCCAAACACACCAGTAAAAAAGCAACATGATGGTTTCAGACCAACAAGATTGACGTTACGGTGTGGCCAGCCTAATCCCCATACGCAAAAAATGCAGAATTGTGGAGAGAAGTCCAATCATCCTGAGCTGGAATACCTGTTTACAGGTGCCACAAGGTGGTTGACATGCAACACAGATGTTAGTTACCCTAGCTGCAATTCATTCTTCTAGTGGGATCTGGAGAATAGAGTACTTTCAGTCTTACCAACATGAAGCTGTCTTCATTGAGCAATGTTTTCTCATGAGGCTTGGAGTGCTCACCATTTCCGGAGATGTCTTTAGCAGTTTGTTGACATTTTTTTTACCAGCACCATGGATTTTGGAAAATATGTGAGGATATACTATATTCCTCCCATTTATTATTTTTCATTTTATGCTGCAGTAATGGGTGGGAGGGCCACATATAATGTTGCACAGACCACAAAGTTTGGTCATTTTACATTTTATGGAGATAATTCTAGCCAAAATGATTTACTTTATGGATATAGTAAAATGCATAGGAAATCTCCCAAACAGCGAAACAGATTGCAATAAAACTGTATAAAGTGCTGTGCTTCCAGTACCATCTATCTATTCTACTTCTCTACCTCATTTTAAATCTGAAAAGATTTGGCTGTTGGGATTTGTTTCCTTTTATTATTACAAAGAAAATTGAAATTTGTTTTTTGTTCTTCCTTTAGTAGTACATCCACTGACCATTGTAAAATGGAATCTTTAGAGGAAGATAAGTAGAGACACAGTCATCCAAAATGCTGTTCCTTAAGGCTCAAAAGCAAAAAAAAAAAAAAAATGCAGAACTGCGGAATGTAGTCCAATCATTCTGAGCTGGAATACCTAATCACAGGTACCAAAAGTTGGTCCAGTTTATGCAACAAAGATGTGCAGCAATTCTCAGAAATAGTGGTTGCACAATAATAAATTAGTTCAGTGGTTCAAAGGAAAGCAAAATCTTTATACAGTGAATAATAGAGTTTGCAAAGAAAAATGAAGACACTTTTTTTTTTTTTTTGAACAATCTAATATTCACTTTCCTTCACTCTCTAAATCAACACAAAATTTGATATTTTTTATTCTTCATGTTTTGATTTGAGTTGTTCAGACCAGCCCATTGTAAATATAAAACAAAATTTTATACGGTGTCATATCCATGTACGTAACTTAACAAGTGAAGGGCTTAACATATGTCTTTAATCTATCATACCTAACACAGTTGATGCTGAAGGTACCGAGTTTGAGTCTGCCCTAAAGGCTACCAACTAAATTTGGCTGAAAATTAACCCAGAGCCACACTTGGGATACTGCCAGGGAGGTTAATACACCCAAACTAATAATACTTTACCACCCATTTATCAAGAAGCCTAAAAAGAAAGAAGGATAATGAGGCACTCCTTTGGAGTAGAATAAACCCAAGATAATGATTTAGGGCTAGATCCTTCCCAGAGGAGAGTATTTATATTGGCTGGGGGTGGAAAGTTGTCCTTTGTGTTACTTTGGTCCTCACAAAACTTCTAACCTGTAAGTTCTGGAACATATGTGAGAGAGACTGCCTCTCTCATTTATTAGGTCTTTTAGCATCTAGATACCTCTGGCTGCCTATGTGTGGACATTTTGAGATTCTTGGCCCAGGGGAAAATCCAGGGATGAACAAATTGGCATTCTTGATGAGAGAGGACAAAGGTAACAAATAAGTTTGTTTATCTCCCTCCATGCAAGCAAAGTATCCCTCAGCGATACATTTTGTTTTATGGTTGGGGATATAGCACCAATAGAGACATGTAGTAGGCCTCTGGAGGACTGAAGTTTGATGAACTTCTAATACTTATAGGGTATAAAAAAAGTCATGCACGACCAATCATGTGCATGTCTAAATAGACTGCAAGGGTATATATTCTGGTGTTTGGAATACTGACCCCATGAACATATTAGGGGGGTTAAAGCCTAAAAAATACACATACATTCAATCCCGCAGGGCTGTCAATCGGTCGGAAAATATCTTTCATCAGGGTCCCGCGTCATCCGGACAACTGTCTTCAGGCCGGCGCTTCAGGGCGCTGCCATCTTTGCCTCTTCTTCCGGGTTCTTGTTCTTACGTTGCTCAACACAGGTGCGAGATCGGATGATGTAGTAGAAAAAAAAACTTGCTGATCCCACTGCGCATGCCTGGGATCAGCAATATTTTTAACCTTTTGATGAAAGGACATCTCAGGCATGCGAGAAACAAACCACCCAAGAGTCTCCCTGGAGGCGTGACGTAGGTATCCCGGGAGGCTTTGCGCTCCCATTCATTATCAATTCCCTAGGCGATCGAGAATTATTTTGCACTTAAAAAAAAATAAATAAATAAATAATTTTTACCCTACATAAACAAGTTGGAGTTGAAGCCTTAAGGATTGAAGAGCAGTATGACTTAGTTAGTATTGCCGAATCCTGGCTTTGTTCTTCACATGACTAGGCTGTCAGTATTCCTGGTTATACTCTCCTAAGTAAAGAGAGTCAAATGAAAATGTTGTGGTGTCTGTCTGTATGTGACAAGAGATCTGAAAGTGAATGTAAAAATAGAAATTGTTGATGGAGCATGTGATGAGGTTGAGACATTTTGGGTTGAGTTAAATATGGGGATGCATAATACACAGATAATTATTGAAGTCTGCTATAGGCCCCCCAGTGCTAAGGAAGAAATAGAGAATTAACTACCACCACAGAAAAGAAGACTGCAAAAATTAGCAATGTTTTATTAATGGGAGATTTTAACTATCCTGACATTTACTAGAGTAATGGCACTACAAGTACAGCAAAAGGGAGGAAAATAATTTAATACAAGATAATTGTATTATAGTTTATAGAAGCCCCAACTAGCAATTATACTCTGCTTGACCTAGTTTTTTAAACAATGCAGATCTTTTAACAAATGTGCATATAAAAGAGAATCTGGGTAGCAGTGACCATATGATTTCATTTAATGTAAGCTGTAAACAGGAAGCAAAAACATAAAAGATAAAAACATTTAATTTTAAGAGAGCAAATTTTCCATTAAGGGCAGCTCTCTGTGACTTGGACTGGGAGAGAATATAGTCCTCAACGAACACAGAACAGAAATGGGAATGTTTCAAGTCTGTTTTGCACAAACACACTGCAAAATATATTCCAATAGGTAATACATTTAAGAGACTAAAAGTATACCCTATGTGGCTCACAGCTAATGTTAAAAAAATCCAAAAAAATTAGCCATAAAAAAATAGCATTCTAAAAATATAAAAATGAAGGATCACCTTCATCATTGAAAACTATAAAGAACATAACAAAATATGTAAAAAGGAGATAAAATGGCAGAGCTCAAGTCCAAATAGATAACAGCAATGTCACTGTCTTAACTCAGCCAAATAGGCTCAAAATTGATAGGATTGAGAAACAGTCTGGCAAAATAAAAGTTGAGAAAGCACCAGGATTTTGGATTAAATCAATGTGTCATTATTTCAAAGCCAATATTTCTATTTTTTTGAGACTCTTTAATTACTGATAGGGTACCAATGGATTGGCGTAAGGCCAATGTGGTTCCTATCTTCAAAAAGGGAGCAAAGTCAATACCAAGTAACTACGAACAGTAAGTTTAACATTCATAGTTGGAAAGGTTGTAGAGAGTTTGGAAAGGTTCAAAGAGGCGTTTCTGCTAGAAAATAGTGAAGTAAAAGTCAGCATGGATTCAAGAAAGACCAAAGTTGTCAAACAAATTTACTCTTTATTTATGAGGAAAAAAGAAAACCGGTAGACAGTGGAGTAGCAGTTGATATAGTGTACTTGGACTTTGCTAAAGCATGTGGCACAATACCCCACAGATGGGTAACATGCAAGTTATACACCCTAAGTTTAGAAAAGCCAATCTGTGAATGGATAGAGAAATGGCTGAAAGACTGCATGCAGAGAGTAATAATGGCCATTGATTCATACTCTAAATGCTCTTAGGCAGTGGTGCCTAACCTTTTTTCATCTGGGGGCTGCTGTTGAGATTGGGATAAAACGCGCGGGGCACAATACAAACAAACAATAAAGATGTATGTTTAAAACTACAATAGTATTAATTTAAAATGAAATTAAATTTAAATGTTTCTAGTTACCGTAACATACATGCACCAAATAAAAGACATGACAAACCAAGAAACTCTGCAATGGATACTTCTAGAGAAATACAATGTATCAGGGGTACATGTTCTTACTACTTAATCTTCAGGAGCAGTTGCCAACTTTCCTCTGTTCTCAGAAACATTGAGGGTCACAGAAGGTAAGTGGTCAGCTATGTGTAACAGGCAGCTCACCAGCCTCTCAGTCCCTAGCCCCAGAGCGTCTGCAGATTTAACTGCATGCGGCAGTGAGCGGTACTGAGGGTCTTCCCCTAGCCAGGGTTGCATGGCATAAGGGGTAACCACACCTCAACCTCACTGTCAGTCTGAATGCAGTCTTTAAGTTTTGTAAACTTTAAAGGGCACCACAGCGCACAGACAATTGGCACTACCCTAATTTTCATTGCCATGGGAGTGGTACCCAGGGGTCCCCAACATGCAAACTCAATTTGGGCACCCTGTTCTTGAAAGAGCCCCCCTTAATGTGAAAATATCAGTTCCCACCTCAAGCTAGACCAGATAAAACCTAATTTGTTTTAGGTTATCAATGATGAACGCCACTCAATCTTGTACCTCAGAGACCAAAGAGTCAACACAACACCAGGAAAGCTGTGGGGTGTAATTTATAGTTGGCAAAAAATAGGGACTGGAAGGTAGCCGAGTATGTAACATTGTCATAGAAGAGGTGGATGAGAAACAACAATATATCGCTCCAGAGTCTGATTAGTTTTCTCAGTCTGGCTGTTGCTTTGGGGATGATAACCAGAGGATAGTGATGACTAAATTTGAAGCTTCAAAGCAGAGTTCTTGCCAATACCTGGATGCAAATTGTACTCCCCTATCAGAGACCACATTTTCTGGAATTTCCATGAAAAGGTAGTATAAAAAAAGAAAGAAAGCCAGGAATTTGTGGGGCAAAACTTTTTCTTAAAAACTGTAATTTTGTTATTTATTCTATATACTAAACAGAGTCCTCCTGCGCTCGACCTTGACTAACACGGGTTCACTGTTCTAAGGTCATAAAGTAATAAAAACACATTAAACAACGTGTCGTAGCAGCAAAAGCTTGTTTCCCTTTCCGACGCGTTTCGCCCAGCAGGGCTTCTTCAGGGGATTGGGAGACCTTAAAGGTTGTTATGATATATAGTGTAATTAATATAATGCAATGAAAATTAAAGAATATACAGCAATTAATATATGTAGAGTTTTCTATATAAAGAGCATACTTGGTAAAATTGCTGAAACTTTTGCCCGAATAGAACAGATGCCTGGTAACGGCTAAAGCTCAGGAATGCAACAAAGATAAAACCAAAATAGAAGTTTGGACGTTCTAATCAAAGAAAGAAATATAAAGGGTATACAAAGTGTTAGCCTATGTTTAGCATAAAGCCTATACAGTGTAGTAATATGTTATATGTGTTCTTACTTAATTCTTCCGCTGTGGTTATAAGAAAGGGTAGCTTGGTGCAGGTTGGCGTTTCTGACCAGGTAAATAATTGTGATTATTCAGAGATCCTAAACTGAACATAAGTAATAAAAGGTTGTTGGTAATGGGGATAAAGTTAGAATTAGGAGAATATAAGTATTGGTTAATGTTTATTACTCACAGAAAAGAAACGATCAGTATTGTTCACTTAACCAAACAGGGAAATGTTGTAGCGATACAGTCTATAATCAAATATATTATCGTACAAGATATGAAGTATGGACATTTTAATTTCATTTCCAAACTAACCACTAGGGGGCATACGTGAAACAGTTACCTGTGACTTGTATATTGCAATGTGTGATAAATTCCTAAAATTTTAATCTAGCAACAAACCTCCAAAAATGAGTAGTGATAATGAGGATTAAATATAAGTGGTATTATTTATGAACTACAAATTAGGGTAGATAATAACCAAGACTTACCTCAATTATAGCAATGAATTATATATTAATTAAGGAGTATGATTTTTTGTAATAGTAATAAATTGTATCAATGCTTTGGAGTAAAAGGCCACTTACTATTAGTGGCTAATACACTGCGGTATAGTGGTGCGGACAGATCGGTGGCAGCCGTCCAAAAGAGGACCAAAGCGGTCTCTGGTTCGTCCTTAAATTACCTAATTTAGATGGGGCACCATGCATGCGCCGGGATCAGGGCATGTGTGGTACCCATAATTAAGACCGCATAAAGATGGGCAACTTCAGTCCAACCGTGATAGCTGCGCGTGCGCCATAGACCGCGCACGCGCAGCACTTGTATTTAGGTCTGTACCAAGATGGGCAGTTTACTCGCTTGTGTAAATGATTAAAGGAAAGAAATCAGTTGCGTCAGTCCTGACTATCAGGATCATATTACTATAGTGTTATAAGCAATCATAGATATATTTAAATTTAAATAGCGGGTGGTAGAGGTCCCGCTCACAGAGGTGTAGGTTTAAATGGGTTATACTGAAAATTAATATGAGCAGTAATAGTTCAGCCTTAAAAACAGGGGAGAAGAAAAAAAATATAATTTTACCCTTCCAGTTCGCTAACTTCATTTGCCCAGTGTCCAGAGCGGGCGCCCTGGATTGGCAAGTCCTTTGTATGCTAAGAATGGATGCCCAAACGGGGGATGAGGGGGGCCAGCCGGAGTCCCGAAGCGGACTAGAAAGGTAAAACTTTATTTTCTCGCCCCACCCCCCGTTTTTAAATTGAGACTATTACTGCTCATATTTTCAGTAAAACCCATTTAAACAAACACCTCTGTGGATGGGACCCCTACCGCCCATTATTTAAATTTAAGTATATCTATGATTGCTTATAACACTAAAGTATTATGATCCAGATAGTCAGGACTGACACAACTACCGTATTTTCCGGCGTATAAGACGACTGGGCGTATAAGACGACCCCCAACTTTTCCAGTTAAAATATAGAGTTTGTTGCACTTAAAAAAAAAAAAAAAAACAGTAACAGAAAATTTTTACTTTAAATAATAGAATTGTCTACCCTTCTATGTAAAGTAGTCAAACAGCTCCACCTAGTGGCTGATTTGTAAATCATAGTATTCTATAACACACATATAAATCTATACCGCATGGCTCACAGCGTTCCCCCGAAGCTCTCCGACAGCTGACTCTTGCTAACCCGAGCTCAGATCTTCTCCCCGTTCAGGGGATTGGTAAGTACCCGGCGTATAAGACGACCCCCGACTTTGGCACAGATTTTTCGGGGTTAAAAAGTCGTCTTATATGCCGGAAAATATGGTAATATTGCTTTTATGTAATAACACATAGACACAGATTTCTTGCCTTTAATCGATTATACAAGCATGTAAACTGACCATCTTGGTGCAGACCTCAATACAAGTGCTGTACGTGTGCTGACTATGGGGCACGCACAGCACAGTTGGGCAGAAGTTGCCCATCTTTATGCTGTCATCATTATGGGTACCATGTATGCGGTGATCTCGGCAAATGCATGGTGCACCATCTAAATTAACTAATTTAAGGTCAGACCGGAGACAGCTATGGTCCCCTTTTGGATGGCTGCCACCGATCCGCCCGCACCACTATACCACAATGTATTAGCAACTAATAGTAAGTCGACTTTTACTCCAAAGCATTGATAGACCCTATTGCTATTACAAAACAATCATACTCCTTAATTCTTCTTTTTAGATTAACCGCATTCATACTATGCATTTTTTACAATTTCAGCAATATATAATTCATTGCTATAACACGTTAACAAAAAATTAATTTTGATAATCATCAGAAACCACAGCAAACTTTTCTAAATCAGTTTTTCAAGCAGATTGCAGATCTGATTTACCCTAACATATAGTTAGTTGAGGAGTTATGAGCACTTTTATAGTTAACATCGTACGTGCATGTATTTTGTACTAAAACATATGCACCATAGAAGTGAATGTTAATACATCTTCAGTGTGAAGTAAATAGGGCACACTGTAGTACAGATCTACTGAACAGTCTCTGTCAGGTACCACTGTTTCTTCAGAAATGCTTAGCGTATGTTTTTCTTGTGTACGCTTTGTCTGGATTGTTGTGGTACAGCATCCAGCAGTAGTCAGCCATCATACTTTCATTCCAGAAACCTTGGTAGCGGTGCTCCATTAACAATGTCCTGGTGAAAATGTTCTCCTTCTTCGTCACTCGCCATACCAAGATGTTCCGCGAAGAATTCTAAATGTGAGTGCAAGAAATGTATTTTTAATGACATGCGACAACCCAGTTTTTGGTATGAAAACCACCAGATTCTGTACTCCTGAACTACTTCCTTGTATGACTTATGGTTGCCCAGGAAATTTTCACACAGCCACTTGAATGCATCCCAAGCTTTTAGCTCAGCTGCTTAGATTGCTTGTTTGACAACATTATCCTGCAGACTTGATCTGTGGCCCTATAAAAATATGGAAACTTCTCAATAAGGTACTGAAAACCCATGGAGTTTGATTTACCCATGACCTTTACAAGGTTCTTCATCAAGGTTAACTTGATATGGAGAGGGGGCAGAAATATTTTATCAACCAGAGGCAGAAACTTTACACTGCTTGTTCCGGGCTTATAGGTAACTCTTGGTAGCCAATTACGCTTGACATAATTGTCTCCCATACATCGGCTGTCCCACAGGTATAGGAAACAGCAATATTTTGTGAATCCTCCTTGCATTCCCATCAGCAAGCCAATGACCTTTGGATCCCCACAGATGTTCCACTGGTGTGTTTTATACTGGATTGCTTCAAGTAGTAACTTCATGTTGTCATAGGGCTCCTTTAGGTTAATGGAATGAGCAATCGGTAAACTTGGTTTGGAAGTACCATTATGCAGTAAGACTGCTTTCAAGCTTCTTTTAGAGGAATCATTGAAGATATGTCATTCAGATGGAGCATGCTCTTGTGACAAACAGTAGCACAGTGAGCCATCACTAGTGAAGAACGTTGTCAAGTTATAATTTCGTTTTCTGTAGTGAGTTACAGTTACACCCTTTGCAAGCAAGTGCTTCTGTTTAAGCCTTGAAGCAAGAAGTTATGCTTTGTCTTTGGAGAGATTTAGATCACAAACAAGATCATTCAGCTCTGCTTGTGTAAAGGTCTCTGGTTCTGAATCTTTATTGGCCAAGTAGTAAGGATCAGGTCATTCAGGGTTGTAACTGGCTGCAACTCCAGCACATTCCGCATCACCTTCTACAGAAGTCCATCATGTGGCGGTACCGGAACTGGCAACAAATCATCATGGGGAACAGGCCTAATTGCAGAATCGAGGCTGGCATATACAATTTAGTGCTTAGTTTTCCTGAGAAACCACTTCTGCTGAGGCGGCAAAAATAGCAGTTGATTAGATTGTCTTGCGGATCCCTCCACACCATCGGGATTGCAAATAGCATTGCTGCTTTATGCAGATTCAGCCAGTCACACAGTCCGTTAGAACAACTGGTACACATGACACGTGGAGCCCAATATTTATCCTGGTCACCAAGTGGACAGCCAAAATATATTTTGTATATATTTTTAAGTCATGAGGTAATTTGGTGTTGTGGTACTTTCATCGTGAATGAACCACATGAAGCAGAAACTGTCGGGATCATTAGGGCAATTTCTAGGCATGATGACAAGTAGTAAAGCGTCTGTACCTTTCGTCAAACTAAAAGTGACAGGTAAACACATCCCTTTCCCTGCCCACACCCCTCACAAGGCCGTCCCACATCCCTCCCATCTCCAGCCTACCGCCCTCCTCCTAGCCCTCCTATAATCCTTCCACTCTCCACCCATTCACCAACCCCCTCCCTCTTCTAATATGATTACTAGAGATAATTAACCCAAGTGCGAAAAATAATGTGCTTACAAGAGATAATTATCCCCATAAGTGCTGGAAAACTGATGTACCTACAAGACGTTTGTTTTTAATTATTTACATCGTTGCAGCCCTGGTTGTTAGGTAACTTACACAGATATAATGTTAAAATTGGTAGTGTGTTGAAAGTTGTAAAGTTGTAAAACAGACTGTTTGTATTCCTACAGTCTATATGCTTTTGTCATATTTATACTTTACAGTTTTTACAATTAGGGTGATTAAGTAAATAATATTTTGTATAAGAGCTGCAAAACAGAATGTGTGTAACAGATTATCATTACTGATAATGTGTTTAATTTACATAACATTTTATTCATATATATATATATATATATATATATATATATATACACACACACACACACACATATACACACACATATACATATATACATATACACACACACACACACACATATACACACATATATATTTGTAATGTTTATTGACTCTGCATTATTGATGTTGCTGAGACATATTTTAAACCTACATATTGCCTTCAAGGCAGCCTTGTTATCCTGAGATCCACATACGCATAATTATGACACAGCAGAACACAAGCCCCCCTCCTTCTCCGTAGCACGTGCTACTAGGTTGTAAACAGCCTATAAAAAGCACATGCGAGTAGTTTCAAAGCATAAGAAAGCAAACGAACACTTCAAAAGAAGGTAAGGTAATTACTTATTGTTATTAATTTGTACATATTTATATATATCATAGTTCTCCCCAGCCCATTTTTGGGGGGTGGGCCGCCCACCTGCAATGATCATTCCACCCTGCACATTTTAATTTGTACATATTTATATATATCATAGTTCTCCCCAGCCCATTTTTGGGGGGTGGGCCGCCCACCTGCAATGATCATTCCACCCTGCACATTTTCAGCAGCTCTAAACAGACACCGGAGAGGCTGCTCTGCTCTCACGCTGCTCTGCTACACATTACTGCCCACACCTAACACTTGAACACAAATTTCTCTGGAATGATGACATGGTGATGAAAGTTTGGGGGGCGTTAGCCACAAGTGTCCCCCACTTGCACCTATGATTCTGTTTATCTGCACCTCTCTGTTCTAGAGAAGTTAGGGTTCAAGGTAGGGAAGCAGTCAGTTTGATGGGCAGAGGTTTTTATGTTCTAATAATGCCATGCTAATTAATTTTTAGGGGTTTATACATCTGTTCCCCACTTGCATCTACATTGTCAGTTTCCTACACCTCCCCATTCCAGATAAATTGGGGTTCAAAGAACAGAAGCAGAAAGTGCAGCATAGTATTATAGATCATGATTATTTATAGTTTGGTGAAAGGTAGGTAAAATATTTAGGGGGCCCACCCCAATGCTTCTTGCTATGCAAGTGGCCCCAGGAGGTCCTTCATTTGCATTTTCAGTTTTCTGCTCCTAGGTGCACTTTCTTATAAAACAGCAACCCAAATCTTCAATTTCCACAAGTTTCCACAACTCGTGATTCCCATATTTTGAAATTCTTGAAATTAAAAAAAAAAAAGAAATGTTGGATATTAGTAGCTATGAGAGTCCACTGTGTTCCCTCAAAATTTTGTAGGTAATTACAACCAACAATTTATGAGATCTAAAGGATTGAACACCATAAGTTGTTAGGCTGCAGAACGTGACAAGCAGACTATACACACACACACACACAGCTATCACACTGCGGGTTGATAAATTTCACAGGATAAATTACACCATTTTTGTTTTTGGCAGTGATGAGAGGAGGGCACTAGCTGTCCTGCCCCATCTGCGATCACATGCATGATGCTCTTTGTGTTACCTAGATATAGGGCTAGGAGGTGACATCTGAAGGTAGGCTGAACTCACATTGGCAGTAAGGTTGCATTTGCTGCATTTACCCCTTACTTACCTCTCGCCAGGAACCACTGCTGCTTGAAAAACTGCTAGACCTGGAAAGCCTAGCACTTACCACCTGTTACCAATGCCAGGTACCCAGCAGTTATCACCGGTTTCCAATCCCAGGTGCCCAGCAGTTATCACCGGTTACCAATCCCAGGGGCCCAGCAGTTATCACCGGTTACCAATCCCAGGTGCCCAGCAGTTATCACCGGTTACCAATCCCAGGTGCCTAGCAGTTGCCAAGAAGTAGTCACTCAGGAGGGGCATTTTTTTTACTGGTAATGTGAACTAAGCCTAATTTGTTAAGCCACATTGATCACAATATTACACTACTACAAGGGATTACACTATTAAAACATGGAACCCTAGGGAGTTGGATTAAAATACACAGCACTGGACTGTTAGGGCATAATACAAAAAAAAAAATGGAAAAATTGTACATTCTAACAAGCCAGGCATTAGAAAGTTGTAACAAAGTATAAGGGTTAGGTAGAACACTGACACAATAATAGTGGATTACTATTATACTGGGTTACTGGATACCTATGGCATAAATAACCAGGAGCTCAAAATTTGCTGTGTCCAGCCCCGTCCACAGTTTCCCCCCAGCCGGCTGAAAAAAAAATTCTGAGGAGAACACGGTATATATATATATATATATATATATATATATATATATATATATTCAAAAATTGGCAGGCCTGCGTTACAAAGAAACAGAAATCAAACTCCGGGCAATCAGAACCGTTATCACCGATATCCAAAATTATTGGTCAAAAACACGGATCTCCACAGGATGGTGAGACAGCATGCAATATAAACGACATTTCAGGTTCTTGCCAAACAGAATGCAGCAGCATGTCCACACCTGTTGTTGACACACATTCCTTTAATAGACGAATCACATTCAATACGCCAGAGGGCCATCATTTGCGTGGCGGCATACAGCAGACACGTATCAGCAATTGTTCACACGCGCCACTTAACAATTGTTCATCATGCTGGGATGAAAATACGTACATAGCATGGAGTTCTCTCGGTTGTTACACATTTCTTAAAATGTTGTGTGAGATTCTATGCTTTTAGCGTTTAACAGCCCTAACAAAATTAAGGCCCAGCAAATACATAATGCGCATGAAAAATACAAAAAGCTAATTAGGCATCTCGATGCTATTGGAAAAGAGATGGTACGTAAGATTTGACTAGAAATGATGGGCGGGGCAAGTCTTTTAAAAAACAAAAAAATACCGGTGAGAGAGATCTAGAAAATTAAAACGGGCTATAAAAAAAATGTACTTTGCAGCTAAGCGGTCTAAAAACGTTAGGAAAAAAAGGAGGCGCCGTTGTATTAAAACAGTTACGCTGTCCTGCTCCCACAATAAGCAAACACCACACAGGTCACAAACTCACCGTCTACCGACCGTGCAAACAAACCCCCTTTCACACAGATCACAGGCACCAATCTGACCATCCGCCTGGGCGTACAGACGCTACAAACGATCCCTCTGAAGGCCTTGACGATAGAACAGTTTATTTAGAGCATGTTTTTCACCAACAGTGTGACTTTTAATAGGGTGAATTTTATTAGTTTGATGTACAACAATCACTTTAGGTTTTTTAATCTGGATGCCATATTTCATTTGTTAGTGCTGTTGATGCAATACACGCTGCTATACAGTCATTGTTAGATCAGGTTTCACGAGATACAGAACCGGGTGATTTAATACAATTGAGACTAGATGGCGGTGAGACGTTTGACTAGAGGGGTTTAGCGCCGAAACATTTTTGAATAATATCGCTGATGCTTTACAGAGCAACGCTAAATGCATAGCGGGTATTTCTCTTAAACTTGCTGTTATTGTTATCAGGAACTGTCGCGGAGGTGACAGAAGGCAGGTGGGGGCAGTTGTGTATAGTCAGATTATTGGTTGTAAAAAAAAAAAAAAAAAAAAACATTTGTATGATTTTAACAACTACAACACTAATGTTTGCCTGGCCGCTAGTGTGTACGGAAGGGAGTAGATGTAAGTGATGCAGTGTTGCTAGAGAAGGCCCAGCAGTTGCAAAAAGATTTGCAATTACCTGAAGCTCATTTGGTTTCTTTGAATGCTTTGAAATAAAAAGAAATTTGGCAGCTAGTGATGATTCATTTTGTAAGAAAAAAACTTTTTTTGGCTCGTTAGATATATAGACAACGGGGACGCACATAGGTGTAACGGACTGACCTGTAGTGTGTGTGGGGCCCGTCTTGACAAATTCGACGAATATATCTGTTACATGCAGCGTTACAAACCCAAACAAATGTCCGAGAAATACATCTTTTATGATTTTGAGTGCATGCAAGAGACAGGTACACACATACCCAATTACATTTTTGCAACATTATATGGTGACACTTCCTGAGAATTCAGCAGAAAAACCTGCGCGCGAGACTTTGTCCGCTTTTTTACCAGCGGTAAATTTTCACATTCATAGCACATAATGCAGGTAGGCATTTGTTTATTTTGTTGTACAGGAGTTGGAAAAACTGAAAATTGAAATTGTAAACCAAGGGGGGCGGGTAATGTGCGTGTCACCTAATGATTTTAAAGGGAAATTAAGATGAGATTCTTTCAATTTCATACCTGAATCTATGGGCTTTTCTGGCACCAAGGGTCATTCCCCCCATTTCTTCAATACAGTAGAAAATCAAAGTTACATAGGACTGATACCCGACACCTGGTATTACGGTGTCGATTACATGATGCCCGATGAGAAAAAATAAATCATGGTGTGGTATGAAAAACATAAAAATGACAACTTTATTTTTCAGGAAGAGCTAAAAGATCACTGCAAGCAGGATGTGGAAGTCTTGAGAAGGGCTTGTGAGTGTTACAGAGACACGATAATGTCTATGACTAAAAAAAAGTAAGACAATACTTTAAATGTGAAAAGAAATACAAAATAGTCACTAAATGTGTTGACCCCTTCCAACTTATCACGCTGGCCTCCGTATGCATAGCTATGTACAGTTTTAATTCCTTCACGCAGAGACCATAGCCATTGTACCAGCGGATAATTATCACAAGACCCAGAAACGGTTTTCCACACCAGCTATCCATCCAGTGGCTCATGTACATCGAGCATGCAGAAGGCATTCATATACAAATATAGAAATATTTATAAAGGGCAGTGAAAAGAAGGTAGGGAGGTTCTTTTTGGACGGGTATGCTTTGGTTAAAGGCACACACATAGCCTTTGGAATTCAGGGTTTTTTTTACCATGGCTTTCCTGTATGTTATAACAAGCATGACAGCAACAAGGTTACTAAATCTACATACGGGCAGCTGTACCAGGTTTTCTTAGTCAAGAAACGCTACCCGCCGAGATACGGATTTACAATCAGTGTCATGTGGGAGCGTGAGTGGCACCAAATGACATAAGCGATGTAAGGGTCAAAGACTTTCTCCTTAAAAAGAAGTTTCCAATACCATTGGACCCCCGTAACAGGTACCTGGTGTACGGTAGAACTTGTTTTAGCGGTAAAAAAAGGCTATAGGATCGGTCATGTGTAAGAGATCTGGCATTTCACAAATACAACAATCTATTTGCCTCGTACATCAAGTTACACCTCAGAGATAAACAGGATGCTTCTGGTTATCCTGCCTGGTGTAAAAATGATTCTGAGAAAAGGGATTACCGTATTTTTCGGACTATAAGACGCTCCGGCCTATAAGACGCACCCAATTTTGAAGGAGAAAAACCTAGAAAAAAAAGATTCTGAACAAAATACTAAAAAATCACTCTGTGTCAATGTATCCCCTTCTAATCACTCTGACACAGAGTGATCAGAGAAGCCCACAGGATCGCGGGATCGGGTGAGTATGATTTTTTTTAATTACCGTTATATTTAACATGTATTCGGTGTATAAGACGCACCCACTTTTCCCCCCCAGTTTTGGGGAAGAAAAAGTGCGTCTTATAGTCCGAAAAATACGGTACATACTCATTTTTTTAAAAAAGGTGTTCGCTTACGCCCTGACAAAATAGCAGTGAACCCCGCAAAAAGACAAAAATTTAAAACTTTTCCTAAACTCTTTGTGGGGCAAGTTTGGACATCGGTCCAATTCGCCGCGCAGCAGCATAGTCACAGATCCCGGTGAGCTTTTTCGTTTGTACCACGTATGACCTCTCTGAGGATAATTTCCTCGATAAAGAATCAGCCGTAGTCAATTGAAAATATGCAAAAGAGCGCTACACAGTCAACAAACAGAAACTTTTTTATAGCCTGTTATACAACTGCCTACTCCAGGCTGGAATTATATACGCTCCTGGACAGGTTGCAGGATTGTTGTCTCTATCACGACACAGATTCTGTCATATTCCTAAGTAGAGAGGGTGACAAACTCAACCCTGGGAAAATTGTATTGAAGGTTAAGGGTATAACTCTTATTGTAGCTAACACAAGACTTAATAATTTTGACAGTTTAAAAGACCTTGTGTTGGATTACTACCAGAAATCTAACCCCAAGACGCAGAAAATGATAGGCATAGAACAACCTGGTATTTACAGAAATAGATATTGCTGGCACATAGAGACAAGACCGCTACGTAAAACGCAAAAGTACATCTACACAAACACAGCTGACGACAGACTTTACAACTTTGCCTTTTGGTTTAATAAGCTTAGCCAAGACCTCCATGGATGCACGATTTCAACACCCTTTCTCTTGTATTTTAGCTGGCCCCTCAAATTCTGGTGCAAATGGGTGCTTTCCTTGGTTGAATTCACTTTTCTGGAACTCCATGAAGTCTATTTCTTTCAAAAACACCTCGGTTGTAGCTGCAGTTGAGGCGGTCCCTTCTTGGGGATGAAATGGGCCATCTTAAGTGTGTCGACTGCTATAAAAATTGAATTAGGGATGCCTGAAAGGGGAAGGTCAATGATAAAGTCCACTGACAATACTCCAGGGGTGGGTTGGGATGGGCAAAGGCCTAAGAAAACCCCAGGGTCTACTGACCTGCCAGAGACTTGTCATAACATGACTTTAGAACAGATAGAGTGTCTCAGGAACAAAGATTTTCCCTTCATGGGTCCACAGATCATCTATCCTTTGGAGATCAAGACTAGGGTTGGGTGGGCCGACGCACAAGGCTTCCCCAATTTGGCTTATGAGGTCTAACTGGATCATTAGAATGTTCTTTGCAGCCAGAATGGTGTTGGGAGAAGTTAGGCGTGTTTGGTCCTCAGGGAACATAGGAGACGAAGGGGTCAGCCTTGGTATTTTTTTGCTCCAGGGTGGAACGTTACATTGCAATCAGATCAAGAGAAAAGAGCCCATCAAAGTTGTCGAGGATTCAACCTCCTAGCCCTCCTAAAATATTTCAAGTTCTAATGATCTGTAAAAATGAGGAGATAGGAGATAATGCTAATCCTCAAAAGCCGATATAATGGTTAGTAAATCACAGTTGCCAATGTCATAGATGTAAAAAAGCTTTGGACCTGGTGGGCTGAGACAAGTTTTTTCCAACAGCAGTCTCAAAGGTGTCCACTTCCAAAATAAAGGAAAGAGATGGTTCGGGATGCTTTAGGATGGAAGCCGATGTAAATAGGGACTTGTGGGCAGCGTAAATAGGGACTTGTAAATGTGGGCTTGTGAGCAGCGTAAAGAGGATGCCCTTCTGGTTAGTAGGAGCTGTCCAGTTTAACACTATGGATAATCTTTTTGGGATTCATGACTATCCCTTGTGTGGATATGGTCAGGCCTAGAAACTGAATAGTGTCCTTCCCAAATTCACATTTGGCTTTGGTTTGGCAAATAACCCATGGTTCGGAGGAGGCGCAACCTTCCTGACGTGACGTCTATGCTCCTACAAAGATGACAAGAATAAGATATCATCAACAATCTACAAGGAACATGTCAAGGAAATCTTAGAAGATATGATTTACAAAATGCTGAAAGGTGGGGCATAACCACATACTCAAAATGGCCGAAACAGAGAGGCGCATGCGCGTGGCCTGACTATCGGATGTTTCCGTGCTAGGCTCCGCTCGGCTCTGAGCAAGAAACGTAGCTATTCCTACGGACGACTGCCACCTTTCTGGGTTCCTGACGACTCGCTGTGATACTGGTCAGCAAAATATATGGGTCCGACTTCCAAATCCAAGCGTCCCGCGGCGCAGCAGAACTCATCCCGTGGCGGGGATTCAAAAACCAAGATGGCGCCGATGCCATCTCCCCCGGCGTCTTCCACTTCTTCCCCGGGACACCACTCTGAGGATAGCACAGACGCTCTCCCGAGTCGGATTCCGCATGGCTCTGCGTATAATGTCTGTTAATGTCAAAGGTCTCAACTCACCCTCTAAACGCAAAGTAGTGTTTAATTACTGTCACTCATCAGGCATTGATGTAGTATGTATGCAGGAGACGCATTTCTCTACAACCTCTACCCCTAAGTTTATGCATGCACAATATCCTCAGATCTATCATGCCTCTACAACTAAGAAGCATAGAGGTGTTCTTATAGCTTTTCATAGGCGTATGCCTTTTATCTGTACGCATCAAGTAGCGGATCCAGAGGGACGCTATCTTATTTTAAGAGGTTCAGTGCAGAATACGGAAGTCACCCTCCTGGTTTACTATGCTCCAAACTCTCCGTCAGTTTCCTTTTTTAGTAAAATGATGGAGATAACCAGGCAACATTCTAAAGGGATTTTGATTTGCTGTGGTGACTCTAACACAGTGTTTAATAAAAAACTAGATAGAAGTGGTACCTCTACGAATGCTTCCCTTTCGGCTAGTGATGAAATAAAGGACTGCTTCCTGAGTCTGGGCCTGCTAGACATATGGCGTGAATTGCACCCGTTAGCCCGTGACTACACGTTTTATTCAGCTTCCCACAATTCTTATTCTAGAATTGACCACATTTGGGTCCCAGGCACTTTGTTGCCAGTTGTTTTGAAAGCTCATATACCAGCGATTTCTTGGTCTGATCATGATCCAATAATATTAACGTGCTCCTCATTAATTGTCAAACCTAGCATTGGTCATTGGACCCTTAATGAGCTCCTCCTATCTTGCCCTGCCTCTATGGCAAAATTGTCCACTTTAACCGAGGAATTTTTTCAATTAAACAAAGGATCAGTGCCAACTACTACATTGTTGTGGGAGGCTTATAAAACGGTTATGCGTGGTCACTTAATTCAAATTGCTGCGATTAAGAAACGTGAGAGATCACAGGCCCAGGCTCAGCTTGAGGCTGCCTATTCACGGCACGTTCAGCTACATAAACTGAATCCCACATTGGGAACCTCTATTGCTTTGCGAAAAGCAAGAACAGAACTGAATCTTTGTCTTTCTAATCAGGCCGCAGGCCAATTACAGAGAACAAGGCATAAATTCTATCATTGTGGCAATAAACCAGGAACTCTACTTGCTAAAAGATTGAGAACCTTTACATCTGGGCAGGCTCCGATCTCCCTTCGTACAGCGTCTAAACATCTGACTAGTAACCCATTAGATATTGTTCAGGAGTTCCAGTCTCGGCTATCGGATTTATACTCCGCTCCTTCAGAGATGGATGAGAGACAGGCTCGTAGTTTTTTTGCTAATATAGAGTTACCTAAAATAGAGGATTCAGACCTAGAAAAA
>NC_092868.1:21723589-21765955 GCF_032062135.1 Pyxicephalus adspersus
TTATGTATCAGGCAAATTACCCGCCTTTACTTAGGGAGCTTTCGATTATGCGTTTTAAATGGCGTAATTTTCCATTGTCTTGGATTGGTAGAATACACGCTATCAAAATGACTTACCTTCCGAAATTGTTGTATTTGTTCCGCACCCTTCCGATACCAGTCCCGAGGCATCTTCTTAAAGAAGAGCAAAAGAGGGTGTTGCGTTTTATCTGGCACCCTGGTAGATCGCGGGTGCCGGATCGAACGCTGTATCGACACAGATTAAAGGGGGGGCTTTCTGTCCCCAATTTGTGGATGTATTTCCAAGCTGCTCAGTTAGCCCCATTGGTGGCATTACATTATATTTCAGATCCCCCGATTTGGGCTAAATTATACACTGCTGAGTTGCCAACGGTACATATATATAACCTACTATGGCTACCCTTATCAAAGCGTCCGCTGGTATCTGATCCCACATTAACCTATGCTTTGGGTATTTGGGACAGAGTCAAAACAGCTGCTGGTCTGATGTCGGCACATGCGCCTTTGCTCGGCATAGTAAAATGTCCTGAATTTTTACCGGCTTATGAGAATCCCTTGGCTTTTCAGTGGTGGGCCCAACGTCCTCTACGGTATGTGTATGACCTATTATTGCCTACTGGGATCAAACCTTTCACCTACCTTCAGGAGCACTGGAAAATACCTTCCAGTGAATTTTTTAGATATGTACAAATCAAACATTTCTTACAGAGTTTACTGATAAAGTTGCAGGCATCTCCACTGCAACTCACCGGTTTTGAATCTTGTTGCTATAAAAGTTCTGCCTCGGTAGGGGTGGTTTCTATGATATATGGCCAATTAATCAATAAGGATACTCACCCTCTTTCCTATATGGAACGATGGGAAACAGATTTGGGGGCTAAGCTAGACACGGAAGAGTGGCAAAAGATTTGGCAACATATTGCCACTTGCTCTCCGAATGTTTTTATGCAGGAGAATGCTTACAAGATGCTCTTTAGATGGTATCTTACACCAGTTAAGGTTGCGAAATTTACTGCTGGAGGAAATCCCAATTGTTTTAGAGGATGCTACAGTTTGGGAACGTTTCGTCATATTTGGTGGGACTGCCCTGTAGTTAGAAAATTTTGGATTAGGGTATTTAACTACATAAGATCTGTATTACACATATCTCTTAAAAGAGACCCCTGGATAGCATTGCTACATAGTACATGCCCGGATATTTCGAGAAATCAGCATAAACTGCTATCTTTTATCTTACTGGCAGCACGACAAGTGATTGCAGCTGCATGGCGGAAATCAAGTTTAAGTTTTCAGGCAGTCTTATCTAGATTATCAGACACTATGGTACTGGAGAAAATGTCAGCTGTAGCTAACGATTCCATGCATAAGTTTTCTAAAGTCTGGTCGCCCTGGCTAGACCATCATACAGCCTTGGGCATAGATCGTAGGCTTTTTAATTTATAATTTTGAGTTCTTATTTTATGCTTACAGACTCGAGTGATTCCTTTTTGTATTGTTTTATTGTTTTAATGTGTCTATAAACCAGTTTTGTATGTTTTTTTTTGGATTATTGATAAGGATGTTCTTTTCTGTATGTTATTTTTATTTTTTTTTGTTATGGATATTGTCTTTGTCCTTCTTGTTTTTTATGTTTATATTCAAAAATTTCAATAAATATTATCAAAACAAAAAATGGCCGAAACAAGTGTGGAATGCAGTCTTCCATTTATCCCCTCCTCAGATCAGATTGCAGGCCCGACGTATATCTAACTTGGTGAAAGCTTTAGCAGACCTTAGTATTTGTAGCAGTTTTGGTATAACAGTTCATGATTGTAATCTTATTAGGATCCTGGTAGTCAACACAAGGACAAAAGGGTGCCATTTTTTTTTTCCACAAAAAATACGCCTGCTCAAGCTGGGGACATGGAGGATTTGATGAACCCTTTCTTCAGATTTTCATCCATATATTCCCTTAGGGAAGCATGCTTGTGTAAAGAAAGAGGGTAGATAAAGCTAAACGGGATTTCAGCTCCAGGCAAAAGATGCAAGAGACAGTCATAAATATGGTAAGAAGGGAGAACGTCAGCCCCTTTTTTATCAGACATCCAGATAATCCTGGTAAGCAGATGTATGATCAGAATGATGGGAAAGGGTGGAGAGGGTAGGATAATAAAACTCCATCAAAATAATAAAACCTTATCAAAAATGATAAAATGAAAATTTGAAACGTGGTCCAACCTTAACTGTCTTCTGACTATATGTGTTAAAAACTTAAAGGTTTGTGATTAGTTGGTAAGGGCTTTGATCCCAATTTAAAATAGGGGCACCACATTGGCTTTGTGCACATCTATTGGTACCAATGCCAGTCATTAAAGAGAGCCCGAAAACCTCCATTTTGGACATGAACTCTTCATTCTCCTTTGGGCTCTATGTACAAAGAGCTGAAAATAGTATTTTGATATATTTTACTTTACATTTTATTTTTTATTCAGCTATCTGCACAGAAACAAACAAAACAATGTAACAATATACCAATAAAATTTGGTGGCAGATTACGGTGAAACTTAACATTAAATGGGTGAGCATAGGACGGGGGTTATTGGAGATGTGTAGAGATGGAGTAGAGAAAATGCGATAGTTGCATAGTTTACCAGACATCTAATGCTGGGAGGGAATGTTTTCGTTGCAAGGTCGTGATTGGCGTCCAAACAGACACAGTGATAAAATATGTCACCCAGAATACCTCTGCTTTACACCAAACACGAAACGAAGGATCAGAAATACCAGATTGGAACTGTGGGTTGCCCAAGAGAGGAGACGGAGGTGAAGGATATGTACTCAGTCTCGAGGCTTTAATATATTTAGACGCAGTACGTATAGTTGGACCAATGAGTGGATGAGTAGATCACATTATGAGGAGACCACACCACGCCTGTCAGAGAGACATTGAATCTTCCAACAATACCCATGGCTTCCGTCTCCCGTGCCTGCACAAGTCTAATACTCTCACCAAATGTGTAGCTTCATAATAGAAGACTGGGTCAGGGAACACTATGCTCCCTTTGGTCTTGGGTAGCCTGAGAATTTGCTTGTGAATTCTAGGACTATCCACACCCCCAAACAAAGCGGAGAAGCTCCTGCCTAAACTTACATAGCACATAACAAGGTCTGCAATAGATACAATAACCGGGGCATGGCGTTCATCTTTAACACATTGCATCTACCAAACCATGATAACATCTGTTGTTTCTATCACTGCAGAACCTGCCAAAGTGAATTCAGCAACGGAAGACAATTTAACGTAATAACCTGTGATAGCATTGTGGGTATCTTGTTCCCCAGATAAGAAATACCCTTTCCAGCCCATTTGAACGAAAAGTATAGAGTCAAACGATCAATCAATTCCTGGGAAAGTGAGATCAATAAGGCTTTCGATTTTTGGAGATTATTTTTTTAATTCAAGACAAAGGAGTAGGTGTTAATTTCAGTGAAAAGAATGGGTAGGGTTGTCCCCTGTGAAGTAATTTAAAAGAGTAGATCATCGTCATACGCCGCTACATTAGGATCTTGCTTTTGAAGTTGTACACCTTTAACATCAGGATTACCACCAGTATGTCAAAGAAAGGGTTCCATGATTAAAATAAACAATAAAGGGGATAACAGGCACCCTTGTCTAGTGCCATTTCTTATCAAAAAAAGGTTGGGAAAGAAGGCCAATAACTTTGATTTGTACTGTTGGAGCAAAGAATAGAGAAGATATCCAGGCAATCATGTTAGGTGGTAAACCTATATGAAGTAGGGCGTTTTTATTAAAAAAAAGTCCCAGTTTACTCTGTCAAATGCTTTTTCGGCATCAGCAGCTAAAAGCATTGCAGAGGTTTTATGAGAATGGACATAATTAATGAGAATGGACAATAATGAATTAGGTTAAGCGTACTTATGGTGTTGTCGTGTGTTCCATGACCTGGAAGAATTTTTCTGTGGTCAGAGTGGATAATACCTTGTAAGAAGAGAGGCGTATGGTGTCTGGCCAAAATACTGCTAAACAATTTTAAATCCCAGTTTAAAAGTGATTTAGGTCAATGACTTGCACAAGAGTTGGGGTCCTTCTCTGGTTTGAGCAAAAGGGTAATGTGAGCAAAAAAGGTGTCTTTGGGTATATCCATACCCTGAAAGATAGCATTGTATGCCTTAAGTAAATGTGGAGACAGTTGGCAGAAAGCACTTATAGTAGCGAAGCATCAGACCATCTGGTCCAGGTGTCTTGCCTGTCGCTGCTCAAGTAAGAGCAAAGGATAATTCCTCAACTGAAATAGGAGCATCAATAGTTTTAATGAACTCCTCAGGGTCGGATAGAAAACCCGAAGATTTCTGATAAGCACGGACCAATTCTTCCTTATGGTTCACCGTATGTGGCTGTTGGTTATTATCTAAATTATACAGGTTCTCATAAAAAACCCTGAAGGACTCCGCTATCTCTGGAGTCGAGTGTACCTTCCTCCCATGTGAGGAGGTGTTACTAGGTATGAAAGTCCCGGCTCTCTTGTCCCGGAGAGCTCTAGCCAATACCCTTCCACATTTACTGGAATATTCATAATAAAACCCTTTGCATTTAAATAGCATAAATTTTGTTTGCTAACAGTATATCTCTCGAATTCAGGTAAGGACAAGCTGTTTCTCTATCTCAGGGGTGCATTTGTGTGCCTCCCACAAAAGCAGAGGATTGCCCGATGTATTATTTAACTAAAAAAAAAAAAAAAGTTTTGACTCAGATTCTGCTTTGTTACGCACCTCTGGGGACTCTAGCAGAAATGAATTTAACTTACAGGAGTAAGATTTGGGCTCCTCAGAGAAGAGTTGCAACATAATAGAGGTAGGAACAAGGTTCGAAATTGTGATATCCCAATTTCCGAGGAGGTATTTAAAGGATAGAGTAATGTTCGATTAAGAAAAAGTCTATATGGGAATTAGTCTTGTGCATTGAAGAATAAAAGGTATAATACTTCTCCATGGAATGAAGGATCCGCCAAATATCTAATAATTGGTGGGAATGTAAAAGTTGCTTGATCCTCCGTAGTGCTGCATAAGACTGGAAGTTTCCTTAGAAACATCTAGCGTAGGATTGAGAGCAAAATTAAAATCCCTACCAAAATTAGCGTCCCTTCAGTGTAAGCATCTATTGACATTATTTATAAATAAATATTCCAAAAAATTACCCTGGTTGGTGTTTGGGAAATATACATTTATAAGTGTAAACTTTTTGTCATCAATCAAACCTTTAAGCATAAAGGTATCTACCGTCTGGATCAGCACAGCTGGCAAGGATGGACCAGCGAAGGAACTTATGCATGAGAATCCCAACTCCTTTAGACTAAGAGTCCCCATAAGTACTATGATATACAGAATGGAAAAGGCGATGGGTCATCCGCTGGATCATGTCATGTCTGGAATGGGTTTCTTGTAAAAATGCCACTTGGAAATTAGAATGGTTCAGTTCTCCCAGTACCATAGAATGCTTTACAGAAGAGTTCAGTCCCTTCACATTCAAGAAATTAAACTGAACTGCCATGTTAGAAACGTTAAAACGTGTGGTGTGGTAAGGAAATAGAAAAGGTACACAGGAAGGAAAGGTGTAGAAGGGAGGGAGAGTCCCGGTTCCAAGACTAGCTACTAGGGAGTACGATAGAGCCTCCCTACAATGAGGGCACTAAAAGACTAACACATTTAAAGCTTCAATTCAGTGTCATTCTAAGGAGGTGGACCTGGCCTATGTGGGGGATGTACCACTCACTGGCAGCAAGCAGTTGCTCATTAGCGGCTAAATACCTAATCAACACAAACAGATAAAACAAACATATACAATGACCCTTATATTCTATATCCAACAGCGCCTGGCCTGGTATTACATGGGTATGAATTCGTAAACAGGTAGTAGAGGCACATTTATAGGAAAATCAGTAGGAGTGTACAAACAACAGCCTCATGCAAAATATGTCCGGAAGGTCAAAAGTGGTACACAACCTCAGCAGAACATCACAATTATGTCCAGCTGAGCCAGGCGCAACAATCCAAATGCCAGCAGATAAAAATCTTAAGGAGAAAAATGAGTGAGTGTGTATATATTGGGGCATAGACAATAGGGAGGAAAGAAGAAAAAGACAGGCTTTTGCTGGTAATCTAAGTGTCTCCGAAAGTTACCCGACGGGTTTCGCCAAATCAGTGGCTTCCTCAGGGGATCAAGAGACATGAGTAGATATAAACTATAGAGAAAGGCATGTAATATAGAGATTTACTTAGTACAAATGGAATATAATCATATACTAGTGCATAGAAAAGTTATATATTGATAATCTCTTTATTACATGCCTTTCTCTATATTTTATATCTACTCAAATCTCTTGATCCCTGAGGAAGCCATTGATTTAGTGTAACTTTCAGAGACACTTAGATTTCCTAAGTACAACTCTTTGATGCACTCTGATTTAGTATATCTTTGATTAACACTTGTTCACATGTTTGTTTTATTATTGATCTGCTATCCAATATACTTATATAGTTCATATGTAATGTAATATGTAACTATGAAATAATACACTTTTATGCAACATACCCTTACTACTGTCCTGTTTTTTAAAAAAGCATTGACACAAATGCTTTAATAACTCAAATATTAAACCAACAAAAGCCTGTCTTTTTCTTCTTTCCTCCCTATTGTCAATTACATATTTCAGGCTTGGCAAAATAGAACCTTCCTTACAACGATATAGGGAGGAACAGATCCCCTCCTTTTAATGTGTTATCTATTGCGGCATAGTGTGTACCCAGGGCAAATTCAAATATATTCAGTACTCACATCAACTACATAATACTGTGACAATAAGTATGAGGTAAGGGGGGCGGGTCTATCTGTCCCTTATTCAAAAGCAGCCTACCCCAAAATATTCATGTAAGTGGTAGAGAAAAAGAGAAACGCAGGGTTTTATAGGCTGGATAAAAGTATATAAATGTATTAAGTGAGTTATATTACTGGCACACAACACACATATACAAAAATATACAAATATTACAGTGGTTCAGCCCCTTGGAAAGTAAAAAATACAAATGAATAAATAATTAGCATAATGAATGGTAATTTGAGGTGATAATTTTGTAAACTGATACTGGGATATAGTGAAATTAAATAAAATAGAAATATAGCTATACATTAGTCCTGTGATAATGGTACACCATTGGTACATGATAAAATGTACTTACAATTAATTGCTTTCAAAAAGGTTAATAACGCTGGTCAAATAAAAGGTGATCATTGAAGAAGATACTGGGAGTGACATTCATCAACATAAAGCTCTAATGGTAACTGACTGAAGGGGGTATAGATTGGTCATAAAACATATGTACTTACAGTAGATTGCTTGAAATTAATTTGCATAGTGGAATTTACTTGCGTAGAGGAATCTGAACAGTGGAATGTACTACCGTGGCATATGACCTCAAAGCAAATGCTGGGAATTGCAAATAATGAAGTTATTTACATTGTTTCCTAATTAGATTATAAATAAAACAGTATTCGTTGGAGAAAATAGTGTTGGGAAGTAAAATGGTAACACGTAGAGAGCTGCTGAGACTTAGTTTGGCTAATTGCTGCTGGGGATGACGTAAATAGAACAAATAGGTGGTTTAAAGAGACAGATTACAAAATTAAATAATTACAGTAAATATTGGCAGTATGGGGAATCAAAAAGTACTTTAATTGTATCACACAGCAAACATGCATGGTATCTGTGAAAACATAGTTCATGATTCGTACATAATACCGTATTAATAGAATCACATATATATATTACACAAAGGGGCTTAAATTTGAAAAAAAAGAATAACTAGACATATAGAGTAAGCTTTAACCCCCCTAGCGTTCTAATCCTGTCAGTTTTTTTATGCAAAAAGTGATCCTATTTTTTTTGCATAGAATTTTTTGTTTATCTTGTGTGCCTGTAATTCTTAGGATTAACTCCCGGGTATGATAATGATATTTATTTATTATATTATAATCATAACCAGAAGTCCTGCATTGTACTTCGCATCTCACTGCCGATGCAAGCAGCGACGTGGCTGGGACCCGGGTTGTATTTAAAAGCAGATTACTCAGTAATCTGCTTCTAAATTTCCTGCCCAGCCACGCCCCTCGACGGACCGGCATCACAGCGGGACCATCCGATCGCCGCTGGAGCGCGGGGCAAAGGTAAGGGGGGCTTCTAAAGTTAGCCCGAGTGTGACTCAGGATTACCGCTTTTTGCATGTAAAAGCCACCCCGAGTCACACTCGGGATTACCGCTAGGAGGGTTAAGGGGTTTCATATTTATTTTGAAATATGATACTTATGAATAAAAATTGATAAAATGATGAGGCAAGAAGATGTATCTTAAATGCAAAATGATTAATGTACTAAAAAATTAGTAAAAATGGTGTGTAACTAATCATTTGTTTAAATCAGGTGCTTTGGTGGCCCTAAAGGTTTAAGATCCACTTACATTCAGATTGCAGTAGTTTTTTATCCAAGTTTTCCCCTCTGGGGTTTCTAGGGATGTGTTCCAAACCTGAGAATGAAATCAGTTTAGGTACCACCCCAACACTCAGCACTACCACAGAAGCAACATCACCTATTTCAGCGCCCATTTACCTTAAGCACATCCCCAAAATCATCAGCAATCAACTTAACCCCCCAGTTGCACAACTGGCATTACCATTTCCAAATTCAAACTCCATGGAACAATTTTTTCCCAAACTTCAGAAGGAAAACCCAACCTAGAAATGAGAAAATCTCTCTTCATATATCCTCACCAAACAATGTGAGGTCCTCAAATATGGTCTATCTTTCTGTTAACCAACCGATCTAAACAAATTCGAATTTATAAAGGTCAATAACTTGTTTGCATGTAACGTGCTGCTCAAATCCATTTTTGACAAAACTCCGAACACCAACTCCGAACAACAAAGCTCTAGATTTTTAGATTTTCAAAGACCTTTATTCATTAGCTATGGAAAACAGACAGACAGCAAAGCTCAAAGAAGATTCCACTGCTGAAGATCCTACTACTCCCACCAATCTGGACATATTATCTAGGAAACCAAAATCCACTTTCTGTCCTCAAATTTCTCAATCCTTGCATACAAATTTTCGTTGAAGCAGTTACCAAAGATATACAACAACTTCACGACAAAGAGATACTACAATCAAGGGAATTTACCCATAAACACAAAAAAGCATTACAAACTTTAAGAAATAACAAATCTATTGTTATCAAGCTTTCTGAGGTAAAATTGTTGGGTTAAGTGTAGACACAAAGAAATTTGTTTGAAAATATTATCAATTCCTGAATAGTATCTTCCAATACCTGAATCTTTAGTAACCAAGTTCAAAGAAGAATTTCATTCCCATTTATGGGATGCTTACACAAAGCTGATAAACAAAAACACCAAGGATTATCTATGGATCAACCCCTCAACTATTCCCACCCTTCTACATCCTTCCAAAAATCTATAAAGAGCTTAATAATCCTCCAGGTAGGCCGATAGTGGCAGGCATCAATTCAATTGCTTCCAATGCAAGCAAATTGATTGACTCTTATTTACAGCCTCTTGTGACTCCATTACCATCGTTCCTAAAGGACACAATTGAAGTCCTTAAAATCACCAACAATATGAAGGTACCACCACATGCTTTATATTTTTTTTAGTTTTTACAATTGATGTAGAAACTTTATACACAAGCATCCCTTATAAGAAGTGCATTAAAGCTATTGAAAACTGCCTGTCTAGAAACAACCCTCACAATACTGATAAAAACCGATTATTATTATCTCTCCTAGAATACATGTTGAAAAGTAACATCTTTACATTTGACAACAACCTGTACTTACAAGTGCAGGGGGGTCGCTATGGGCACAAAATGTGCACCAACATACGCCAACTTGTACCCAGGATAATGGGAAAAATAATTTTTCAAACTAGTCAACAACCCTATATATGCAAGAAACATCCTCCTGTAGAGATGCTACATGGATGATATCCTACTCCTTTGGAAGGGATCATTAGAATAACAAGAATTCTTTAACTTCATACAAGTTAATAACTCCAATCTACGATTCACTATGAATTTTGATTGGTACCGTATTCCATTCCTGGATCTCTTCATTGTCATAAATGCCAACCAAATTACAACCACCCTATTCAGGAAAGATATAGCCGGAAACACTATACTTACATGCTTCTAGCTTTCACCACAGTTCCCTAATCAGAAGCATCCCGTACAGTCAGTATCTACGTCTAAAGAAATTGTTCAACCCATTCTGACTACATAAAAAAAAACTAAAGCGCTCTAATCTCGACTATTAGAAAGAGGATATTCAAAAAAACTTTTGAAAAAATAATTTCAGAAAGCAGAAAACAAAACCAGACAAGAGTTACTCTTTAAAGAAAATCGTACCAAAAGAAATGAGAGGCCATAAACTACAATTGTCACCATGTTCAACTCCAAACATCTATTATTCAATATTTGCCAGAAACACTGGAACATCCTAACTGACGATCATTCACTTTCCAGACTTGTAGGGCAATAAATTTCAATTTGTTTTTAAAAAATCACCATCGCTAAGAGACCAGTTGGTACACTGGTCATTTTAACTCCACGCCTCCACTAACTCACACAAAAGGCACTTTCAAATGCGGCCAATGCAATCGATGCCGCTGGATTCAAGAAGCCCAATGTGCAGTATTACCAAATGGCAAGGTGCACCAACCCTACCATCATATTTATTGAACAGGAGTCATTTACTCAATATCCTGCAAATGTGGCTCATTCTACTTGGGAAAACGAAAAGAGCCTTCAAAAAGAGAATCTACGAATCTGTCCACTCAATATCTGCAGGAAAAATCATCACCCCCATAAGCTACCACATGGGCACCTAACATCATTTTGATTCTTCTATGATTTCAGTCTCAGGTTTGGAAAACATCTCTAGAAACCCCAGAGGGGGAAACTTAAATAAAAAACTGCAATAGGTGGGTCTTAAACTTACAGGCCACCAAAGCACCTGGTTTTCAACAAAATGATTAGTTACAAACCATTTTTACCCATTTCTTAGTACATTGTTCGTTTTGTACCATAAACACATCTTCTTGCCCCATCATTTTATCAATTTTTACTAAATTTTAGTGAGAAAAATTAATAAAAAATAAATATGAAACCCCTTAAAGCCTACTCCATATGTCTAGTTATTATTACTATTCAAACATAAGCCTCTTTGTGTAATATATATGTAATTCCATTATTATTATGTATGAATCATGAACTATGTTTTCACAGATACCATGTATGTTTGCTGTGTGATACAATTAAAGTATTTTTTGATTCCCCATAGTACCAATACTTAATGTAATTATTATATCTGCTATTAGCATTGTCCATCATTCATTGAAATTTAGCACTGTATGTATATGTAATATTATTAGCATTAACAATGACAATATGCAATATGCAATAATTTGCATATCTTTACATATATTACTAATATTACATATATTTATGTATGTAACTATCATGCTATACAAGCACTTCGGTCCCGGTACATTAGATTTAATATTTATTTTATTACACTTAATATGTGTTTCCCTAGTATTTGATTAATCCTAGAAATACAATCAGTCTCTTTAAACCACCAGTTTGTTCGATTTACGTCATCCCTAACAGCATTCAGCCAACCGGAGTCTCAGCAGCTCTCTACGTGAAAGCTGCACGAACATTCTTTGAACAGATGAAACCAAGAAAAAAGTATGAAGAAGGCGTGGAACAGCTCATGATCCAAAGCATACCACACATCATCTGAAAAATATGGCGGAGGCAGTGTGATGGCTTGGGCTTGCATGACTGCCAATGGCACTGGGACACTAGTGTTTATCAATGATGTGACACAGGACAGAAACAGCTGAATGACTTCTGAAGTGTTCAGAGACATACTGTCTTCTCAAATCCAGCTAAATGCAGTCAAATTGATTGGGAGGCGTTTCATAATACAGATGGACAATGACCCAAAACATACAGCCAAAGCAACCCAGAAGTTTAATAAAGCAAGGAAGTGGAATATTCTTGTATGGACAAGTCAGTCAACTGATCTGAACCCAATTGAGCATGCATATCACTTAAAGACTAAACTTCGGACAGAAAGGCCCACAAACAAACGGCAACTGAAAGCCACTGCAGTGAAGGCCTGGCAGAGCATTAAAAGGAGCACCTGCACCTGGTGATATCCATGAGTTGAAGACTATAGGCTGTCACTGCCAGCAAAGGGTTTTTAACCAAGTATCAGAAATGAACATTTTATTTTCAAGTTTTTAAATTTGTCCAATTACTTTTGAGCCCCTGAAATAAATTAATTGTGTTAAAAAAACGGCTTTCGTTCCTCACATTTTTATGCAATCTTTTTGTTCAACCCACTGAATTAAAGCTGAAACTCTGCAGTTCAACTGATCTGAGTTGTTTAATTTAAAACTAATCGTGGTAATGTACAGAACCAAAATTAGAAAAAAGTTGTCTCTGTCCAAATATTTATGAACTTAACTGTAGGTGAGGTTTTTTCTCGAGACTGATGCCTATTTGCTTTTCTATATTACAGTACTGCATCCCCCTGCTTTTATATCTATTTAACCTTCTGTTAAATGCATTTTTATTGCAACTATTCCCAGTCTATATATTTAATATTTATATTGTTTTTCAAGTATGCATAAGCGCTCCCCATCACTTATTTGATATTTCCATGAACACTTTTGTTACCATATTACTTCCCAACACTATTTTCTCCAACAAATACTGTTTAATTTATAATCTAATTAAAACAATATGTAAATAACTTCATTATTTGCAATTTCCAGCATTTGCTCTGAGGTCATATCCCAACTGAATCACAGTAGTAAAATCTACAACACAAATTTATTTCAAACAATCTACTGTAAGTGCATATGTTTTATGACCTTTCTAATATTTACATATATCTCAATTGGTGGACCTTTGTTTTCAGTTATATATTTCTCTTAAATATACACCATTACCATCAGTATTATGGCAGTTACACAGTAGGTCAGGTTGAAAAAAAAGACTTAAGTCCATCAAGCTCAACCACTAAGGAAATAAACATATCCCAGATATAAAACCCTATGGACAAAGTTGGTCCAGAAGAAGGCAAAAAACCCTTGTACAATATGCGCCAACAGGAGAAAAAATTCCTTCCAAATCCCATGAGGCGCATGTTACCTGGATTAATGGTCATTGTTAATCTTTACTTTAAAGCATTAAAAGCCAGATAAATTCTGTGCTTCTAAAAAAAATCCAGCTTTCTCCTAAAGCAATCTATAGTATTTTCTGAAACTACTTCCGGAGAGAGCCTATTCCACGTTTTCACAGACGTTACAGTGAAGAATCCGTTCCTTATCCGGAGCTTAAACTTCTTTTCCTACAGACGCAAAGATTGCCCTCCTGTTCTTTGTAAGGATCTCAAAGTTAATAATTGGAAGAGATCTCTATGTGGCCCATTTATATATTTATACAGGGTGATCATATCCCCCTTTAAACGTCTCTTCTCAAGGGAGAATAGATTCAGTTCAGCAAATCTTTCCTCATAGCTGAGCTCCTCCGTTCCTTTATTAGTTTACTTGCCCTTCTCTGCACTCTCTCCAATTCCACAATGCCCTTTTTGTGAACTGATGCCCATAACTGGACTGCATATTCCAGATGTTGTGTGACCAATGCTTTGTACAGGGACAGGATTATGTCTCAATCTGTGCAATCTATTTCTGTTTTAATACAAGAAAGTATTTTGCTAACTTTTGATATTGCAGCTTGACATTGCATGCTTTTATTAGGTCTACGGTCTACCAGAACTCCCAGATCCTTTTCCATTTCTGAACACCACCCCCCCCCCCCCCCCCCCCCCCCCAAACTGTATTCCCCCTAGACAATATGAAGCATGCATGCTGTTAGTCCCCAAGTGCATAGCTTTACTTTTATCTATATTAAACATCATTTGCCACTTGGACACCCACAGAAATGGTACTCCTAATCCCAAACTCTATATCATTTATAAAGATATTAAACAGTAAAGGTCCCAACACTGAACCCTGGGGTACACCACTAATACCCTTAGACCACCCAGAGCGAATCATTAATCACTAATCTCTGCATGGTTTACAGATTGAGTTCTCCAAACCTATTGACCCTAACTTGCTAATTAACGGTCTGTGGGGATACGGTGACAAATGGTGGTTCTTGACTTTGGATTCCTAAACATGCAAAATGAAGTCTGAATGATTCACAGGCCTCTGACTATTTTTTCTGTACAGAATGTAGGCATTCCATAGGCACTGCTCAACTAGATGCCTGAAAAACTTCTTGTAGTACTTCCTCATCGCTTGGTAGAAAGTCATGGCTTGGTCAGCTCTGTCGACACCTCCCATTGTGTTGTTGTAGTCAATCACCACCTGTGGCTAAATCACTTCTTTTCCACGTTTTGTGTGTACCTGAACGGTGGAGGCATCATGAACAGTACTCATCACACACATCTTTCTTGTCACCCCATCTCAGGGCCATCATCTTGCCTTTCTGCCAGGCAACAAGTTCTCCTGTCTTCAGCTTCCCTTTTGCAAACATTGATGGCAGGTTGCGTCGGTTAGCCCTAACCGTTCCATAGGCATCTGTTTTGTGTTGCAGAAATAACTCATAAAGCTCAGGAGAGGTGTAGAAATTGTCCGTTGTGACACAATAGCCCTGATCTAGCAATGGCTCAATGAGGGATAGCACTGAAGATGTTGCCAATCCATAATGGCTGTATCTGGGGTTGAACTGTGTCATTTTCCAGTGTACAGTACTGTATTCCAAATGTAGCCAGATGAGGATTCGCACTGCATATACGTTTTCACACCAAATCCTGCCCTCTTTGACATAATTTACTGCAACCAGCTGAGTCTCCCCTTGTAAGCCATTAGACTTTTGTCAATGCGGACATCTCTTTCTAGCACATAGGTTTGCTGGAAATTTTGTAAAATCATCTGGTGCACTTCCCAATTTTTCTTCAGTTTTGGTGCAAGATAAGTAGTCTCAACAAGTTCTTCATTGTTTGTGAAGTGCAGGTACTTCATTATGAGGGAAAAGCGGTATATTTTGGCATGACTGTGCCAAAGAATGGCATGGCAAGCATTTTGTTCCTGGAGCAGTACCACTTCTACACGGGTTTGCCCACTGATCCCTGCAGGATCACCAAGGCCAAAAACAGCCAAATGTCATCCTTGGTCACAGGTTCCCACTTTCTGCTTCTTGCAAACCTCAGGTGTGGAGCACAACATAAACCTTGTTGTCCAGCGTACTTGCACAAAACAAAATAAAAAGGTATTTTAGGATATGTTCTTTTATAGTGTGGAGAAGGTTGCAAGTAATATATTAGCAAACACAGAGCAGTCTACATGTTTGCCAACTTTTTGAAATTTTTTTTTTGCAAACACAGCCGCTTACCTGTTTGTCTCCACAACAATTTTTTCGATAAATTCATTGGTCAAAAACAACTTCAGGTATGCCAGGGGGTAGTCACATTCAGCCTCAATTTTCATCCTGCCGGTGGCTCATGGCGGTGCTGCCTGGTCCGCATCAACGTCAATAGGCCACCATGTGCGCACAGAACTGACCTCAGGTTCAGAATTGTTGCTCAGTTCACTTTCGCTGTCTGATGACAAATTTCCTGGTGAATCACTATCGTTCAATCCCACAAGGAACTCCAAAACGCTATCCCTGCTTTCAAATTCCTCCAAAACAGCGCTCGGCGAGATGCCTTTTGGATGCCATGTGGTCTCCAACAATCAGTCAGGAACAATTAAGGTCAAAGACAAAGTAATCAAATGACACATTTAAGAAGTGATTTATTAGTCATCAAAAGGTCAGATCAAGGTGAGGGCTAATAGTGGGAAAAATATAAATCAGGACACTGGGCAATGATGCTTGGTACACAAAAATGTGTATTTTTTCCTTTTGTTATGTTTTTTTGTGTTGTTTTACTGTTAAAAAAAAAAAAATGTACAGATTACATAGTAATCTGCTTTTAAATTTCCCGCCCCGAGAATCCATCACTCCACTGCATCACCCAGAAGATGTCATATCTTGCCGGGTGATGCGATGGGGATGTCTCCGCCCTGCTCAGCCCCCTGAATCCACCAACGATGCTGCGAGCGTCACATCACAACAACCAAACAAGTCTTAATCTGCCACTAACTACCACTTTGGTAGTTTCTTCTCCAGCTAATAATGCAATATAACAAAAAAAACTTTTGCATAAACAAGATCAGATAGCTTACTTTAAAGCGTTTGTCTCTTGAGCTCATTTTCCTTCAAGTTTTCAGGACCCAGTTAGTCGGCTGATGATTATCTATATGGAGAGCACCTATGCTAAGTACAGTTTAAGACTTAGACATGGATTAGGCGGCCAAGGATCCCTCCCAACTCTTTCTTGGACAGCTCTAGGACCTTTAAAATGTGCTTTTTACAAAAGCCAACAGTCTGGCAGACTACCACACTGTTCCCCGGAGCCCGTAACAGACAAGGCATCTTATTTTAGGAACTATATACACCATATCTAAGACCTTATCAGTCAAGCCATGGGACACCATAAACCCCCCCCCCCCCCCCTCCTCTGTAAGAATGGACAAATCTGCCACAAAACAGTGTGTCCTGCATAGGGCATCTACGTTACTCTGCAACTTTCCAACTCTGTGTTCAACTAGAAATTTGAAATCCAGCAGGGACAAGAACCAGCGTGGTACCCTAGCATTTGCATCCTTTACCTTAGCCATCCAGGTGAGGGCTAAATGGTCCATAATGAGCGTAAAAAGACAGCCAAACAGGAAGCATCGTTGAGACCCCAATGCCCATTTAATTGCCAGGCACATCCGCTAGAGGATATTGTAGTTTTTCTTGGCTGGTGTCATATTCCTGCTTAAATACATAGCAGGGTGCTCCTCAACCAGCTGTGACAGGACTGCCCCTAGCCCAACATTGGAAAGGTCAGCTTAGGCTACAAAAGGTCTCAAAATCAGGTGCAACCAGCACAGGTTGGCAACACAACACATCCTTCAATAGCTAAAATGCCAACATACCTGTTCTTGACTAATGACTTATAGAAAAATACAAGCCAGATGGTCAAATTACAGCAAACAGCTAGAATTTTTGCATAATGTCCAGTTGTGTGATGTACCTCTTCTGTTAACAACGTGCCTGAATGAGCACAGACATAATAAAAATGAGCTAAGGCTTGTGCTTCTGAGCAGTCAGCAGTGTAAGAGAAGAATGAAAAAGGTTAGTGAAAAAATGTTTGGGAAACTAGCTTAACTTAAATGGAGGGAGGTATTGAGCAAGATTTAGGAATTCCCAAAGTTCAGTGTTAACACAGTGGAACAACATTGGGGGCAGAACACAGGGGCAGAATAGGCAGGTTTGAAGGTACATTTAGTTGCTGACTGGAATTCAGCTTTTTAACAATTGCTATGCTATGAAAGTCCCAAAACTACCTGACAATAATAATGTGGTAATCAGAATAACTAGGGGGAAAAAAGTAATGTAATGATTATGTTGCTTAGTAAAGCGTACCTTATAGCCATCTTTCAAAAGTTCTTTCAACTTTTTCAAACTTTCCGAATACAAAATTCTGCAAAAAAAAATAAAAAACACAGGATATTTTTGATAATGCAAGAAAGACAGACTTCTGTACAAGCAGTCAAAATAAGTGACATTAGAACTACACTAAAATGTAGGGTAGTCAATAAGCCTGGAATTTAATCAGTTCATCCCCTAGAGTAGTAAAAATACTACCCTGCATATTCTAAATAGAACCATTTATAGACATTTGATACAGAGGAAGGCAAAAAATATATATATAAAAACATGGAAAACATGGTTTAATTTACTCCAACATGAGAAAACAACTCGATCAAACGATTCCTTGAGGCAATCAGAAGTCCCCTGGACAGTCTAAGCTGTCATTTCTTTAAACTTTTAATACCTAGTTATATTGCGTGCTTCTAAGAAAAACATCCAGCTTTTACTTAAAACAATCTGTAAAACATGCTAAAACTACCTCATGAGAAAGTCTGGTCCACATTTTCACAGGCCTTACTGTGAAGAATGCCTTCTGTGCGTGGAGATTAAACTTTCCCTCCAGATGCAAAGAGTGTCCTTGTCTTTTGCAATGGCCTTAAAGTGAATAATGTGTAATTCTTTGTAAATAAGAAGAGAGTTATTCTCTTTTTTTAAAAAAAGAAAAGAATAATTCTCTGTATGGACCAGTTATATAAAGTGATCATATGCCCATAAAATGCCTATTTTCAAAAATAGATTCAGTTTAGCTAACCTATGCTCATACCTGATCTCCTTCATTCATTGTTAGTTTAGTTGCCCTTCTCTGCACTCTCTCCAGTTCCACAATACTCACTTCAGATGAACTGGTGCTCAAAACTGGACTATATACCTCTGATAAGGTCTGAATACTACTTTGTAAAGGGGAAGGATTTTGTCTCAGTCTCTGCAGTCTTCAACTCTTAAAACAAAAAAGCACACTGCTTGCATTACAAATTGCGGTTTGGTGTTGCATGCCATTATTAGGTTTACAATCTACTAAATCTCCTGGATGCTGCTCTGTTTTTGACTCCTAAAAATGTATTCCCCCTAGACTGAGGCATGCATGTTGCTAATCCCCAAATACCTAAGTTTACATTAAACAATATGTGTATGCAATTGTTTTCCCCTGCAACCCTCATCTGATTGTATATGGTACGACTCCCATTGTAGATGATTTTATTGCACCAACTTTCTCCTCATAGATTTATCCATTTACTATCCCTCCAGCTGAGTGGACATTGATATTTATTGCCCTGCCAACCCCTCCCCAGGTTCAACTGATATCCCAAATTCCTTATACTCTGATCAGTCCATCCATAATCAGAACCCAAAAGCACGTCTATTTAAACAACAGGCAAGGTCACGTTGGGACCCTGGTCATGTGCCCAAATGTTAAGTGAAATGGGAATTAATCCAGGGAAAGGACACAAGAATTGGAACAGACTTGGACATACTATTTTACTCTGCCACTCCCATCTCCTGCCTTTGGACTGATTTATCCATCTGGACTCCAACACATCCTCTGCTGCTGTGATTCTGAACTGGTATTTCATCAAACCATCTCTTTGACGGAATCATTATATCCCAGTCCTGGAACTCAGCAAGTTTAAAAGCCTCACTTCAACCCATATTACTGGACTGCTTCTCTTAGACTTCAGTTTGCCACATTGTTTAATGTAAGCATATGGTTCGCAATTACCTGTAAAAATGTATTATTCACCCTGCTCTCTGTTGGCACTACTCCGTCCTCCCCAGTCTGATAACTCATGGGCTCTCTGCTCCTTCACTCTCCTTATTTCTCTGTCTGTGCTCCTGCACCTTTCTACTCTACTGATACTCTCTGGTGACATCTCACCCAATCCTGGTCCCCCACACAGCCTCACTCTTCCATATACTCTCAGCAAGACACTCCCTTCTCCTAACCTCATCCCCATTCACCCTACCCATAAGTCCTTACCCCCTCACTCTGGCAGTCTATGGAATGCTTGATCTGTTGGCAATAAATTACTCGATACACAACCTTCTCCTTTCTAAATCTCGGAACTTTCAGGCTCTCGCTGAAACTTGGCTTTCCTCCTCTGACTCGGCCTCTGCTGCTGCTCTCTCCTATGGAGGCCTGCACTTTACACTTTCCATAGGCCATGCACTTTACACTTTCCACTAGACCTGGCAACAAAGTAGAGGGTGGTGTGGGTCTCCTCTCACCTAACTGTACATGCAGAGTCCCTCCTACCCCACCCTCTCTCATTTTCACCTCTCTTGAAGTTCACTCTGCCCGTCTCTTTAGCCCCTTACCCCTCATTGTTGCTGTAGTCTACCGCCCCCCTTGCCCAGTATCATAATTTTTGGATAACTTTGCATCCTGGCTCCCACACATTTTTTCCCATGTCCTGCCCACCCTCATCCTTGGTGACTAATGTTGTAATGGATAGGCCCAAGCTTCCCTCCTCAGCCAAACTGCTCTCCATTACCTCCTCATTTGGACTCGCTCAGAACATCAATGGGCCCACATACATAGCCAGACACACTTTAGACCTGGTATTTTTTATACTCTGCAACCTCGCCCTCCTTGACAACTCACCATTTCCCCTTTCTGATAACACCTTGTCAGCTTCAACCTATCGAACTCTTGCCCTCCCTTGCCACATCCCAGACCTGGTCAATTGCAGAGATATCTGTAACCTTGACCACAACCTTTTCTCAAACTGCCTTGCGTCCCTAACCCCCACTCTCTCCAAAATCACCTCCACAGATGATGCTGCCACCATGTTAAGCCACTCTCTTTCCTTGGCTTTGGACAACAATTACACCAAACAGCTACAAAAGACTGTTCGTGCAGCTGAGCGCAAGTGGAGAAAATCTGGCCTTAGCGCTGACTTCATGGACTACAAAGCCAAGCTACAAAGCTTTAACACAGATCACTGTCACCAAGCAAAATTATTTCTCTGCAGTCATTTCCTCTCAAACTTCCAACCCATGCAACCTCTTCTCAACAATTGACTGACTCTTAAACCCCGCACCTGCTCACCCCCACAACATCCTTCTCTGCCCAAGACATTGCCACCTACTTTAGAGATAAAAATAAACAAAATCAGACATGATGTCTCTGCTCACCGAGCCACTCCAACCATACCCACCCCTTCCACCTGTACATTTTCACTGACCTCCCTCAGCCTACTGTGGACAAAGTCTCTTTTCTTCTCTCAACATCTCCATCTACTACCTTTCCGCTTGACCTAATTCCCTCTGATCTACTGCGTGCCCATTCCTCCACCCTGGCCCCTGCCCTAACTGAACTATTCAACCACTCCCTTTCTACTGGTAAATACCCCTCAGCTTTCAAGAGAGAAATAATTTTGCTTGGTGACAGTGATCTGTGTTAAAGCTTTGTAGCTTGGCTTTGTAGTCCATGAAGTCAGCGCTAAGGCCAGATTTTCTCCACTTGCGCTCAGCTGCACGAACAGTCTTTTGTAGCTGTTTGGTGTAATTGTTGTCCAAAGCCAAGGAAAGAGAGTGGCTTAACATGGTGGCAGCATCATCTGTGGAGGTGATTTTGGAGAGAGCGGGGGTTAGGGACGCAAGGCAGTTTGAGAAAAGGTTGTGGTCAAGGTTACAGATATCTCTGCAATTGACCAGGTCTGGGATGTGGCAAGGGAGGGCAAGAGTTCGATAGGTTGAAGCTGACAAGGTGTTATCAGAAAGGGGAAATGGTGAGTTGTCAAGGAGGGCGAGGTTGCAGAGTATAAAAAATACCAGGTCTAAAGTGTGTCTGGCTATGTATGTGGGCCCATTGATGTTCTGAGCGAGTCCAAATGAGGAGGTAATGGAGAGCAGTTTGGCTGAGGAGGGAAGCTTGGGCCTATCCATTACAACATTAGTCACCAAGGATGAGGGTGGGCAGGACATGGGAAAAAATGTGTGGGAGCCAGGATGCAAAGTTATCCAAAAATTATGATACTGGGCAAGGGGGGCGGTAGACTACAGCAACAATGAGGGGTAAGGGGCTAAAGAGACGGGCAGAGTGAACTTCAAGAGAGGTGAAAATGAGAGAGGGTGGGGTAGGAGGGACTCTGCATGTACAGTTAGTAGTCTCCCCATCCTTAAGAAACCCTCACTGGACCCCTTCCTACCCTCTAACTACCGTCCTATCTCCCTTCTTCCATGTGTCTCCAAACTTCTTTAACGCCTTGTCTACAAAAGACTCACCGATTACCTGAGCGCCAACTCTCTCCTTGACCCTCTCTAGTCTAGTTTTAGAGCTGCCCATTCCACCGAAACAGCCCTTACTAAAGTGGCCAATGACCTCATCAGAGCTAAGTCTCAAGGCAACTTTTCCCTGCTCCTTCTCCTTGATCTTTCCTCTGCTTTTGACACTGTTGATCACCCCATTCTAATACAAATCATGCGCTCCCTTGGTATCAGTGACACTGCTCTCTCTTGGTTTGCTTCCTATCTGTCTGACCGCTCCATTCAAATTTCTTTCAATGGTAACTCCTCCTTGCCCACTCTCCTCCCCGTTGGTGTTCCCCAAGGGTCAGTCCTTGGACCGGTTCTCTTTTCTCTGTACACCTCCTCCCTCAGTAGTCTCATATCCTTCTTTGGCTTACAGTACCATCTGTATGCTGATGACACTCAAATCTATCTGTCAACCCCTGACCTGTCCCCCTCAGTCCTGGATAAGGTCTCATGCTGTCTGTCAGCCATCTCCATCATGGATGTCTGACTGATTTTTGAAGCTCCACCTGGATAAAACAGAACTCATCATCATCCCACCCTAAAATTCCAAATCTCCCCGACACATATCTAACCGTTAACAACACTGTTATTCGGCTCTCCCCTTAGGCACGTTGTCTTGGTGTCACCTTTGACTCTGCCCTCTCCTTTACCCCGCATATTCAGAACATTTCCAGGTCATGCCACTCTACCTGTCCCGAGGCCACCAAAACTCCTTGTACATGCTCTTATCATCTCTCGTCTGGATTACTGTAACCTCCTCTCTCTGGTATTCCACTAACCAGACTCTTTCCTCTACAATCTTATGAATACTGGAGCCAGATTAATCCATCCTTCCCACCGATCCTCTTCTGCTGCATCTCTTTGCAGATCTCTTCACTGGCTTCCATTTCACCTTAGAATCAAATTCAAGCTCCTGTGCTTTGCCCTCAAATCCCTCCACAGTTTTTGTCCCACTTACATTTCTGACCTGGTAAAAAAGTACTCCCCCAGCAGCTCTCCCTGCTCCTCCAATTACCTACTAATCACTTCCTCACTAATAACCACATCACACGGATCATCAGACAATGGTCTTCCTCGTCCTATTTTTTTCAAACTTGCCTACCCATCTTCTTCTGCCTTTTGAAACGATCACTACTTCCCACCACTACATATCTCCCATCCTATTGTGTGTAAATTCCCCCACCTACTGGATTGTAGGCTCTTCGGGGCAGGGTCCTCTCCTCATGTTTCACTGTCTGTATTAGTCTGTCATTTGCAACCCCTATTTAATGTACAGCTCTGCGTAATATGTTGGCGATATATAAATCCTGTTTATTATTTATAAAAATAATAATAAAATGTAATTTTCCACCTGGCTGCCCAATCAAACAGTGCATCTAGGCCTGCTTGTAGATTGTAGACATCTTGTATTGCGTTTATTCCTGTGCATAGCTTGCGGTCATCTGCAAACACAGAAATGGTACTAATGGTAAATATGTTAAACAGTAATGGTCCCAGAACTGAATCCTGGCAGACCATTAAGAATTTGAATCATTAATCACTACTCTCCGAATGCAGTCTTTATACCAGTTCTCTATCCATTTACAGATGGAATTTTCTACTATAGACCCTGCTTTGTACTTAATGGTTTGTGGGGTACTGTGTCAAGAGATTTTGCAAAGTCCAAGTATACTATATCAACTGCTACTTCATTATCATCTAACTGTTTACTACTTACTTGCTCATTAAAGACAGTTAGTTTGATAGCCATGCTCACTATTACTTGCACTAATATTTTCCAGCAAAAACTACTCCACGTGGTTCTTTGTAAAATCTCTAGTATCTTTCCAACTATAAAAAGAAAACTTACAAGTCTACAATTACATGATAAAGACTTTGATCACTGGTTTAGTACCAGTGGATTGGCAAAAGGGGAGCAAAGTCTTTAAAAATTGGAAAAAGCTTTCGAAAACCAGAGCTCAGCTTTTTGAGAACAAGTGGGTTTAATCCATCTGGTTTTTGATCTTTAATAACCATAATTTTATATCTTTAAATTGTTTTGTAAAATATTTTTATCTTCTTTAAAGATTTACCTTTACTGATTTTAATGGATGGCCAGCTGCTCTATTTTCATTTAGTACTCTTACAATTTAGCTTTTAAAATGCAAATAAATTTGGATTTACCATTAGGATTAAATTTACTATATCGGAGAAAGTTATAAGGTACCCTGCCCTACCTCCCAAACTTTTTAAGTGCCAACCCCAATATATCAGATATTGAAGAAATTAGGAAAGAAAAAGGAGGGCTTTATTGGCACTGATATTTATATATTAAGTTGAAATCAAACATACATAATACATACTTCTGTGTGACAATAATTTTGGTTGTTCCCGTTAACAATTTCATTAAGAGGTGCGACCTACTGCCTATACAGAGCATCCCTATACAGATGCGTGACCGTGACACAATCCTACGCGGTTACAACTGTACATAGAGGTAATATGTAAAAATATTTAAAATAGATGTACTTATATATAGGAGCATACAATTTTAAATAAGTATCAATACAGCAAAGTAAACATACATAGTTCATTATAGTAGATATTTTAAGAATTATTGCAACAATTTAAGTGCATGAGATGAATGGTTATGAATAACCGTCAATGTCTGCATATACGGAACAAACTGTTAAAATTAATTAAGTGATAAACAAAATATTCAGCATGAGTCTGTTTGTTTGTAGATAGAAGTATCTTGCATGAATGAGTTAGTGTTAGTTAAGTGTGGGTAAGTATATAATGGGGTGGGTATTCAAGGTCAAAACTGTGCTTATAATATAGTAAAGTAAATAATAAAATACGGTGACTGCAGGTCTTGGTAAATTTAGGCCATATCTTGACCGTGGTTAAATGGTTAAATGGTTACTTGTATATGGTTATAAAGTTCTCTAAGAGGAATACTTCACAGATAAAGATGGTGAAATTTTCCACATACAGTGATACCTAATGAGTGGCCCTGGTAACGAATTTTCCAAGTAACAACTTTTTTTCCACTGTTTAAGAGACTCGGCTAACGAATGTAAAAAAAGAAAAAGAAAGCAGGAAAAACGGGGCCTTCCCTGCTGCTCCTGTGCAGGATGGAGGCTGGGGAGGGGGTGGTTTGCACGACTTGCAGAAGAAATCGTTTGCTAAGCATAGCTGGGGCTGTGGGTGATCTTTGGGGGGTGGGCTCTTCAAAATCTTGTAACTCTTTAATGACCAAGACAAACTCTGGTGTTGTTTTTCTTGTCTATCAAAGCACAGCTTGCTCAATAAGTAAATGAATATCGAGGCTCCATAAAGGTTTTTCTTTTTTTTTTACTTTGTGATTTACTCACCGTGAGGATTTTATACAGTAACTGACACCACGCTGTCTAATATGTTGAGACTGTTCCAATTGGGAAGCTGTTCATCTCAGCCAAGTTTATGACCTTTATATTGTGCTTTTTACTATTTTTAAAAAAAACTTTTCTTTAAATTGTGGCCAGCATCCAGAACAAAATAAATTATTTTCTATAGAAACCTATGGGAAATCACGTGATGAAGATGAATGATTAAGATATATGTAGAACATATAATATATTTTATTTAGTATTATTATAAAAAACTGATTATAAATTATGTCAGGGGATGGATAAAGTAATCAGCACTTTGTTGCTCATACATCTGTTTACGCTGGTCAAAAAAAATATATTAAGGGTCAAATCAAAATAAAGTAATGAAAATTAAACATCAGTTTGCACTGATCAAAGTTTTGTAATAAAAATTAAAAATTTAACAGGAAAATAGAAGCCTTTTTGAATCTTAAAAGCTTGATAAGAGAGGCATCCAGTACTTCAATCATGAATAAGAAAAAGTCTAGGAGGAAATCTAAGTAAGAAGTATTACAAGGAGTTTTTAAGGGTATCCAACAGGCGATGCAGATTGTGAGTGTATTGGCAAAAGACTGTGCATTGTGTGTTCCCGCCCAGATATGGCCATGGGAACAGCGTCTGAGTTTGAAGTGCGCCGCTGTGTTCCGCCAATCTGTACCGCCCCCTCATGATTATCACACTATTGGGGGGCCCATATGCAAACGACGGGCGGCTCAATGATGTGCAGCCAACCAGCAGATAAAGCGGGGGGGGGGGGGAGGAGGAAGCTGATCATAGACAGTGGGCTTAAAATGGAGGCTGAATGCGACGACCCCCCGGCATACCTGAAGTTGTTTTTGACCAATGAAGTTATTGAAAAAATTGTTGCAGAGACAAACAGGTAAGCAGTTTGTGTTTGCTAACTTTTTTAAAGTTTTTGCTAAATTTTTTTTATGCCAACATGTATGCTGCTTTGTGCTAACTTTTTGATATTTTTGAAATTGTTTGCCAATTTTTTTTAAAGTAAGCATGTATGCTGCTCTGAGTTTGCTAACTTTTTGAATTTTTTTGCTAATTTTTTTTTTTTTATGCAAACATATATGCTGGTCTGTGTTTGCTAACATATTACTTGGAACCTTCACACTTTAAAAGCACATATCCTAAAATACATTTATTTTGTTTTATGCAGGTACGCTGGACACCAACAAGGTGCTCCACACCTGAGGTTTGCAAGAAGCAGAAAGTGGGAACCTGTGACCAAGGATGACATTTGGCTGTTTTTGGGCTTGGTGATCCTGCAGGGAGTTGTGGGCAAATCCATGCAGAAGTGGTACTGGTCCAAGAACAAAATTATTGCCACTCCATTCTTTGGCACAGTCATGCCAGAATACCGCTTTTCCCTCATTATGATGTACCTGCACTTTGTAAACAATAAAGAATTTGATGAGACTACCCGTCCTGCACTAAACTCAAGAAAATTTGTGAAGTGTCTCAGATGATTCTACAAAATTTCCAGCAAACCTATATGCCAGAAAGAGATGTCAGCATTGACGAAAGGTCTAATGGCTTACAAGGGAGGCTCAGCTGGGTGCAGTACATTGTGTCAAAGAGGGCACGATTTAGCGTGAAGACCTATATGCTGTGCGAATCCTCATCTGGCTACATCTGGAACACGGTACTGTACACTGGAAAAGGGACACAGTTCAACCCCAGATACAGTCATTATGGATTGGCAACATCTCCAGTGCTATCCCTCATTGAGCCATTGTTAGATCAGGGCTATTGTGTCATAATTGACAATTTCTACACCTCTCCTGAGCTTTATGAGTTCCTTCTGCAACACAGAACAGATGCGTATGGAACCGTTGGGGCTAACCAGAGCAACCTGCCATCATTGTTTGCAAAAGGGAAGCTGAAGACAGGAGAACTTGTTGCCTGGCAGAAAGGAAAGATGATGACCCTGAGATGGCATGACAAGAAAGATGTGTGTGATGAGTACTGTCCATGATGCCTCCACGGTTCTGGTACACACAATACGTGGAAAAGAAGTGATGAAGCCACAGGTGGCGACTGACTACAACAACACCATTGAAGGTGTCGACAGAGCTGACCAAGCCATGACATTCTACCCAGGGATGAGGAAACAGCAAAGGAAGTACTACAAGAAGATTTTCAGGCATCTAGTTGAGCAGTGCCTATGGAATGCCTACATTCTGTACAAAAAAAATAGTCAGAGGCCTGTGAATCATTCAGACTTCATTTTGCAAGTTTCCGAATCCATAGTCAAGAACCACCAAACGCCATCAATTGCTATGCATAGACCTGGACGTCGTGCTTCCACCGTTGTCAACCCAGAACGCCTGACAGGTCATCACTTCACTGAATACATCCCATCCCAAAAAGGCGGCACCTACAAGGATGTGCGTGGTTTGCTGTTCAAAGACCGATGACAGAGGAAGGAAGAAACGCAAAGAAACCAGGTTCTACTGTCCTGACTGTGATGTTTGACTTTGTGCAGCACCCTGCTTAAAAATCTACCACACCCAGGAGGTCTACTAAAAATTTAAAAAAAATTTTTTTCCTAAAATCTGCATTTAACTTATACAATATTATTTATCAATATTATTGCACCCTTGATTGGAAAATTTCAGTGAGAAATTTTTGATAAAATTTTTTTTTGATAAATTACACTGTTGTGGTCTATTATTTCATTATTTTTTTAAATATGATTTATAATTATTATAATATAATTTATGAATACAATATAATAAATATAAATGATTATTATAATATATTAATATTTTTATATATATATATATTAAATTATGTTAATATTAATAAATATAATTATTATACCCTGGAGTTAATCCTAAGACTTACAGGCCCACAATATAAACAAAAATTTATATGCAAAAAAAAATAGGATCACTTTTTGCATAAAAAAACTTACAGAATTAGAACGCTAGGGGGGTTATTTGTTGCATTATTGCCTAAATATCTACTATAATGAACTATGTATGTTTACTTTGCATTATTGATAATTATTTTAAATTGTATAATTATAAGTACATCAACTTTAAATATTTTTACATATTACCTCTATGTACAGTTTTAAACCTCTGCAACTCCCCTGAAAGGCAGTCAGGCGAAACGCATCAGAATAGGAGACGTATCACCCACGCATCTGTAAGCAACTCTTAAAGAGTGGGTAGTCATAGGTAGTAGGTCGCACCTCCCATGAAATTGTTATTGGGAAAGACCAAAATTACCCAATTTATTTATCTATGTCACACAGAAGTATGTATTATATATGTATGACTTTAACTTAATATATACTTCAAAGCAAAAACAACCTGCTTTTTCTGTCCTAACTTTTTCAAGATTTAATTTACTAAAAAGAGAAATTTCAGCCATCAGGGAGGTAGTGGATTGTGGTATTCACAATGACTTATAGCTCCTGGAGACTGGGGTAAAAAGACCTTTTCACTATGCTTCATTAGAACATGCCATAAAATAAAGCACTGCATCACGACCCAGAGGTAACAAGTGACTAACAGAGGAATGACAATCAGCAGAATTGTTGTAGTGGTAAAAAAAAAAAAAAAATGTAGATAATAGGTGAGCCGCAACATTCTCCAAACACCCAATTGAAACGCACTGTAAATCTTGTAGAAACTAATATAATGCATAATGCATACACTGGGCAATCCAAGAATAAAATACTGGATCACTGATGCTTGAGGAAAACACAGGTGTCCAAAAATTGGAGAGAAGGATAAGCCAAGACTAATTCTGTGTTACAGTACTAGACACTATTTTGAAGGTAACCCCATTCAGAGTTCAGTACTGAAAAAGGCTACATGTCTGATTCAATTGTAATGTTTAAAGAACACAAGGCCATTCTAGACCACATAAAATAACATTCATATTCTGATCTAGAACAGCGAAGGTCACTTTCCCAGCCCACAAGATATATATGATTCTGTGAAGTCATAATTTATTTCGTTCAGTATAGATTATTGAAATTAATTTTGGCGCTTGGGGCTTGACACACTTTTTTAAATGTTTGCGTCTGCACCAATTTATCAGTCACGTTAAATGAGTAGCCTTGTAGTAAATCAAGAAAGGCCATGCCACCTCTAAATTTAGGGAGTCCTTGGACATTTTCTCTAGACTCATAGTCAGTACCCCAAATAAATGTTAAGAACTCTTGAGTGAAACCGTACCCTCAGATAGGAGGAGAGTCAAATCAGCAAAGTCTGTAGAAATATAAAAACATGGGCATGATGTTCTTTTTTAAAACAATGCAGCATCCAACCGAAGGGAATAACTACCATTTTTGTGAATCCTTAAGAATTTTGTTGAGAAACAGTAAGAAGTTCAGTTTCACAGTTAAAGATATTTACTCTGAAAATATATTGACCAGGTATCGGATTGGGAAAATTAGGCATTAAGGTCTTTGGCAGTGTAAGCAGAAGCAATATTTTTGGGGCGATGGATTTATGAGGTAATCTTATAATTATAGAGTGAGGCATACTGTTTAAGTTAAATTTAGGTTAAATAACTGGATTGTCCAAGCTGTAATGTAAAATAACCGATTGTCAGCAAATTCTGCTACTTTATGTTCTGTTGTGACAATCTGGATACCCCACAAATTGGGGTATTCAAACTATATGTGCTGGAAGGGATTTAGAAGGTTTGGGATAGACTGAAAAAAAACATGAGACAAGCAGAAGGACATGAGCCTAAATCTATGATGTGAGGTGAAGTACACCAATTGGTGTTACAGAGAAAGTAATTATTAAGAAATTTCCAGACTACTCCATTGAATACCTTCAAATTACAGTTCAATAAGGAGATCTGCCTGTAACTGGTGCATGAACAAGGTTTCTATTCATGTTATACCAACACCAGATATGTGCAGCTAGTTAGTCAGTGGTACATATCCCTGTGAAATGGCATGATAAACCAGACACAAAAAGTACTCCCGGAATTGGAAGGGGTCACTTTTAATAAGCCAAAGAAGGCCATCAGGACCTAGGGCTTTTCCTGGAAGGGGCACAAGAAATTCTTATATAAGGTATTGATTTGTTTTCCCAGTTGTGGGAGTTTGGACTCCAAGGCATTAAAAAGGTCTTGTGCGTTTTAAAATCATAGGAGTAAGACAAAACTGATCCATCCCTGTAAAAACACAGTTCAGCCCCAAAACAAGCATTGTTGAAGAAAAGAACACTTAAAATGAGATTAAAACAGTTACATAATATTCAAAGAAAAAGGAGATTTCCGCCTATACATATGGCATATATCACATAGGCCACGCCACATCCCTTATAAAACCAAGAAAAAAAGAAAATACAGTGAAGAACACCAATTTTTGTAGCGGGATTCTTTAGGCCAATATCAACAACATGTAATATAAAAATAACAATTTAATAATATTTACATTAAAAGCCTTATTTCCAATACATAAAACCACATAAAACCATTATTATACACAATAACCTCTCCTTTCAGAGTGTCCCTGTGGAGGATATATTCTGGGTTAATTCTATACGCGTTTCGCGCAAATATCCTCTTCCTCAGTAGAGAGGAGGATCTACAACCATAAAAATGATTACATTGTTATCATCAATTAAGTTATTACTGCATTAACAGAACAGTAATACATTAAACTAAACATTTTATACATCAATGTACCTGATGCTTGTGTTTTTAGTTATATGGACAGTTTATATATTTATACAGGGTGATCATATCCCCCCTTAAACGTCTCTTCTCAAGGGAGAACAGATTCAGTTCAGTTAATCTCCCCTCATAGCTGAGCTCCTTCATTCCTTTTATTAATTCAGTTGCCCTTCTCTGAACTCTCTCCAATTCAACAACGTCCTATTTGTGAACTAATGCCCAAAACTGGACTGCATATTCCAGATGTGGTCTGACCAATGCTTTTTACAGGAGCAGGATAATGTCTCCATCTCTGCAGTCCATTCCTCCTTTGATACAAGAAAGTACTTTACTAGCTTTAGATATTGCAGCTTGGCATTGCATGCTGTTATTAAGTCTATGATCTACCAGAACACCCTGACCTTTTCCATTCCTGACTCACTCAAATGTATTCCCCCTAGGCAGTATGAAGCATGCATGTTGTTAGCTCCCAAGCGCATAATTTTACATTTATCTATAATAAATATAATTTGACACTTGGCTGCCCAATCAAACAGTACATCCAGGTCTGCTTGTAGAACATAGACATCCTGTATGGACTTAAATCCATTACATATAGTTTGGTGTCATCCGCAAACACAGAAATGGTACTTTTAATCCCAAACTCTATATCATTTATATAAGGATGTTAAACAGTAAAGGTCCCAACACTGAACCCTGGGGTACACCACTAATAACCTTAGACCATTCAGAGTATGAATCATTAATTACAACTCTCTGGATGCGATCTTTAAGCCAGTTCTCTATCCATTTACAGATAGACTTTTCTAAACCTAACTTGCATATTAACCATCTGTGGGGTACAGTGTCAAATGCTTTAGCAAAGTCCAAGTACACTATATCAACTGCTATTCCACTGTATACCTGTTTACTTACTTCCTCATAAAAGAGAGTAACTTTGTTTGACAACTTCTGCCTTTCTTGAAGCCATGTTGACTATCACTTATATTATTTTCTAGCAGAAACTCCTCTGTGTGGTTCTTTATCAAACTCTCTAAGACCTTTCCAACTATAGATGTTAAACTAACAGGTCTTTAGTTACCTGGTAATGACTTTGCTCCCTTTTTGAAGATTTAAGGCAGGGACACTGCTATTATGAATTTGGACTTGAGCTCTGCCATTTTCCTTCATGTACACAGAGCTAAAAACAAGTGTTTAGTAAATCTGCCTTGTCTTTATCACCAGTTAACTAACCCAGCGACATCCTTTAAGGGGTCTACAGGCTCAGATCTGATCTTTTTGCTATTAATATATTTGAAAAATATTTGGGGGTTTGCCTTACTTTTGCAATCTGTCTTTCATTTTGAAGTTTTGCACATTGTATCTTCTTTTTACATCTTTTGTTATATTCTTTATATGTTTCAAATGATGAAGGTGATCCTTCATTTTTATATATTTGTAATGCCCTTTTCTTGTTCCTTATGGCTTTTTTACCTTCAGCTGTGAGCCACATATGTTTTAATTTTAGCCTCTGAATATATTACCCATTGAAATATATTTTAGCCTTTTAAACTTATTACCTACCCATTGGAAATTATTTTTCAGTTTGCTTTGGAGAACAGACTTGAAACATTCCCATTTCTGTTCAGTGTTCTTTGAGGACAATATTGTCTCCCAGTCCAAGCCATAGAGAGCCACCCTTAATAATAGAAAATTTGCTCTCTTAAAATTAAATGTTTTTACCTTTCCTATCTTTTTAACATCTAGTAAGAACAACAATGAAAGAATACTTAAAGATATAAGTAACCGCGGAGCTGTACAGTAGAGGCCAGCATGTCATGCCATAGCGGATAACAAGATAAAAAGAAAAAACTAACTGGATTTGTGAAGGCAAAAAACAAAAACCCTTTTAGCTTCATAAGGGCATCAGAAATTTGCAATTGCAGTATCAAGGCTCAGACAGTGCGATGATTGTGCAAATTGAAATGGTCACCGAGTGTGTGGGCATTACTTTCATACACAGGTGGAAACCCAAGGGTCAGAACAAGTCAAGAAGACCCTGGTACCTCACAAGGTGCCCAGACAAAGGGGTAGAACACAAGGTAACAAAGAAGGTAGGACAAACGATACCTGGTGTCGCCTTCTGGCTTGCCCACGACCCCCATTCAACTGGTCTTAAATGGGCTACTGGACCCATAGAAAAGTAACAATGACCAAAAAAAACAAACGCAATACAGTGTATAGAAAAGTCCATGGATGCAACTACTGGCCTCCATAAATAAATGGCCACAGGCTCATCTTAAAGAGGTAACTGCAAAGAACAATGCACTCAATGGAGGGTGCAAGTTCATCTGGCTGTGGAAGCACAGCAATGACAAGATTATAAAGATTCCAACTTGCCAGAATGAAGTATAACTAAGAAGGCAAGTCCAGACAAACAGAAACTGTTTATAGATATAAAAAAGCAATGTCTCTCACTACAGTATATGCATCTGTCAAGATATCCACAGGCACAAAGTGTGGGATCGCCCAATGCGCGGAGTCTAAACGACACCAGATCTTCACCAGGGCACCCCGCAAGGGGTAATGGACCGATAGTCTCTTTGCTGCTGAGTATCACCGTGTACAACCCTCACCTACCTGAGTAGTCACCCTACCTGTGGAGGAAGGCTGGAGTGGCCTCAGTGTGGAGACAAGTGGTAGACGAATGCAATCCTCGGGGCCAAGCGAGGGTCAGGGCAGGCAGTAGACAAACATGGTCAGTGTCCAGGCACAGGTCAGGGCAAGCAAACAGGGTTAGAGTCCATGCACAGGTCAGGTAAGAAATCGCAATACAAACAAATCAGGGTAGCAAGGTAGCTGGTACAAAGTCACAGCACCAGCTTCCATTACTGCTAAAGTTAAATAGCCTCTACACCTTTAAGGAACTCCTCCTCCCTGGGCTGTGTTAGTGTGAGCAAGACTGCCCACAGACATGCAAGACTGCCCACAGACGTGCAAGACCAGGAAGTACTGCATGCTAACTCAGCCAGAGACAGAGTAAGTGCTGCACTTGGCAGCTCAACAAGGCAGACCGGGGCGGGACACCGCAGGATGGTTCAGCGGGGAGTGTCGTGGGAACTGACAGGTATTGTAATAGCTTCTATGGGATGGGGTCCATACCAAAAAATATTAGCAGTCCAGAAAGATTATTGAAAGGGGTTTTTCAACCATATAATATTCAGAATAGTAGTTCCAAAATATAAAAAGAGAAAATATGAAAGAAATGGGGTAAAGATCAAATGATAAAGAGGAAACAGGAAGAAAAAAAGGTCAAGGTGAGTTTCTAAGTGTAGGACTAGAGCAGAGCCCAAAAAATCCAATGACTGTAGGAAATGAATCCAGTAAAACCATGTTTGTGTAAATTTCTTAGCAGTCTGATCCCCAGAGGCATTTAAATCTTCAATACCCATAATGTTATTTGGCCTTGGTACCTATTGACCAAAAGTGGGTAGCAAGGATTGTTTCCAGAAGAATGAAATGCGACCTTTGGCTGCACGAGTAAGTGATGCAGTAAGGTTTCCCCAAAAGCTCTTCCTGGAGATCGTCAAGAAATGTAGCAGGACCAACTCAGGTTTGTCATCTATGGATATTTCTATCAGTTTAAAGATAATGTCGACCACCTCCAACCAAAAAGAGGTTATAGAGGTCCAGAAAAGGTGTAACAAGGACCCCTGCCACATCAACAGGCAGGGAACATTTTTGCAATAACTGGGCATCCAATACCACCTGTTGAAAAGTTGATAACTCTTTATATTTGTTACTAACAGAAAATAAGATTTAAACGTAAAAGGCAGTCCTTTCGTTCATCTGTAAAATGGACAATGAAATCATGTTACCACTTTTGGACAAATAGCAAAGTAGGCTGTGCATTACTCTAGCTCTGGCACCCACCAAGGGGAAAACTATGGTGTTCAGCACCTTGGAGCATATTGAAGCATCTTGATGGGACCTAAAATGCATTCCAGCCAGGAAGGACGCACCGGAGGAGGGGAGACATCTATTGAGGGGATCTTAGGCTTCTTCAATGACCGAGGGCAGTCCACTCACGACCAGGCCGCAAAGCCTTGGCCTCAATTAGTAAAGGCATCCAGGTCACCAGACCCTAGTAGTTCTTCCTCCCAGCCTCCACAGGTGCAAGCAGGCTCCCCATCTGCAGCACCGACATCCCAGCCACCACGGAGGAAGCCTGCTGCCCCAACACCTTATCTCCTGCAGACGACTGGGATTGGAAGGCTCATCTTAGGGCCTTACCTACCAGACAGGAACTAGAACATAGCATAGGCTGGCTGAAGGCAACCTGCAAATCAAAATTCCAAGAGATGCAAAATCCTGTGGGGGAGTAACATCCCACATGAGTGATGACACCCACCTTATTATCTGTAAAAGCAGCAAAAAATATTTCTTTCGGCAACCATTCAATCTTCCGCAGCTTCTCACCAATCTACATCTTCCTGCTATCGTTCTACCTGATCTGGCCCACAGAAATGCCATTATTGAGTAATTTTATCTTTTAATTCTTCTCACCTTGCCTCAAGTTGGAAGTTCAAAGTTTAGGCTTTTATGGATCCTACAAGTCTTGATGACAGCCATTGTTTATAACTGGTCTTGAAGACTTTTCTACTAAGTAAACATTTCAGTAAGCATGTTTAATATTTATTTCCCCCACCGTAAATTCTGTCTTCCTAGTACAGAGATTAAGCAAATCTCTCCAAAGCACCAGGAACCTGGTTTGACACCTCACAAACCCTCCCAATGTGATCACTTTTTCAGGGGTATCCATACCACTGGGTACCAGCTTATTTTGGGTCACATGTTGGTAAGCAGATCAGAACTATAAAGAAGGCTACTGAAAAGCAAAAAGATTGGGGCTGGGAGAGAAGTCCCTTTAGTGGACATAACAGGTGCACTAGTGACTATGGGGAGCAATATTTGTTTTTAAGTGTCCACTGGTTTTTACTCTCATGTTTATCATAATACAGCCTCATCACTTTCCAGATGGTAGTGCAGACATTCGAGGTCTGATTTATTAAAACTCTCCAAAACTGGAGGAGATAGATTATCATAGGTGAAGATGGGTAATCTAACAAATTTGTAGAGGGTCTAGCCCAGGATTGAAAATATTTGCCAATAGCAAATAATTTAAACTAAGTTCATTCCTGGTTTATGGCATCATTCAGATTCCTCCATAATAGTATATCTTCTCCAGCCTTTGATAGTTGTAATAAATTAGGCCCATTTTATCAGACACCAATCTATTTACCAGCCACCAATTTATTAGCACTTTTTCAGGTTATAGTTGATTCCACAACATAAATGATTGTGTCATGGACTTTCTGCTATAAGACCTTGATCACTTAGGTTGGTAAGCTGGTTACTTTGTCTTATAATTTTATCAAGTTGATGCTATTGCATTCTCAGGTGATGAGTTTGGACACATGTTTTACAGGCACCAGTTTGTCCATGGGAAGGCCTATCTCCATTTTGGTTTGCCTTGCTTTTGTTTTTGCCCTCTTCTCGAATAAAAATATCACCTTGAGACATCCCAGTGGTTAGAATCTAATACCTATATATAGGTATGTTAATCTTTTATCCGCCATTTTAGTTAGTGGCTTGTAAGTGACCAAGGCCAATTTATTTTAGAAAATTTTATTTCTTTTTTTGTGACTTTTTTTTGCTACTAATTATTCCATGGTCATCTGTTTTATAACTAAAGCTGCGTACACACGTGCAATTTTTGTCGTTGGAAAGGATCTTTCACGATCCTTTCCAACGACAAAGGACTAGACGATGCATGAACGGTGCTGTACATACAGCACCGTTCTGCTCTATGGAGAGGGGAGGGGGAGCGACGGAGCGGCACCCTGCTACGCGCTCTCCCCCTTCCCTTGCATTAGGATCGGTCGTCATTCATCGTTCGTGGATCCGTCAGGACGGATCCACGGACGATGAACGACACTGACTGTACACATGCCAGATTTTCGCCCGATATCTGGCCGAAACCGATTATCGGGCGAGAAAAATCTGACGTGTGTACGCAGCTTAAGTGGGGAAAGCATCTTTTAGAATTTCATCAATGTGTGGAAATTTTGAAAACGGTTGTACACACAGCACCACATTTTATTTGTGCACACATATATCTAGACTATCAAAGATTGGGCCTCTGGGATGCTATAGGGAGAAATAGGAGGTAGTAGGAAGAAGGGTAGACAAGTTGTTGATTTTTATAACGTATTTGATTGGCCTGAAACAATGCCCCTGATTCATCAAGCAGAATCGGATTATCGCTCGCGCATTCGTATTAGCGATCCGGAATCGTACGCGGTCGCACTATTCAGCAACGGAAAAAGCTCGCGCACGGAGCCGCGCTTATCCGACAGCTTTTTACTGGCGATCTTGCAGTTAGTTTGCAGTGTTGTAGCAAAGTATACAAACAGTGCAACAAATGTAACAATAAATGAATTATATAGCAACATAATTGCTATATCACCAGTGACAGCTTAACAGATCCTCCTTAATCGCGCAGCTGAAATCTAATGTTAAAGATTCTAACTGACCTGTAAAGGACTGTAAATAAGCACAGAACAGAAAGCAGGTGCGCGCTAATTAATTGCTATGATCTCACCATTGAGCTTTAGAGATCCTCCTTAATCGCGCAGCTGAAATCTAATCGCCTTAATTGGCAGATTCGCACTCCCTATTGTGAAGGCTGGAATCCGGCTAGCAGTGAGGCGAGTGTACGCGCACACTCGAGTCCGGACCACGGTAATCCGCGATCGATGGCCGCGCGTACTTTCGCGCTTCTAGCGAGCGCGGATTTTATTGATGAATCAGGGGCAATGTGTCTAGTGAGAATACTGCTTACAAGGCCACTGCTGTAATGTGTATTTATTTCCACTTGTCACTAGAGGGAAGTATGAGACTAAAGTTTCCATACTGGGGGCAGTCAGCTGACTGCTTGATCCTCTGACAGGATGGAATGATCAAAGCATTCCAAGCATTCACAGCAATACCAGTAAACCTGGCTGGGGCTTGTTTGCACTGCTTATCTCACACGAGATAACTCAGCTGGGGCAGACAAAAGGTTAATAAACAAATAAAAATACAGAATAATAATCTTAAAAAGTAAAAACATTTCTACATCAATTGATAAATACAGAACATGCTTCACTAGATGCTTGGCAATTTTTGGTTTATCTTCTGCTGCATTGTTACAATCGAAACTATTTTTTGTAGGCTGGAGAAAAAAAGTAGCAGTACTGCAGTGGACAGCTCCCAACTGAAGAGTGAGGGTTTTTTTTGTCTTTTTATAATTTATTGCCCAATGGCCTAGCTGGGCTCAAGTTATAGATACAGTAAATAATTCGTAAATTTTACCTCCAGTCATCAGCACTGTTTGGGAAGACTTTTCCTGACTTTGTAGTGATAATCGTTCCATCAATATCAAATCCAGCAATCTGTAAACAAAAAGTTAATAATGAATATCACATTCTTTAGAAGGTTAACCCCCCCAGCAGTAATCCCAAGTGTGACTGACTCAGGGTGGATTTACTGTACCCAAAAGCGGGTAACACTCAGGGTAGCTTTAAACTAAATAAAGCCACTAACCTTGTTCCGTTGGTGTCCCCTGGGGTCCTGCTTGCCCCCGCAGGTCCTGGGGACACGTCCTTCTCCTCCGATCTCCAGCTGCATAATGCAGTGACGATCTCCGGGGTTTCCCGGTGACGTTGGTGCATACATCGGTGCAGGCGGGCAGATCGGCGGAAAAATAAATCATTTTGTATTAGATTCAATACAAAATAGCTGTATTGAGTCCAATACTGAGAAATATTCATAATATATATATATATATATATATATATATATATATATATATATATTATATGTGCTACTGCACACTTACATTACATTTTTTTTTACAGGTTTTGTCTTTAATTATAAGTTTATTATTGAATGTATTAATTAACGGTGAGTTAGCCTAAGAATTATAGCCTACAATGTAAAATAAATTTCCATGCAAAAACAATTGAACACTTTTTGCATGGAAATTTGCACTGAATTAGAAGAACATTAAAACGTTAAAGTTTACCTAAAATACAGACTAAGTGTTGATACTCTTAGTAAAAAGTGGAAATGTTTTATATATTTTAAACTGTTCTAGTTTACAGCCAAAACATTTGTTTCTAGGAACAAAACAAAAAAAAAAGAGTTCATTTCCCAAAAAGGGTTGTTAAAACAATTTCTCCCTTTTAATATACAGGCCAAAATATTCATTCAAAATTCAGTTTTTAGTATTTGCAATTAAATTGTCACCTTTATGTTCCTGCTTTCCCAACATGTACTTGCAAGGGTAATTAAAAGGCCTTGGGGTTTTTTGTGTTTCTATTTCTATTCAGCTCTGGGTCTTTTCTTTCCCCCCTGGACCAATTTTTAGACAGAGAGCTTAGTGACATTTGATTACATTGTTTTAAATTAAACACGTATGTAGTGAAAAGTCCAGAATGCTCTCAGCCCTGGAAGAATTGGCAATGAAAAGGAATGACGGTGCCTGTTACTTCACGAAAAAGTATTAGGAAAAGATGTTCTAGATCTCAGGGCAACCATCTTAAAGAAAGAATAAAATCTAATACAGGACTTCCAGGCTCGGATACATAATAATTCAAAGGGTGAATCCTGAAGTGCAGAAATGCTTCAGTTACATTCTAAAAATCTCAGAGGGATTCTACAAGGAAGGGGGCAAGCAATGCGAGTAATGAAGCAAAGGGTTATATATAGTGTACACTATATATAACCCTTTGCTACTGTCTATTTTTTAAAGTAAATTTATACAAAGAAAATGAATGAAAAACTAACCTTTTAAAGTGCTTACAGCTTTGTGAGCAATCAGCTAGTCCCTTCTAACTGACAAACATTTCATCTCTCTTTCAAACATATTTTCTATCCTTACCACTATATCTGCTATTGCTGAAGGTTTTGTCCTAGATTCCCAAGAGTTTGCGTTTATTATTAAAAAAAAATCCCGATGAAGCCCTTTGTGGATGAAATGCGTTGGGTCTTTTTCCTAAATTTATCAACAAGTGGGACTTTCTAACAAACAACCACTAAGTATTTGTTTTTATGTATTGGAATCATGTAACTACCGTGTTTCCCCGAAAGTAAGACCTACCCCAAAAATAAGACCTAGCACTTTTCCCCCAACCTGCCCTAATATAAGACCTACCCCGAAAATAAGACCTAGTAGAAAAATAAAAAAAAAAATAAAAAAATAAAAGCAAACATAAATTAAAACAGTACTCACCGAGCGGGAGACAGCGGGCGTACACACAGCGGGCTAACACACAGCCGCACAAGCCGATGCTTTCCTTGTAGTTCCGGCTCCTGTCACAGGCGGAGTGATATTACATGCACTTCGCCTGTCAGAAGCTGAAGTGCATGTAACCAGGCTTGTTCTAGTGAGCCCTTAAAAATGTGTTAAAAAAAAAAAATTAAAATAATATACTCACCTGATACGCGATCCTGCGTGTGTTTCTGGCTGCAGCAGCGTCTCTCTTCTCTCCTCTGCCAGCATCGTGTCTTTTCCTGTTTGTAAAGCAGAGCGAAAGAAACCGGCACAGCGCCACCTGCTGTTCCATGTCCTAACTGCCGAACAGTGGAAAAAAAGCACAGAGTGATCAGAAGGGGAATTTGTAAGGGGAATTTGGGAATATGGTGTTTTTTTTCATTAAAAAAAGTATATAAGACCTACCCTGAAAATAAGACCTAGTGTGTTTTTGGAAGCCCAAAAAAATATAAGACAGTGTCTTATTTTCGGGGAAACACGGTATGTTATTGTTGACCCTTCTGATCGATATCTTGCATTTTTTATCTTAAATTAGTTAAGGTATTACTTTGGTGCCTAAACTAAAAAGAGCCTTCCTTCCTCTTTTCTTCCTTCCTCTTTTCTTCCTTTCTTCTCAAATGTCTGGACTATATTTGTTTATATAGTCAAGGCTTGGCACCACCCTTTCTCCATAGAGTTTAAGCTAATATATATTCTTTTGGTGCACAACTTTGCATTTTTTAACCAATGTGGTACGCATCTTTAAAAAAGGAGTTTTTGCAAGAAAATATAATTATATCTGATTGTCAGCATGGATTCAAGAAAAGAAAAAAGATTTGTCAAAAAGAGGGGGGATATGATCACCCTGTATAAATATATAAATGGTCCATATAGAGAAGTATCTTTCCAATTAATCACTTTGAGATCATTACAAAGAACAAGAGGGCACTTATTGCGTCTGGAGGAAAAAGAAGTTTAAGCTCCGGAGAAGGAAAGGATTCTTCACTGTAAGGTCGGTGAAAATGTGGAATGGAGGAGCTCAGCTATGATTAGCTGAACTGAATCTATTCTCCCTTAAACAGATATGTTTAAAGGGGGAACATGATTGCATTATATACATAAAAGAGTTTGTTTTTAGAAGCATGTGCATCATTCCTATGAAAGATTGCCTTGCGAATTTGCCTTCCTTTGTGCCCTGTGATAACAATTGAGAGAATGTCTTTGGTATACTGGTATTAGGTAGGAGAGGGTCTAACAAAATAACTTTAAAGATGATTGCTTTGAAAATTATGTTTTCTTTTAAAATATATTACGGTAGATCTTTATCTGAGACAAAATATTTTGTGATTTTTCACGATTTATGTAGAAAATCACTTCATAGGGAATATCCAATTGCCTCATGTAATCAGAAAGGAATTTTTCCTGTTGGGAAAAATTGTACCAGGGTTTTTATTTGCCTTACTCTGGATCACCTACATCTATAGGGTTTTTATCTGGTATATGTTAACCTCCCTAGTGGTTGGACTTTTTTGGACTTATGTCTTTTTTCAACCTAGCTATGCAGTGTTCTCCCCAGAAATTTTTTTCAGCCGGGTGGTAGGAAGCTGTAGCCGGGTGGTAAAAAAAGGGGTTGTGGCAAAACATGGCAAATTTAGTGCTCCCAGTTGTTTATGCCATGGGTATCCAGTAACCTCTTATTGTTTCAGTGTTCTACCTTCTCCCAATTATTTGTTACAACTTTGTAATGCCTGCCCCGTTAGTATATCCAATTTTTCTATTCTATGTATTTTGCCATGAATGTGGTGTAACAAATTAGGCTTAGCTCATATTAGCAGCAAAAAACATTTACCCCTTCCGAGTGACTTCTGGCAACTGCTACGCACCTAGGACTGGTAACAGGCCATAAGTGCTGGGCACTTAGGATCGGTAACAGGCCGTAAGTTGTAGGCACCTAGGATCGGTAACAGGCCATAAGTGCTGGGCACCTAAGATCGGTAACAGGCCATAAGTGCTGGGCACCTAGGATCGGGAACAGGC
>NC_092868.1:21768466-21817677 GCF_032062135.1 Pyxicephalus adspersus
TGGAGGTTTGTACACAGAGCTGTGAGGATGCAGAATTCACACGCAGAGCTAGAGGTGGATACATTTCACAGGCAGAGCTCATGCTATGAGATGGGGGGGGGGGGCTGCCTGTGTCTCCTTCACATGAAGGCTGTAACTGTGTGCTCACCTCTCATCGGCAGCAGCAATCCTCTGAACGGATGACACAGAGCAGCCTCACTGAGATCCGTGCATCCGAGGATAAGAGCTGCTGAGAGCTGGGCGGGGTATTCAAATCAGCTGGGCGGAGTAACCGGCTAAAAACCTCTGGGGAGAACTATGCTATGTAACTATATTTATTGAGATCTTTTTAATAGAAGGGAGTCTTCTAGATCAACTGATGAAGCACACTGAATTGCCGCTAAATGCATACAGAGAATTATCATCTAGAGGATTGTTTGTTAATCAGTAAATATCAATTAAATACTTCAGATGTGATCTGCTTTTTTTGGATTTTAAATGTAGATAATAATTTATTTTTTAATGATCGATTTTATTTAAGTGGTTGAATTTAATTTACGGCCGTAAAAGTCCCTTATATTTTGTTGTTATTGTTGATATTTGTGGGATGTGGCAGTTTTGTCTATTACCAATCAGGAAGATTTTTTTGGTTTACATTATATACCAGAGTTCTCCCCATACCCTTTTAGCCAGGCGCACCAGCCAGCACTTTTCAGTAGCCACCAAGCTTTTTATAGATGGTTACTGAAAAGTTGGGTCACAATACAGGGGCTTCAAACCACCTACAATTTCTTCCTACCCCGCTTAAAAAAAATTCTGGGTTGAGCACTGTATACATATATCTACATTCATTGTTCTATTATATTTAATGAACTTACCTGATCGGCACACAAGTACGTTTGTTTTTTCCATCAAGGCTTAACTTACCTAGTTTTTTTTTTACTATTACCTATGGCAACCTACCGATCCCAAACAAGAAATGTTTCTAATTAGGACTTCTATCGCCACACTACCATTTTAGACATAATAAACATAAACTTGTGACAACATACACCCAAAAACCTTATTAAATATTAGACATAGTATTTTATCTAATGTCAGGCACCCTCACCTATATCCATGCTTTAAATCCTTCCCTTCACCTGCCCAATCCATACCTTCCCCACAACCCCTTATCTCTCCAGATCATCTGGTATTTTAACCATCGGACCCCCTCAGTATAGTCACACACACAATGTTCCATTCCCATCCTCTCCTCTGCCCCCCCAGTCCCTCACCCCCCGCCCCAATTAACTCCTAACTTCATTATACACATTTTATTCCGTGAGGCACCCCGCTGCACTCTCTCCTCTTTACTTGTATTATGATCGTTGGTGGATCTGCCAGAACGGATCCATGAACGACATTGACAAGTGCTGTGCACACGCCAGATTCTCATCTGATACTACCCCTGAGGCAATTTTCGAATGAGAATCATCTGACGTGTACGTAGCCTTAGTCAGAAAAGTAGCAATACACTTATAATCAACAGTTATTGTCTAGTTATTGTCCAGTTATCATATTGTCTAGGGGGAATACATTTGGGGGAGTCAGAAATGGAAAAGGATCTGGGGGTTCAGATCACAGACTTATTAACAGCATGCAATGCCAAGCTGCAATATCTAAAGCTAGTAAAACACTTTCTTGTATTAAAAGAGGAATAGACTGCATAGATGGAGACATAATCCTGCCCCTGTACAAAGCATTGGTCAGACCACATTTGGAATTTGCAGTGCAGTTTTGGGCACCCGTTCACAAAATGGACATTGTGGAATTGGAGAGAGTGCAGAGAAGGGTAACTAAACTAATAAAAGGAATGGAGGAGCTCAGCTATGAGCGATTAGCTGAACTAAATCTATTCTCCCTTGAGAAGTGACATTTAAGGGGGGATATGATCACCCTGTATAAATATATAAATGGTCCATATAGAGTCTCTCTTCCCAATTATTCACTTTGAGATGATTACAAAGAACAAGAGGGCACTTATTGCGTCTGGAGGAAAAGAAGTTTAGGGATTCTTCACTGTAAGGTCGGTGAAAATGTGGAATCGGCTCCCTCAGGAAGCAGTTTCAGCAAGTTCTATAGATTGCTTTAAGAAAACGCTGGATGTTTTTCTAGATGCACAGAATATAACTGGGTATTAACCCCCCTAGCATTCTAATTCTGTCATTTTTTGATGCAAAAAGTGATCCTATTTTTTTTGCGTAGAAATTTTTGTTTATATTGTGGGCCTGTAATTCTTAGCTTTTTGCAATTTTTTCCACCCCGAGTCACACTCGGGAATACCGCTAGGGAGGTTAAGGTTTTAAAGTTAAAAATACCAGTGACTGTTGATCCAGGGAACATCCGACTGCCTCATGGAATCAAGAAGGAATTTTTTTCCCCTGTTGAAGCAAATTGTACCAGGGTTTTTTTTTGCCTTCCTCTGGACCAACTATGTCCTTTTTACATCTGGGATATCTCTATTTCCCTAGTGGTTGAACTTGATGGAGCTGTCTTTTTTCAACCTAACTTACTATGTAACTATGTAATTGATTAAGATCAGTGAATATTTGTTAACTATATGTCATATATCATATTTCATAGAATTAAGTGCTGATGCTGACAGTTTCTGGATACACCTAAAGAATTGTCAACTTACTCTGTGCCTGACTCTAAACTAAAAGAATAGGAAAATGGGAATTCCACAGAGTTGTGTGATCTTGCTGTTGGAACTGCTGCTGTGTTAGACCATTGTACGTATTTCATAAAGGGAAGTACTATCTTTTGATTAGGCAGCACCTGATGGTTTTGTGTAGTTCTTTAACCCTTCCGGACACATTTGTAGTCCCACAAATACTTCCACATTGTTACACTAAGAATTTGTCCTTGTGCCCAGTCATGACTCACCATTAGCAAAATTTTTTTTCTCCTTAGTTTTGAGCTGAGCAATTCTTACTACTTAGGAGGATGTAAATCTCTGATGAGGTCATTTAGTTCAGGCTGTGTGAACAGTTAAGGCTTGTTGGTATCAGCATCTAATCTTCACCAGTAAAGCGGACTTCATTTTCAGTGTCATCAGGAATGGAGGCATCCTCTGAGTAACTTGGTGGGGTTGGCACAGAACCATGAGAAACAGGTCACATAGCTGATGGAATATTTGGTTAGAAATTTTATTTTTTTGTTTTCAAATTGAACTCTGCAAAGTTACCAGAGCAAAAATAGAAGTCAGTGCTCCCTCCAGAGCACTGTCTAAGCTCTTCCATGTAAATTCAGCAAACTATGTAGAGCCCACAACTTGTTCTAAATACAATGTATCACTCCAAAATTTGCAAATGTACCTGCCCAGGGGTAACCCCGAGTCACAAAAGATGCTGAGAGTGGTAAGGGGTAGCTAAAACTGCGAAATAGAATAATAAATCAAGCCTTACCTGATCCGCCGGTGTTCTTCTCTGCAATCCCCGTCTTCTTGCTTCTTCCTGCCGGCGTCCTCTGCATCCGATCAGTCACCAGGCAGTTCACCGTAACGTAGGTGCATGCAGACGTTCTGTTCAGGGCATGGCAGGAATTTCAAAGTTTTTTGTATTGCATTCAATACAAAACAACTGTATTGAATGCAATCCATTGGGTTTGTGCAAAAGCAGTACATTGTCTTTCATGAACATGTATTTTATAGTAAATTAGTATGAGTATAATATTTATTTTTAATTTAATAAATGTAGTATTTTGACATGATTTTGGGTTTCAAACTTTATTATACTCATACTGATATATTATACTGTAAAACAAATTTTCATGAAAAACAATGTATCGCTTTAAGACATATAAATCCAGACAGAAATGAACCACACAGGAGGTTAAACAATGGGCTTAACAAAGGCAGTGGTGTTCATCAGCTGTTTTTTCGCAAGATAGTTATCACATATATAATGAAAACGGTCAGATGAAGTGTCACAACCTCAAGTAGCCATATTAACAGGACCACTGCAACTTAGCTCTTGTTCTGTGAAATATTCAGTCAGCCATTTTGGTTAGAAAAGTTCTCAATACTTTGAGCACAGTTTGAACTGTCAGAAAATAAACTCTCAAGCTAAATATCTGCCATTGACCATTTGGGGGAAAACTTTACATGATGGGAAAAAATGGATTTCAGATTCTGATTAAAAAAAAAACCAGCAGGCTTGTGTATTAAAAAAAAAAAAAAAAAAAAACTTTAGTCATTTTGGTCAGTGTTAACCACAGATAAGGCCTTAAAAAAAGAGGTCATCTGACCAACAGGGCCCCTGAAGACAGTATCTGACAGAGGTGTCCTATCCGCTTCCAAGTTTTGACACAGAAGATATTGGTCTTCCTATCTTTTCAATATCTTTTCGCATATTAGCCTCAGACCAACTGCCAGAGGACTAATCAAAGCCTGGAGCAATAGCCTAAATAAATACTTTTACTAAGGGTGTATAGGAATATTATAGGCAAATTTCACCAATCGTAGTTTTCATTATCTGCCATATACATTATTTATCCTGCCCACTTTCCTTTCTTTCTCAATCCATAGAAGTGTCCAATTCACTTCCTTAAGTACAAGATCAGTTAGATGTCACCTAAAGTTTCTACATTCATCTATGATCCAGGCCCAGTCTCTATCCAATATAATGGAAGACAAAAAAGGAGGCGAAAGAATCTAGATTTTACCGTTGGGGACCAAATATGGCTTTCAATGGAAAACCTGGAGCCAATTTACTCCTTGAAGAATTAGGGCCCTAACTTCACAGGACCCTTCGTATTCATGATAATGAACCCATAGTGATTACACTTACTCTCTTCAAACCACCATCTTCAAATCACAATCCAAGTCTGCATGTCTCCGAGAAATCTTGTGTACCATCCTGTGATATCCAAGCCAACAGGTCAGTGAGATCTTTAAATCAAGTGCACCCCAATAAGTCTAGTCCAGAAGCAATCTGCAGGCAGTTTTTAAATAGGGTGGGGGGTGTTAGCATGTTTTAGGCTTTTCAGGTTTACTTGGCTGTGGAAAACCCTGCTGGACCTTTAGACTGCATTGACAATTCCTACCAATCTCGATTACTTTGACCTAGACTATGTGACTATGCCTCCTGACAATCACCTGCTCTGACCCCAGCATATCTTTTATTATGCCTTTTATACACTGTACCCACACTGTAGCCAAGATCAGAAGTATTCGAGTTGAAGGGAAGATCATACGCATTTTGAAAAAGGACACTTGTCAATAAATCTTCCCTTATGAGAAACTAAACATTTAGAAATTGGAGTAGCAGTTGGTGTAATATACTTGGTCTTGGTAAAGTGTTTGACACACAACTTCACAGACTGTCCATGTGCAAGTTAAAGTCACCAAGCAAAATTATCTGTAGATAGATAAAGAACATCCTTAAAGATTGCATTCAGAGTGAAGTCATTAATGTTTCATACTCTGAATGGTCTCAGGTTGTTTGAGTGATCTCAGGGTTTAAGGGTACATAGTTAGGCTGAATTACAAACATATTTTCATAAATTCAATCATAATTCCATACGTTCAATCGGAAGTTTGAAATGCTTAGATTTTATCCTGACCACCATGGTGTGCTCAAGGACCGCAACCTGGCAGTAACCAGCAGCGCAACATCATCAGCATCAGGGGCTCTGGAGAAGACCTGGTTACTGCTTAGACTCTAAGCCTTGGCCCTTCTCAGGGCTCACACCACTTCTGTGCAAGCCGTAGTGCCTCCTAGTGGCCCTGTCTCCCCAAGCATGACATAATGCATGCACTGTTTGATTGGGATAACTGGGTGGCAAAAGACTAATATTTATCTAATATAAAATATTGAAATAAATGTGTCATTTTAGGGGTCAAAAAAATGAATGCTTTATACCAGGGGTGGGCAAACTTTTTTAGTCAGGGGTGACAATCTAATAAAAAAAAATTGCCAGAGGGACGGGCCAATGGTATATTGGGCCGGGTATGCCATCATAACACCCCTGAATGTGACATCATGATAGTATAACCCTGCCCACGTTCCCATCTCAGATCTGAGTATGTGATAGGAGAGTGGCCAGGGTTGTGTGCAGTGACTGAGCCCGCCCACTCTCCCATCGCAGGCTCTGAGCTATACAGTGTATAGGGAATACATCTGGGGTAAATTTTAATAAGCAAAAAGCATGCAATGTCAAGCCACAATCTTCAAATCACTAAAATATTTAGTATTATAACAGATAATTGTGATATTAGGTTTATCATTTTGACCATGTACAAAGTACAAGTCAAACCTTATCTGAATATGAGATCCAGTTTTGGGCACCGGTTCCCAAAAATGATATTGTGGTACTATACAGCCATTTCACTCTTGATGGTGATCTCGTGTTCCGCGGACGTGATCTCTCAGTGACTGCTTCCAAATTGGAAATTTGGCATGCAAAAAGCAGAGAAGGGGTGACATGGTGGTCTAGTATCACATGTAGTGCAGGTAGTCTGCGCAGTGTATATCCAAATTATGAATTTCAGGTAAAAACACTGGTAACAGCTTCAGAAATAATCATCAGAAGTTAGGGTCAGAAAATAACAGAACAACAGAATAGTTGCTGCAGTAATTTGAAATCTGAGAGTCCAGAAAGACGCTGCATTAAATCACTGTCTGCACCTATTATCCAGTTTAAAAATTTAGAGCTGGACAGACATCCTCAGAACACTGAACTGGGCATTTTTCTGTGTATGCAATTTTTTTTTGCAGCAAACAATATCAAACTGATGTTTACAAAGTAATGAAAAGGGTGAAAGAGCAAGACAATCTTGCCCGGGGGCGCAGCAATAGTAAGAACTATCAGGAATATGCAGTATTACTAGTTTCAACTAGTACAAACTAGTTCCCAAAAGGGTGTTCCAGCTCTGGAAAATGGGAAAGAAAACTAAAAACATATGGGAGGCTTAACCTCCCTGGCAGCCTGAATAATGAGTATCTTTAAATGTAAAAGTGGTACATTTAAAAATACTCATTTTAAATTTCCCACCTGGTCCTGCCTGCCATCCTCAGGCTCGCGAGCAGATGCCGGGCACGGTCTACCTTTTTCAGCCTATCTAACTCACTATAAGAAAGCATGGAAAGCTCTGTTGGAAAAATACATTTTTCCAGTAGACATAAAGTAAAAAAAAAATCCTAAAACAAGTTTAGAAGAAAATAGCGGGAAGCTCATAGTAACTGCCCTGTTTATATTCTTAAAACTTTGTTTTATTCCCACCAGTATCACTATCCTTTAATCTAAAAATGTTCTGCCTGCATTTTTGTGGCATCATCAGGACATTCCGATTTCCTCCTACTGCCTGAACAAAGTAGTAGTGGTAATTTGACTACTATGGCTGAATGTTGTAGATTCAAAACATGGGACAGGGTATTAAAGGTTGTTTATGTTCCCTTAGCTGTTGCCACCTTAAAAGAAAAGAAAAAATATTTACAAAATTTTAATTGCGATAAAAATGTAATTTAAGTGTTACTGTACCTTGCAAGAAGCTTGGACACCTTTCTTGTTAAAGATCAAAAGTTTTCCGTCCTCTTCCCAAGAGTCTTTGATGCAAGTTTCACCTCTCATTTTATCTGGAGATTCGTAATAAATGTTAGTATTTGTTATATTTGACCTAGCTGCTATCATCTGAAATTCTTTCAGATTTCTAGAATAGTCATTTTCTGAATCATGCCCATCTTCTGCTGTATTTAATTCTGATTCCTGATGCTTTGATCTCTTATAGCATGGTTCCAAATCTTCGTCATGTTGGCTTCTCTTTTGGCTTTTTGATGTATCTCCAGAAAAGAAGTCCTTTATTGTCTTTTTCGTGAAAGCAGATGGTTGTGGCTTTACGTTCAATTGTGAGGCAGTCTTGGGTATTGTAGGTGGTATGGTACTTTGAATACTCTCATTATTGAAGACAATAGTGTATGGATATAAGGAGTTCACCATGTAAAGGGTTTGGTCCTCATTCATCAGTGTGCTTTCCCCTTTCTTTAACTTGACCTCTCCTATTGAGGTTGGGTTTGTACCCAACTAAAAAAAAATATATATATTAATATATATATACATTTTTTCCCACCTTACACACAAAAATTTATATATTATCCATAAATGCACACGGTCATGTAAGGTTTACTGTGTTTTAGTTCTACGATTTTGTGTATCAGAGCATATTAAAAATCAAATGATACTTAGCAGGTCTTAAAATTAGGAAACTACAAACTCAGATAAACAACAACATGTGACATGATGTCATTTGTTTAATAAAGACTGAGCCAAAATGCAGAAAAGGTGAGTAAAAATTTAAGTACAGCCTTACCACGTCCATGTGAGTTAGGAGGGTAGCTAGTCAGAGTCAAATGTGAGGCCACCTGTGCAAGAGTTAAAGTTTGGCCCATAAAGTCTTACACAAAACAATTAATTCAAGTTATCATGGCTGTTCCATTTTGGCTTAATTTTGATTAAACAACATGATGGCGTTATGCATTTTACAATAGATTTAAATAATTTTAGGACCAGATGATTTTATGCCCTGGTATGCCTAAAAGAGAGTACTTTTTCATATTACTGTAATACATATTTTGAGTAAATTTGTCTTACTCTTTTTATGAGGAAGTAAGAAAAGTGTTTAATAGTGAAGAAGCAATTGATATTGTGTACCTCACCTCACAAACTTAATATGCAAGTCAAGGTTATGTCTGGTTTAAAGACCGCATCCAGTGAGTAGCGATTAATTTTACATACGCTGAATAGTCTAAGGGTATTTTTGGTGTACCCCAGGGTTAACAGTTGGGACCTTTGTTGTTGTCTAAAATCTTCATTTTTTTCACTAAAAGCACCTAAAAGCAAAACAATTCTCTCCTCTTACGCAAATTCTTTACTTTACTATTAGTATTTAATTGACTAATTTCCAAACAATATAATATTGGCAGACATTACCTTCATTTAAACACGTTTTAAATATGACCCCCCCCCGCCCCCCCTCATTATTCTGGGCACTTTTCTTCTTCCCCTAATATTCCTATTTCCCTTCTACCTACAATTTGACTCTCCTCTGTTATTTCCTTCTTAAGACTTTTTTTCTAAGCAGTACTGGCTATTAAAAAGTGAAGAAAAAAAAGAGTAAAAATACCAGAAGAATGGACAACTGGACTCCTATTTCATAAGAGAATAAATTAAAACATACTTTTTCTTTTTAGGACAAACAAAATTATATTATATGCAATCAAAAAGATAACACATCTAGAACAACTTTTCCTATTTGATCAGGGTTAGAAAAAATTAGTATTACAAAAAAAAAAAAAATATTTAAAACATTAGATAAAAGTTAAGAAAAAATATGTTTTTATACTCAAATTTAAGGGGTTTGTTGTTTTATAATGTTATAAAGTTTATAAAGTTTTATAATGCAATATGAAATAAAGGAATTTTTTTACTTTTATTATATGGCTCAAAAAAAAATGTAATCAGTCTTAAAGATGTCGTTATATGGTCATTCACCAGGTGATAAGAAAAAATAATATCAAGCCATAATAATAGTTAGGAAAAGAGAAATATTTAAATAGGAGTGATACGGGTAAACTTTGGAATAGTAATGAATTAAATAAGAAAAAAAAGCAAATACAGGACTTTTTTTAACTTCATTTTGATGAATACATCATTTGAAAATACATCATTAAATATTTTATTCAAGTATTAAAACACTTAAGTTTTTCCCATAATTACAGAGGATGTACGATCTCAATCGTATTTGAAGCATTTTGCGGATATCGTCTGCTTCTTTAGGAATTTGAGATCTATAAATAAACAATACAACACATACTATATATTTACTGTAACAAAAAACAATCTATAACTTGTAGCAAAAAAGAAAAAAGTATACAGGTCAACCACTAAGCAAGAGATCCCCGCAAAACGTGGCAGGGGTTGATTTAGGACAGCTTGGAACTGAGATGGGCCAGCACTTTATCAGGCAGAGTTTCCATTGAAAAAATATATTATTTTGTCATAAAATTGTAATTTACCCTGGGGATGTCAATTTTTTATATAAGATTCTAACACATATACATTGCAAAGCCTGTAGTCATAACGTATATAAATAAGTAAAGAGAGGAAAGAAAAGACAGGCTTTTTGCCAGTTTAGTGCAAAAACAATATTAACTTATTAACATATACTTTAGCCCTAGATACAACATAGAACTTCTATCCTACAGTTATACATCATAGTGCCTAATTTTCAGGTTACAGGTTCAATCATCCTGATAAAGATATTAGTTGTAGACATAAAAAGCAACTTTTCTCTTTACTTAAAGCACCACCCCTTTAAGTCTTGATCGCTGCGGTGAAGCCAAAGCATAATTCCGACCACATATCTGACTAGGTCAAAGAATGTTTCCACTAGACAATCAGCTGACACCGTGAGGTGTTTTAACTGCAGTTGATATCTCATGTTTACAGAGCGTGAAGTGTCTGCTAAATTTATAATTTGCACAAACTCTAAAGGCCCAACAGACTGAAAACAATGGAACGTTGTGCAATGGAACGTTTAAAAAATGTACCAGCTGTTAAGATGACCCGTTTAAGATCGCTCCTTTGGTAAAATAAAAAATAAAAAAAAGACATGACCTAGTGAAGGGAGACCCAAGGCTGGCAGAAACAGACCAATTGTATTCTTGGCTGAGGTGGTCAGAAACGTTAGCTTGCCCAGCTGGAGGAAAAAAATCTTCACAACAGTGTTTTGGAAAACCTGTTTACAGTGTATTTTGATAGTAGGAATTAATAATGCAGATTTAATGGAGTAACTGTACAATGATTAAAGAGGCACTTTTAAGGGATAATATTTCTTTACCTCTTGCATGTACAGGCCTTCACAAATTGTGCATAATCTCTTCAAGGGCTGGTATCCCTTTCACTTTATTAGGCAGAAACCTTGTACACAAATGATACGTTATCACTTTAAGGGCTGTTAACATTATAGTGTTGTAACTATAATGGCTATTAATCCTTAAACTTTTGCAGGTACATTTGACTACCAGTATCTTCCATTAAGGGAAAACTTCATTTTTTTTTGTATTTGACTTTTTTTTGCCACATGATTTTTAATCCTTTGTTATTGCACAGAAGCTGGAAATGAAAGTACATTTTGATAACCATCTATACCATCTTCACGCTTCTAGCGCTTACCCCGAGCCACTGAAGACAAGCATCCCTTTTAGCCAATATGTAAGGCTAAAGCGTAATTGTACTAAGTCAGACTTTGAACATGAGGCACAGGCCCTAATAAAAAGGTTACTTTCGAGGGGCTTTAGTAAAAGTGTTTTGAATAAAGCTTATCAAAAAAGCCAACTCTCTTGAACGAGAATCCTTCCTCTTCCTCAGAAAAAATTAAAACCACAGAGTAAACAAGTTAGATTAATAACGTACAATACACACCCCATCAGGATATCCCATCTCTACTATCCAAACTTTGGCATGTTTTAATGAATGACCCTACAACAGCCAAATACCTACACCCACGTCTAAAAATTACTTACAGAAAAGCTATGTCCTTAAAAGACTCATTTGTATATAGTCATTACCCGCCTTAAGTAACCTTTGAAACTACTAATACACAGGTAGGAACGTTCAGATGCAGAAACTGTTCTCAATATCCATAGATTACATTTTTTTGGTGTGTTAGATCTTACACTTTTCTTTTTTTTACAAATTTTTGGTGGTGAATCCAGAAATTACCCCAGTTTTTTGCTATCACATCCAGTTTTTACGATACAATGTACCAACCAAAAGAACATACAATAAAAAAAAATTAAATAATAACTTGAATGTACTGTTTATTTAAATTTCTTTTGTTCATACAAAGGATTTATTGTTATTTTTTTTTTACAGTAAAACATTTGAAAAAAAAAAAAAGGTAAAACTTTATGCTTATAGTGTTTTACTGGAGTGTTCGGTGTTAGGACAATCCCGCCGGATGCTCCAAAAATAGTCAGCCATCATATGTACATCCTATGTACCCCGATACCATCCTTCCATGACCTTAAAATCTTGGTGGAATCATTCACCTTGCTCAACATTGACTGCACCTAGGTTTTCCTGGAAGTTGAAAGATATGCAGAAAATGCACCTTGATGCTCATATTGCAAACAAGCATTTTTTAGCTCTCCAAAAGGTTCTGGACAATTTCTGTGTAAAGCTACGTACACACTTCCAATTATTATCGTTGGAAAACGAACGACGAACGATCCTGCACGATATCTACGAACGATCGTATAGCACCGATCCTACACATAGAGATAACGACACGATCGTTCGTAGATATTGTACACACAATAGATACGATCGTTTGAGCGATAGAGGAACTATGTGCACGACAGGAAAGTGAACGAACGTTCGTTCATTATGCATGCTCAGACCATGGACGATCAACGAACGATCGTACACACGAACGATGTTCAACGATCGTCGTCCAATCCGATCCGCCGGTCCGGTCGTTCGTTTCCAACGACTTTCCTCGTTCGTCGGCGTCGTTGGTTACTTTTTTTACAAACGATTTTTGCCCAATCGATTGTTCGTCGTTCGTTTTGAACGATAAAAATTGGAAGTGTGTACGCACCTTAATTATTTGCTTGTGTGTTTCTAAGAAAGTCCTTGACAATGCTTTTGAATGATAACCATACATTCTTTTCGACTTCTGACTTCTTGGCCTGATGAAATGTTCATCTTTGAAGAGCTGCTGAATTTGTGGACCATCAAACACACCGGCCTTTATTTTTTATAAATGACAGGCTAGAAAATGGCAAAATTAGGTACTTGAAACAGTCTCCTTCAGTTGGCAAAGCTTTAACAAACTGCATCAGACCCAGTTTCATGTGCAGAGGCGGGAATATAATATTCTTTCTATCAACAAGTGGCTTATGTAGAATGTTTGGATCACCTGGTTTTAGGGCAGATCTTGGTGGCCAATTCCTTTCCACCCAATGCCTCTCACAAGCTCTGCTGTCCCACATGCACAGATAACAGGTAAACTCTGTGTATCCGCGTTGCTGACCAAAAAGGAAGCATACCATTTTAAAGGTCAACACAGATTACCCAATTGTGTAGGTGGAATTGCAACAACTTAATGACTCTCTATATGTCTGCATATTTTTCACAAAGAGAAAATTAATGGCCAATTGGGACTGACCCAAATATATTACCATTGTGAAGGAGGACACACCTTAAGCTCCGCTTTGAGCTATCGATGAATAGACAATATTCAGTTGATTTATAGATTGGAATTCCCAATTCCTCCATTAAACCAGGTATGTTATGGCAATACACAAAGCCACTGTCCTTTTCTAACGAACTGCAGAAATGCAATTTCTCTGGTTCAAAAGTACGATACCTTCGTTCCTTTTTCAAGTAAGTTTTTCTCAGGCAGTTTTGATGCTAGGAGTTCCGAGGCCTTCTTCGATAGTCCCAAATCATGTACCAAATCAACTCATGCTGATCAAATACCTTATGAACAGAGTCCACTTCAACTCCGAACTTTTCATCATTGTTATCACCTAGTTCATGACCATAATCATGTTCTTCAAGAAAGGGTAGTGTAACGAAAACCGGCACTGGGATTTCATCTGAATAAGCCATTGGGTGTATAACCGATGGTAGACTAGGTTACAATTTTTTTCTTGTTATATCCTGAAGTTTTCACTATACAAAAGTAACAGTCACTGAAATAACCTCCTGTCTCTCGCCAAACCATAGGTAAACCAAATGGCATCTTATCACGTGTTCCCTTTGTCCACATCCTTAAACCCTCGACACACTGTTGGCACACCTTATGAGGGGCCCAAGAATTATCTTAATCCCCAAGTTTACCTTTGAAAGATGCCAAATAGGCTTGCTCTACAAATGTGCTGATATTCGCCCTTTGACTGGGAATGGTCAAACTTCCACAGATATAACAAAATGAACCAGGGTTGTTTAGGCACTTACGACAAGAAACAGCAGAGCCAGACATGATCTGAAAGAAAGGAAATGTGTGTAAGTAGAAAAATAAATTTTGCCTCTTCACTACGTAGAGCAGCGCACAACCTCTGATCACACGGTCTTGCGTGTAAATGAATAGCCTATACAAATCCACGCTACAGTAATCGCATTAATATAAGAGTTAGAGAAAAAACCTGGCTTGAAAACTAACTGCACTCTCAGTATCCGCATACCTATTTTAGTGTAAATAAGCTTAACAATTGAAGTCAACAAAAAATTTGTTCAAAATTGTTCCCCAGTGTTATGGACAAACAACTGACATTACTCCCTAACCATGTCCGATTCAAACCACAAAATGTTGTGAACTGTTTCGCTACCGGTATCATATACTTTTTTATATGTGCGGTTGTTATTATGTCGGTAAGACAAAAAGTGCCTTTCGAAAAAGAATATATGAATATATAAAAAAAAAATAAACACAGGCAAAGTAATAACTAGAGATGAGCAGATACAGAACATGTAAGCGAGAACGGCCTTGTGATTCGCCACAAGGTCGCGTTCTCGCCGAACTCAGATGATCTCTCAATGGAGAATATCCACTGAGAGTTCATCTGGCTTTCACCTGCAGTCACCGCTGATTGGAGGCACTTGCGTGCCCAGGTACCCACACTCCCCGGCCTGTACTTTTCGCGGACCCGTCGGGGAAATTTTTGCAAGAATGTCAGAGGCATTCTCACTCATCCCCAGTAAAAACACAATCAGCCACTATATAGGTACACGACACAACTTTAATGATAAATGTATTTTTTTAATCGTATTGGAAAGGGTCTCCCAAAGCCTGACAGGGGGAGACATAGATAAAAATCCTTTAACAAAAGAAAACTAAATGGATCTTTTTATTAAACGCAACAAACCCTCTTGGCTTGAATGATATGGTTTCCTACAAATCTTTTCTTTAAATTCAAAATTTCGTTATTAGGAAGTACTCAAATACACAAATTTCCTATAGTGAATTAACCTTTTTAAAAAAAACAGATCTTGTATCATTTAGATCCTCAACCAGGTTTTAGATTTGCAGAAAACACAGATTCAGGGCACTTCTGCCTGCAATACAAGACACACCTGAACACATACCTTGTATGTCTGCACACAGTGTTGCTGTAGCAAGTCTGCTTCTTTAATGAGTATGAGTATTTATTCACAAATTGTGTTTGTGGCTCCACATACAAGAATCCTATGGCATACATACATAAAAAGATATAAAACTTTCTTTAAGGTGTCTCACCAGCAACGCCATCATTAGGCAGATGCCAGGATTTACATTATGATCCAAACAAATGAAGGGATTACCACTCCTGCCATATCCATAGCCTTGAAGTCCTAAACTGCCCCCTTTTTGAGTTGTCTGCATCCAATGAGAGAACTCTGCACACCTGGGCTGAGCTACTGGCAAATCTACAGGGAGAGCTGCCAGTGCTGGATATATCACAGAGAATAGACTATTTAGACATTACTGGATCCTAAAAAGGTAAGTTCTAGTTAAAAAAAAAAAAAAGAATAAGGGGGGTGTGCCCATGAGAGACTAGACAAGATGGCTGCACAGTGTTTCAGCTCTACATCATCAAGGGGTTCTTGGCACGCTAGAGTCACTTTGGTCAGCTTAGCGCTAAACTCCTCTGGGCTCCCCTTTTGACAAAATGAAAAATAACTTGGTGCTTCATTTTACGGTTCACTTTAAGTAATGCAGCACTCCACAAAAAACAGATGTCTCTTCTCCCAAAGGCATCAGCACATGTTTGTGGTCCTGCATGATCTCTTCAATGATGAATCTGTCACCCCTGTTTCAGATGAACTAGGTGATCTTTCCAACAGTGACTGCCTTCGTTTGGACAAATTCAATCAGCTTCTTCAGAAAGAGTGATCTTAAGCTACTGAAATGTTAAACACAGCCATATTATGGAACATCCATGACCTGGGTCCTATTGATGACTAAGAAAATAAAATAGATGACCACATCATGGTTCACATGCTATCACACTACATATCTTTGCGTCCATTCTGAGCTAGCAACATTATTGCTCAAGCTTTAAAGAATTGCAGTAGAAGAGGCAATATTAGGCCTCCATGAAACCATAGAGGAGTTACCCTCATTTGTAACTGCCCTCTTTTTCCAGAAACTCCACATGGAGGAATAGAATTGGACAGGTTCCATGAAGCTTAGCCCTAAAAATTTGAATCCTCCCTTCCCCACAGCAAGATATCATTGAGGCCCACCTATTATGTTGTTATGTGAGATATCTAGCACTGGAAAAAAAAAAAAAGACTTCCTGCAGCAGAGGAAACACCTATTCCCTAGCTAAAACCTTACCAGGCATTTTTTCCTCCAATACTCCAGAACCTTTAATCGAATTTGACATATATCCATTTAAGCTATGTAGTTTTAGCCTATCGCCCAAGTTTGGCGAATACAGCAAAAAAACTTTTCTGCGGTAACCCAAGGGGTTTGTTCCTATTTTTAGAAACAAAAAACTAACAAGCATTCTGACAGACACCCATTCGGCTGTTTTGAGGGTTTGGGAACCTTGGTTTCAGCATTTTCTCCCATCTCTACCAGCCACATAACTCTCCCTTTCATAGGGAGCCCCTTCATGTATTCTACTGATTTATCAGCTTTATAAGGTCATCTCTTGCCTAGGGGTATGGACACATATCACTGTGTTTTATTAAGTTTTTGGATCCTATAAATATATACCTATACATAGGGTATAAATAGCATAATAGATTGCTAAGGCAGGCATGTTTATTTGACATGTTTTGTAGACCTTTATTTGTGTTTAAAAAAAAAAAATCTATAAAAACTACTTCCAATCAAAAGAAAAAGAAAAAAGTATTAACCATTGTGTAGTATGTTCATTTCTATTGCTTATTTACCCCTTTCTCTGTAAGGTAATTTATCCCTGTTATAGAGGGGTTGAGGGATGGATATTTGGAAGCAGGCAGGGTTTAGGCTTTTGTCCCTTCCTTTTTTGGTAAGCCATATTTCAGAGAACCTTTTGTTGATAAGAGAATAGCACAGGATTGGTGCCCCACCTCCTATTCAGGAAAGTCCTGCAAGACTATTAGAGGTTAAGTGTGGATTCATTACTAGGGGAACCCCATGCCTTTTTTTGGCCCCATGGCCAAAAACCTTAACGCATAAAAGCTCTTCTAAATGCCTGGAAAAAGCAAGTGTTGCCTGAAACTGCTGCTGGTATCTAGCCAAAGAGAGTAGGCAGCTACTGGAACATACTAAGGTTTTTTACTACTAGTCTAAACAAAGCCTGTAAGATATCCTCTAAAGAGCTACGCAAGAAAAATGTCAACAGTTCTCAATCAAAGGGCCCAGTGGGATGATGCTTGCAATAGCTTACCGAGATCTATTTTCTCATCTGGGACAGGCAAATGTGTCCATGTGTCATTGCTAAATATCTGCAGACTTTTGCTGCCATAATATTATTCTTCTAACAGATTCCTTCTTTGTATCCCCTGCAACTTATAAAGAATATTTAACAGGAAATTTTAAAATAAAATATTCCCTTACCTGAGTGACACGAACAACTCGCTGGTCAATATTTGCTACAAGCTCCACTGTAAAACAAAAAGGAATGACAAGTATTGTAGTTAGTCTTTTCATGCACACCACATCTTTCTTAGAATGTCATCACTGAGGTATTTGCAAATTCCTTGTTTTGACTAATTCAGGTAGCAAAATAAACCCTGTTTTGGATGGTGTTCTGAATTGGTTCATACACTTAAAAAACATAGTGACGACTACTGATTTTCTAGCTGCCAGACATTTACATGTACAATAATATAAAAAAAATGCAGAAGGAAAAAAGAAACAGCCAATGAATGTTCTAGACTTCCCCTAATCTAGAAAAAAAAAAAAAAAAAAAAAAGTATTTAGCACTATTTTCCTGTGAGCAAGACATTGCTTTACTCCCTCTCCCAAAAAGTAGTAATTTGGTAAGCGAGGAAAGTTTCCCAACTTGGCTACTTACAGAAAAAGTTTAAAAAATACAAGATAAAGGAAAATCACTGTATTTAAAGAATTATACTAATATAATTATATAAGGTTAAAGAGGACCTATCACCAAAATCTTCACGTTAGATAAATGGATAGTCAACTCTTATGTAAAGAGTTTTTTAAAAAAAAAAGGGGGAGCAGAAGGACCAGCCCACGGCCTTCTGGGATACGTGATACAAATATCCCAGGTGGGATAGTTACAGCCATGGCAATGAAGATTGTAAGGGTCGTCAAAAAAAGAAAAAAAAAAAACAAGTCTAGCCTTTTAAAAAATGTAAAAAAAAAGTGGCAATAGATTCACTTTAAAAGCATCATGCAAGTGAACATGTGATAGCAAATTATGGCAGGACTGCCGGTAGCCCCCCCAATCACTGCAAAGCATGTGTTAGTAAATAGGGCAAGACAGCTGGTAATCCCCTCTCATCAATGCTGAGCAATCCTAAACAGATAGTGGTTTTTCTACAAAAAAAATAAAAAAAAATCTGATTGTCATATTTTGCAGCCTAAAAACTCACTGTGTTCAAACTTTCATCTCCTAAACCATGCTCCTAACCGTGGATTTTCAGGGTACAGAGGGAACCCTCATAGCTACTAGTAACCAAAATTTTAGCCGCCCACCTTTCAAGAATTTCAAGATATGGAGGTCACACGTTTAAAAACTTATGAAATTGAATATTGGAGTTGCGGTTTTAAAATTCAGTGCACCATGAAATCCTAAATTGAAAATACAATTCGGGCACCCCTAGGTCCCCTTATATAGCAAGGAGTTTTGGGGTGGGGCCACTACATTTATACCTTTCCGTCACAAATCTATAACGGTCATACTATGCTTTTCTGTCTGTCTCACCTCTTTGAACTCCAATTTCTCAAAGAGCAGCAGGGTGTACTAAACTGAAAATGTAGGTACAAGTAGGGGACACCTTCGTCTAACACCCCCTAAAATGTCATTACTATAGCAACATCAGAATACAGGGTTCTCCCCAGGTACTTTTAGCTGGGTGCACCACCCAGCACTTTTCAGCACCCACCCGGCTGTTTCTGGGTGGTTACCAAAGAGTTTATTCACCATAAAGGGTCTGCCACCCACTTGAAATTTCTTCCCACCCGGCTTGAAAAAATTTCTGGGTTGAGCACTGAGAATATAAATAATTTGTAGACCACATATTTATCATTCAAATCTGTTAATGGATACGAAGATCCACTCAAAAGTTTAAGACTTTCCACCATATGCACACAAAAAAAGGAACATATATTTTTCCACACATGCAAACTGCAAACTAAGGTGTACAAAAAAAAAAATGACCGTTAGAGGGTGAGCCAAAAAATATATTACTGTCAGGGGTTCCAACAATGATAAGCGTTTATTCATGTTGTTTTACCTATCCCCCCCTCAAAATAAATAAAACTTCTGTAGGTAAAGAGCTAGCCAGAAATGGAGGACTTTACAGCTGAACTCCCATCCTCAATTTCACAGTTGTACAGGCTCTTTTTTCTGTACTGAAAGTGCTTGATCTGATTTTACAGTACATTAGAAGCTGCAGCAATTAGGACAACGTTCTCCTAATTACTGACTGAATGACATCAAACTTTTTTTTTTTTTTTAAATCATAGAAACCATCCAATGTTGGCATAACTTAGGGCAGTCAGTATGTAAATGCCATCTGTCTAGGAACACTTGCTCTTCCAAACTGAGCGAAGCACCACTTCTCCAAACAACCCGCTTTGCATGTAGGCTCTTTAAAAAATACTGGGGGGCAAGGTGTTGTGATATTTTCAGGTTCTATGAAAAACTCCTCACTGAACCACCCACAATATTTACCATGCAGATTCCAGACATGTTCTGTCAGCACTGCAAAGTCAAACACAGTGATTATACTGATTATATAATTATAATTAAAATATAATACTGGGTCTAAAAAAAAAAAAAAAAAAAATTAAAAGCTGGTGAAGGAGGATGGGAGAGACCAGGGAAGGCAACATTAGGTAGAACAAATTTCAAATTTAATTTAGCTGTCACTTAAAATCCTAATTTAAAATTACATGTTGTCATCTTACCGGGAGCATCCCATGGTAGCTCCCCGCTCGACCACCTGTGTGCCAACTGGTGCAAAATCACAGAATGAAGCACTAGCACAGCTGAGGCAGATAAACCCCCCCCCCCCCAACATCTCCTTCCCCAACAGGCGCAGAGGTCTCTGCAGAGGCAGTAGATAAGGCAGCATTAGTATCCAGTTTTACAAAGATTTACCAGAGCTGCATAAGCCCTCATTTTCAGGTGTCAGCTAGAATACTCTGGAGAACTAACCTTTCACAAATTTGGGTGAATAGTTCTATGAAAGACCAGTGTAATGTAGTAGAAAGGTAAGGCCAGGTTTAAATGGTGTCTGGCAGTAGGTCCATCTACTTCACCAGATAACGCAGCAGTTATTTTAGAACTGCAAATATACAGCAAACTCTACAATCTCTGCCATGTCAAAGAGATGGAAGTAAATGTGCTTATGTGCTGGGAGAGAGAAGGAGGTCTCCAAATTTAGATTAACTGGATCTTTAGCTGTAGGCAGTGTGAGACAAATAAAAGCTGCTTGCAGGTTTGTGCTGTAACAAGCCGAGTAGAAAAGGTAGACTCCAGTGTTCTAAAACCTAGCCAGGAGGTAACAATTATACTACATTACTGGATTATGAAGACACCTGCAAAGGAAAAACTATTGTGTGTACCTTTACTTTGTGTTGGGAGATTTACTAAAAGCAGGTTTTATTTTCACTTGTTTTGGTTTCTTTTATTTCAAATGTTTTTTCTTGTTTTAATTTGTGGCTTCAGATTTTCTTTAGGTCAACTCTTCCCTCTCTTTGCTAGATGTCCTTAATCCACTGCTGGTTTCATGGGGAATCCAATCACTTCTTTGCGCTGTTGTTAAGGATGTGAAGGGGGAGCAATGCACATGTGTGACATCATTCCATTACTTACATAATTACCAGAAGTGTAGTGTAGTGAACTATTAGGTAACCTAAAAGGCTACCAGAAGTCAATGACAGAATGACTCCACCACCAAAATATACAGAAACAGTGAGGGAGCTCTCTGTCCTGGAGGATTCCAGGGGAAAAAAAAAGAAAAAGAAATCTGTAACACCAGCTACAGATTTCAAGGAGGGTCTTAAGAAAACCTTTTGATAAGGGGATTAGCTGCCTGAGGAATATTCAAGTACATTGATTAGGTAGAGAAATAGAAGGGGCAAAAAAGAGGGGTGTTGAAGGGAAAGAGGCTTTTAAGGCACTTTGATAGTCTTAATTAAAATCTATTCTTTATTTGTATTAAATATTTTTAAAATATAAAAGTGGGTAAGCAAAAAAGAACCATGAAAATAATCTAACATCAACAATCACTTATGTTGTTAGACACATACAATGATCACTATGGTTTAAATTTTGAAGATTATTATTATTATTATTAAACAGGATTTATATAGCGCCAACATATTACGCAGCGCTGTACATTAAATAGGGATGCTCTTAAATGTCACATCAAACAGAATGAAGTCTCGTTCGCGACACATTTCGCCTGTTTCTGGCTTCCTTGGGGGCAAATGGAGACTTGAGCAAAGAATAATGCTAATAAAAAGTGATGTATATATATCAGCAAAGTACAATAACTTATTGCATGGTAATTACACACAGTACAAAATGGCTTGACAATAATAAAGGTTACATAGATAACTTTATCTTACAACAACTTTTTTTTAATCTTGGTTCTGTACTTTACGACGATTATTTTTAAATGAAACAACTCAGTTGCAGTTGAACTGCAGATTTTCAGCTTTAATTCAGTGGGTTGAACAAAAAGATAGCATAAAAATGTGAGGAACTAGGGCCTTTTTTTTTTTTTTTTTTTCATTTTAAAAAATGAGTGTTGAACTTAAAGAGATCACGGGGGGGGGGGGGTGCTTATCCGTGGAAGATTTTGCTGTGATCAGAAACATGCAGTAAAAGGAGCTCTTCATGCAGGTGAAACAAGCCATCCTTAAGAAAAACATCCGAGAAATTGCATCAATATTAGGAGTGGCAAAATCTACAGTTTGGCACATCATGAGAAAGAAACAAAGCACTGGTGAACTCAGCAACGCCAAAAGACATGGACGTTCACGGATGACAACAGTGGTGGATGATTGCAGAACCATTTCCATGGTGAAGAGAAACCCCTTCACAACAGCAAACCAAGTGAACAACACTCTCCAGGAAGTAGGCGTATCGATATCCAAGTCTACTATAAAGAGAAGACTGCATGAAAGTAAATACAGAGGGTGCACTGCAAGGTGCAAGCCACTCATAAGCCTCAATAATAGAAAGGCTAGATTGGACTTTGCTAAAAATCATCTAAAAAAGCCAGCACAGTTCTGGGAAAACATTCTTTGGACAGATGAAACCAAGATCAACCTTGGTTGAAAAAAGTATGGAGAAGGCATGGAACAGCTCATGATCCAAAGCATAGCACATCATCTGTAAAACATGGTAGAGGCAGTGTCATGGCTTGGGCGTGCATGGCTGCCAGTGGCACTGGGACACTAGTGTTTATCAATGATGTGACACAGGACATAAACAGCCGAATGAATTCAGAGGTGTTCAGAGACATACTGTCTGCTCAAATCCAGCTAAATGCAGTCACATTGATTGGGAGGCGTTTCATAATACAGATGGACAATGACCCAAAACATACAGCCAAAGCAACCCAGGAGTTTACTAAAGCAAAGAAGTGGAATATTCTTGAATGGGCAAGTCAGTCATCTGATCTGAATCCAACTGAGCATGCATTTCACTTGTTTAAGACTAAATTTCGGACAGAGAAGCCCACAAACAGCAACTGAAAGCCGCTGAAGTAAAGGCCTGACGGGGCGTTAAAAAGGAGGAAACCCAGCATCTGGTGATATCATTTTCATGCAATCTTTTTGTTCAACCCACTGAATTAAAGCTGAAAGTCTGCATCTGAGTTGTTTCATTTAAAACTAATTGTGGTAATGTACAGAACCAAAAGTAGAAAAAAAGTTGTCTCTGTCCAAATATTTATGGACCTATTTGTATATTTAATTTTAAGTACAAACTATGAGTTGTATAACCATATTCCAGTATCATACTTGGGAGTATGTACAAAATACATCATATATCAATATGATTTACCATTTGTGAGTTATAGTACTATGAAAACATCATTATCAAAAAGAGGAAAGGAATTGGAATAAAGGAAAGGAGGAAAAAAGGGATTTTAAATAGATATTATATATGCCAAGAGTACTCCGTTTGTTTGAAAATCAGTTAATCAGATAATACTGACTCAGACCTTTTGAGTTGGACTTCCCAATTAGTTGTATGGTATAGAAATGGTTTTCTAGAAATGGTGATTAAATCCATTCAGCATTTAGCTTTGGTTCTTAATAAGGCGTTGTCAATATCCCCACCTCTAGGGTTAGGGGATACTTTTTCCATAACTGAAAAAAAAAAACTTTATTGTCAAAGTTATGTACAGTGCCCACGTGGTAACTGGCTGGTGTAGTCATTTTCCCAGTGTTAACCGAGTAGATGTGTTCGAACATAACTTTTCGTAATGCTCTTTTAGGTTTACTTATGTAGAATCCAACACAGGTACAAGAAATTAGGTAAATAACACCAGGTGTAGAACAATCTATTTTAGTTTGGGAGAAAAAAACCTCGTTGTTCATTCAACCATGGACACTATGTGGACTTTCCACATCTGAATGTGCCTAGAGTTACTCCACTATGGGTAGTGGAGGATTCTTCAGAATATTGACTTTGAACCAATGTATCTTTTAGAGAGATGGAATTGCGATATGTAATACTGGGATGATTATGGATGAATTTTGATATTTTTGCCTAATAGAATATGCCAATGTTTTTGTAAGATGTTTTGAATCTCGCTGTTTTGAATCAATTTTGATTATTGAATGTAGAAATGACTCTGACTGAGCCTTCCAATGATTGTGATTTATTCTGTGTTATTAATGTTTGACGGTCTGCTATAAGAGCTTTTTGATAAGCCTTTTTAGAAGGTTTTCACTGTAGCCCCTATCTTGGAGCCTGTCTTTTAAGGCTGGAGATTCTTTTTTGAAGTCTGTTAGGTCACTGCAATTCCGATATTCTAATATTCCAAAATATTGGCTCATGGGAATACTTTTTTTTGAGAGGGTCCGGGAAAGCACTTTTGATGTGCAGGATGGTATTGCCTACATTTTCTTTCCTAAACGATGTGATGTTTAGTTGTACACTGGATGTAATTCTAATAAATGTGTCTAGAAGGGTTACCTGTTGGTCGTGAGTGTACAGTGTAGGTCCTGTCTAAAGTATAAACACATCATCAAATGAATAAAAATAAAATTGTTCAAGGATGTTAACAGGTATTTCATTGTACCAGTGGGAGTTGAGTAAGATTTTATAGCAGATTGCTTCACAATGTTTTTTGTCTAAGATAATCACCACACCTACTAACCTAGAGACTCACGATTTCCTTTCGGATATAAATATACTAATTACCACAAACCAGATTTTGACACACACCTTTCAAACTGACACATCATCATTGGTACATCTAGTACCCACTGCATCACCAACAAATCCAATTGGCTCGCCTGATATCTTATCACTCTCTACCATCACAGCTACGACATCCAACACAGGTGCAATCCCCAAAAACAGTTTTTTTTTTTTTATAGAGTTACACTTTCCCATTAATTCCATCTCCAAAGCAAACCAGGGGCCCGATGGACACCTACTTAGTGAAGATGGCCATCGAGAACAAGAACTAGAAATAATAAATCTTTCATCGTATACTTTGTCTTCTGATAAAAATCAACTAATAAAACTTAAAGTCACATTTTGCCCTTCATCAAACTTGAATGAATTTGAGTTAGGTAAAGATCACCATCTTTTTGCCAGAAAGCAAACTTTAAAAGTTTGGTATGACAAATCTCAGCCATCTAATCAATTAATATTAACCACCAGAATTCAGACAATTTCATACACAGGACTTTAAAACTTTAAAGATACTTCACAAATTATTGGCTGAAATCAGGATAAGGACTCATTGCCCCAAAATACCTCCTTCTATCCCCCAAAGACATTCTAAATCAAAATTGTTTTCCTACTTTCACCCAGACTCCCCATATACATACTTTTGTAAACTTGGTAACTCAAGAGATAACTAAATTAGATCCAAATACCCTGAGAACCACTGACAATTTAGAACCTGAATTACGAGAAGCCTTATTGAAATTAAAAAACAATGACAGCATTGTTATAAAACCATCTGATAAAGGCAGTAACAAAGACAAAAATCTTATCTTAGACAAAAATCATTATAAAGCAATCTGCTAAAAAATCTTACTCAACTCCCACTGGTACAAAGAAATACCTGGCAACGTAATTGAACAATTTTACACAGAGTACTATGCAATTATAAACCAAGCATTTCAATCAAGGACTATTGATGTCAAAATGAAGGAATGTTTGAACACTAAGCATCCCATTACACCCACTATTTATTTGCTCCTGAAAGTTCACAAAGATCTTAAAAATCCATCAGGACGCTTAATCATTTTGGGAATTAGGTTGATTTCATCAAATGCAAGCGAATTGGTGGATGCCTATCTAAGACTGATAAGTCACCTCCCTCCCTTCCATCTCATCTTAAACACATGTGAGATCACCCATAGCAACAGGGGGTGTTTCAAACAGGAAACAGGTCAAGCAGGTTAAAAGTGCATCAAGGGTTTTATTCACTAATACTATTTCTACACAAAAACAGGCAAAATAAAACAAACAGCAAAAATAAAGCCTGGCTACTTGCCTCTAACTCACTGTTAGTTCCATTAACTAGCAATCCAGCCCAACCTAGTACTGTGCAGAACTCTAAGGCCCTAACCATACAGCTTTTCCAACAAAGTCTTTACTCACACTTCACCTTGGACTTCCAGCTCACCAGCCAAGTAGGAGCCACAGTAGTAAACAGAGTTTATATCCCCAGGTTAATTTCCAGGATGGGTTTCAGCTGAGATAATTACACCTGATCATACCCAGGCCTCTTCAGCTCCCCCACCTGGCCAAGAAGCTCATTGTCATTCAGCCAGGTACTTCAACCCCACCTTCAGGTCAAAAGGAAAACTGTTTGACTAAACAGGAAAATACCCTGCGTATAACCTGTATCAGAGCAAACCCTGAGATTTCTTTGGCCAGCTGTTACAGATACCAGAGAACTACTTAAATTCACATCTCAACTACATGTACCCCCAAACTCAACACTAGTGACAAATGATGTTGAAGCTTTATATTGCAGCATACCTCATTCTAAGGGATTACAGGTCATTCAAACCTACTTAAATATTTTCTACCTCCTTCAATTATATTGTAGCATAGGCACTATAAATTATCTTAACTAGAAATATCTTTACATTTAAAAATCAACATTACTTGCAAAACCAGGACGTAGCAATGGGCACACGATGTGCGCCATCCTACACCAGGGGCTACAGTAAAAACCTTCTCAAAAAAACTTACTGCAGGCAGCTTGACAGCACGGCTCTCCGCCAGCTCCGCTTCTGGTTCCACGCTAAAGGTTTCAGCAGCTGCAACAGTGCTTTTGACGGGGGAACACTTGGAGTATACAGGCTCTGCTAGCATGGTCAGAAAGACCGCAGGGAAGATAAAGGAACAGGGATCTCGTGCTCAGACCCCGTGTCTGCAATCTAAAATGGATGATCATCGGGACTCTCTGCACCTTTCCTGGGAGACCTATCTGGACGGCAGAGTGCAGGACAAGACCCGAGAGACTATAACTCAGAATCACTCTCCATCTAATAATTTCAGTTCTCTTAGCACTGGAGATAAAGAAGCCTCGTCTACCACCAGCTTCCTGGCTTCTACTGAATCTACTAATAGATATCTGGCCTTATCTCAGGGTCATGCCACTCTTTACATGTTGCGCCCCCCCTATCTGAGGGGGAAACTAGATTGTTTGCTCATTTGGCATCTGTATTGCAATCAGTGCTGTCTAAAACTTCAGCCACTATTACTTCTGACCTCAGACATAATTTACAAGGGCTGGGCAATAGATTGGAAATAATTGAGCAAACACTAGATGCCACTTCTTCCAGAATTTTTAAGAACATGAAACAGATACCGATGCTGGAATCCCAAATTGAAGAATTACATCACAAAATTGAGGACTTGATAAATCTTTCTAGGCATTCCAACGTCCGTATAAGAGGCTTACCTGAATCCTTCAAAGATGTAACAGTGGTTAAACAATTTTGTAGAAACATGTTACCTGAACTGCCAGATTCTCATCTAGAAATTGATAGGGCCTACAGGGTATTGGCGTCTCCCAGAGCTGATAGGCTATTAATGTTAAAACCCATTTTGATTCTACTAAAGAAGCATTATTGAGATTTACCAGAAATCATGATTCTGTGTTAATGGAATACAAGGTTTTTTCTGATCTTTTATTTCATACTATACAACGCAGAGGAGCGTTGAAGCCTCTTCTTCAAGCTCCTTTTTCACAAAAGATAAAATATCAGTGGTCTTTTCCTTTTTGCCTGGTATTTCAACTGCAAGGAAAGACTTTTTCCTTCACCACGTTTGATGAAGGTGAAAATCTACTACGTGAGCTTGCTCTGCTACCTAATATTGTCCACACTTCAGGTCCTACTACTGGGGACCAAAATTCATTATATCCCTTGTGGCAAAAAGTTACCTCGGGCACCAAAGGAGTCTCTAAGCCTTCTTGAGAGGACTGTAGCAAAAAGATTCCTTAAATTTGTAAGCTACTCTTTAAGTTTAACTGCCTTTTTTATATCTTTTTTGAACAGGACAATCTATTTGATTTTGCCAATTTATCCTGTATGCTTTATTCTGGGTGATCCATTATTGGAGTTTATTGTATTACAATATTGTGACTACTGAGCCTATTATTGTTATAGATATGCAATTTATTTAAATATGTTTGATTGTTTTATGTTTTATTATTTTTTATGTATTTTTGCTGGACTTCAAAATTGCATGAGCTGATTCTCTAACCACAGGTGGGGCAGAGGAGCTGCCAGGACAAAACATGCTCTCTGCCTGTGAAAAGACACTAGCGGGTACAGTTTACAACTTGGACCCCTTTGGTTTCAAACCATGTTTTTGGGACAAGGATATATCCCTTAAGTTCAGGGTTACCAAGCTGGCCATTTCCTCTTAGCCTCCTTCTGGAGGCTGGGGGGGGGTGCTTGATTTCCCAGAATTCTCATATTTATACATTTCTGCTATTTGTGTGGTCTTTGTCTTTTGTTTAATGGGTGCTTTTTATTAGTGTTCTTTCCTTCCCCCCAGGTTTTCCAGGTATAACTTGAAACAGGCTTTTTTCCCTGAAACAGGTGATAGATTGTGGGATCAACAGTGAATCTTCAAAAACAACCTCACCCTCTGGTGTTATTGTCACACAATGTGCAAGGGCTAAATTCCCCACCTGAACAGGCTAAAGCCTTTCATTATTATAATTCCCTTAAAGTAGACAGCTTGGCACTGCAATAATCTAATTTTTCTCCTAGCTCTATGCCTAGCCCTGACTCCTGTCAGTATGAGTATACCCTGAAGGTGGGAATACTCATACACCGGAACCTAAGCCCTAGTAGCCCTGAATTGCCCTAGGAAAAGTGACAGGGTTTGAGACTACTTGTTCCTTCCCAGATGAACGAACCAGTGTCTCCCTGAGGCCTAGTAACAACAAGCACAAGAAAACAACAAAAACACCAAGAGCAGTACAACTTATCTTAAATAGAAAATAGATGAGCAGGAACTCTGGAGAGGACAACACAAACCAGCTCTTCCACATCCAAGCAGTGAAGATCAACTACATAGCATGAAGTGTGAGGCCAGACTAAATAGAGGATCAGTAATGACCACCAGCTGCAGCTGAGACAAGAGGTGTGGTCATTACAAACAACAACACTGAAACAAGTGAAAACAAAGAGACTGTCAGATAACCTCACATGCAGCTTGTCTCACAGATCTTCTAACCTCAGTCACGGGAGGGACCGTGACATCAATACTCATGTGTTGATCAAATTTTCCTTCGAACCCGGTTGATGCCCTTGGTGACCCAAGCGCAAATCCTCATGGTTCCTTGGTCAGATCATGACCAAGGTATTGTACGTCTGAGGAGTGTCCGAAGTACTCAATCAAATTTTAGATAGAGACTCAATGAGGGCCTTTTGCAAGACCCAGTGATAGAAACGGAGAAACGGAGATAAATTTACTTGATCCAGCCAACAACTGGAAAACTCATGAGGCCTATATAGAGGGGAACTTATTAAGATCAAAAGAAATTTAGAGAAAGGCTCATAAAAACTAAAATGAAGGAGTTTCATGCTCTGCAATTGTGACAAATCTGACCCAGCATTAAATCTTCGACCAAACCAAAAGTCTGCGTACTGAGCTAAACTTGACACTGACGACTAAAGCAAAAAAATTTGGGGGGGCTCATAAATTTTATATGTGGGATGATAAGCCTGGGAGGTATTTGGCCAACAAGTTGAATCCAAGATCCAAAACTTTTGCCCTCCCTAAAATCAAAATGAGAGATGGAAAGATCAAATCCAGAAAAGATTTTGGCAACATTCAAGGAATTTTATTCCTCTCTTCACGGTAAATGACAATGCAACTCAGGAGGTAATAGATTCTTTTCTTAAAGCACATCATATATGGAAACTTAGGCTCAAACATAAAAAACTTTTAGAGCAACCCATTGAGGGGGAGGAAATTCTTAAATCGCTCAAAGGTTTAAAGTTTAGTAGCGCCCCTGGCCCAGACGGATTCTCGTATGTTTATTTTAAAAAGTTCACTTCACAATTGATCCCCCATTTGATATCATATTACAACTTTCCACAGGAGGGTAACCCCCTCCCTCTGGAAGCGAATCGTGCCTTCATTAGCGCGATTCCAAAACCAGGTAAAGATGCCACTGATGTGTCTAATTATAGACGGATTTCTTTGATCAATTGTATTTGAAATTGATGACAGAATCATAGTGAGCCGTTTGAGCTCTTTTCTGGGTTTATATATTTATCCCGATCAAGTAGGTTTCATGCTTTCTAAGACAAGCACCTGATCAGACAAGACATACTATAGATCTGATCTCATTGATAAAGGATAACTGGGATGGAGGCAGTAAGAGAGGCCATACTTCTGGCTAAAGACTTGCAGAAAGCATTTGATAGCGTCTTCTGGTTCTATTTGTTTAAAGTTCTTTCCGTGAGGGGCTTTGGTAATTATTATTAATAAATATCTATGATAAACCGTTAGCAAATATCTCATTGGTTGGTTTTCTTTCTTCTAACATTTATATCGAGAGGTACGAGACAGGTGCTCGTTATCCCCTCTCCTATTTACACTTGCGATAGAAGCATTGGATATAGCAATTAGGGAAAATCGAGATATATGTGGAAAAAAAAAAAAAGTGTTATGAGAGAACATAAATGTGTTTTATTTGCGATGATATTGTGATGTATATATCCTCTCCTCATGTCTCTTTACCTAATCTTTTCAAGATTTTGGATAGATTCCCAGTGATATCAGGCCTACATGTAAATAAGTCCAAATCTCAGGTCCTTAACAAATATTTCTAAACCCAAAAGCACGATAATTAAAAAGAATTTTGATTTGTGCTGGAAAACTGAAGCTGCATACACAGGTCCAATAATTATCGTTGGAAACGAACGACGATCAAACGACTGATTGGCCAAAAATCGTTCTAAAAAAAGTGACCAACAACAGCAACAAACGAGGATTGTCGTTGGAAATAAACGACCGTCACGGTGGATCAGATTGGCCGACGATCGTTCACTATCTATTGTGTGTACAGTCATTCAGTGATCGTGCATGTTTCTGCAATACATTTTCTCTTTTACATGTCACTCCCTGCTTTGTTCAAACAATTGTATCCAGCGCCTGTACACTATTGGTAAATAGTGGAAAACTATGTTGACCCCAAGCTCCAAGGGGGGTATGGGGGTTACCTCTTTTTTTTCATTATTTTCTGGCGTCCGCAAATTAAGTACTGAATATCTTATTAGAGAAAAGGAACTCCCATGCCAGGAATATTTTCATTATAGGCATATTCGGCCCTTTGTTCTAAAACTCGTTTGGCCTCTTGTCCGCTGCGTTCTACAGCTTTTGAAAGCCCGTGAAGATCATTCACCGATACAAAAGCTCAAATATCAATTATATATGATATACTGATGTCTTAATATAAATTAAAATACATGTGTTCCTGGGAAGAGGATATATCTTCTTTATTGTCAAATATCTCTCCTAATTCCTCCCTGGTTAAAGCAAATTACAAGGTGATATTAAGGTGGTACTTGGTGCCTGAGCAGCTCGCCAAGTCTCACTCTTCAGCTTACCCATGGTGTTTTAGAGGATGTGATGCCAGAGGTTCAATGCTATATATGTGGTGGTCATGCCCAATTGCCAAAGCTTATTGGAAAGAAACGTTTACTATCTTTCATAGAGTTTTGGAATTGGAAGTAAGCTGCATCCCAGTTAATGCATTTTTAGCAAATGTGATCTGAAAGCCCCCAAATCTATTATGAAACTATTGAAACAGATGCTGTTGGCAGCTAGAATTACTCTAGCAAAATCCTGGAAGTCACCTACTATTCAAATTAGCCTTTTCTTCTGTAAAAATGGATTGGATTATGGTTAATGATAAGCTGACTCATATCCTAAAAAAACGCTATGGCTAAGTTTGATTTGATATGGGACCCTTGGAAGACCTATTGTTCCCATATACCAAGCAGATAAAAAATAAAATAGGTGGAAATTTACCTGTTTTTCATAATGTTGATCCCCTTTCCTCCCCAATCTTGTCTTCCCGTTTTTTGTGTTTGACTATGAAATTTCTGTTACTTAGATTATGGTTCTGTTACTTTTGCATCATTTACAGAAAATATTGTAATATTGCGTTGTGTTTAGGAAATTTATTTAATTTTTTTTTTTTTTTTTTTTTTTTAATTATAATGGTTGGCAATTTTTATACATTATCTCTTTAGAGGGGCTTTTTGCGCTATTTTTGTAATAACACACACAATTTTGATATGTAGAATGCTATTTATTCTAATACTTTAAACACATTTTTTAGGAAAATTAACAAAGATATAGAAATATAAATGCTTATATTATGGAGCTCATATGGAGCCCGTGGGTTTCACACAATTGGAAATTTAAGTCATGTTTTGTTTAATGATAAAAGTTTCCTGTTTGCTTAAAAGATACTACTTCCCTAATACACTTACTTTTCATGCTTTTTTTCACTTGGAAACTTATTCCACCCCCTAATGTTAACTTCTTGTTCTTAGAATATTTATGTAAAATTATAGCGATATGAAATATCTGTATCAGACTGGGAAGAGGGAGGAAGGGAAGGAAGGAAGAAAGGGAGGTGATGATGCACCGTTTATCCTTTTTTCGTTATATTATTTGCAAATATGTTTTGTTTATTTTTTTTTTCTCTCTCTCTCTAGGAGTTTATATTTTCGTATGTGGTCATTTTTCCTTTTGTCTATAATGGCTATTTTTGTGTCTTTATGTTTAAATGTGTGTAAAACTTGGTCTTGATTACATTGATAAAACTTAATAAAGATATTGAAATATAAAAGGCCTATCAAAAAGCTATTATGGCAGACCGTCAAACATTATTAACACAGAATAAATCACAATCATCGGAAGGCCCAGTCAGAGTCATTACCACATTCAATAATCAGCATAGAGAGATTCAAAACAATCTTACAAAAACATTAGCATATCCTATTAGGCGATCAAAAAATGTTAAAATTCATCTATATTCATCACAGTATTACATATCGCAAATTCGTCTCTCTAAAAAATACAATGGTTCACAGTCATTAGACTGAAGAATCCTCCACTACCCATAGTGGAGAAACTCTAGGCTCATTCGGATGTGGAAAGTGCACAGTGTCTATGGTTAAACGAACAACAGGGTTTTTTCTCCCAAACTAAAAATGGCACAAAATTCATCATCATCCTATAAAGTGTTCTACATCTGGTGTTATTTACCTAATTTCTTGTACCCGTATTAGATTCTACGTAAGTAAAACTAAAAGTGCATTCCGAAAACTTATGTACAAACACATCTACTCAATTAACACTTGGAAAATGACTACACCAGTCAAGTTACCACGTGGGCACTGTACATAACTTTGACAGTAAAGGTATTTATTTTTTGGTGTTGGAAAAAGTATCCCCTAACCCTGGAGGTGGGGATATTGACAACGCCTTAATAAGAACCAAAACGAAATGGATTTTTTTTGTTGAATGCCACTGCACCCCGCGGTCTGAATGATATGCTATCATTTAAACAATTTCTATAACATACAACTAATTGGGAAGTCCAACTCAAAAGGTCCGAGTCAGTATTATTTGATTAACTGAAATTCAAACAGAGTACTCTTAGTATAAATATTATATATTTAAAATCCCTTTCTTCCAATTCCTTTCCTTTTTTTTTGATAATGCTGTTTTCATAGTACTATAACTCACAAATGATAAATCGAGTTATCATTAATGAAATTAATGAGATAGCATTGTATTAGAAGAATTGTGTTTTCTCTATTTTCACAAATGTGTTGTATATGTACAAGTTTGATATATGCTGTATTTCGTATATACTCCCAAGTATGATACTGGAATATGGTTATGCAACTCATAGTTTGTACTTAAAGGGGTTTTGTTTTCTTTATACTCCAAATATAATTTAAGGTCTAATATGTATACATTCAGAAATTCACATGTATAATTTTACAAAAAAAATACACATTATACACAATTAGTCCATTACGGTCATATGTAATATTCACCTATTTACCAAATTGCATTGATATACATCACTTTATCATCTTTTACTGCCACACATATGCCTTTCTGCGCTCTACGAGGGACAGGAGGTGCACATAAAGCTATTCTGCTAATGTGCGCCTCATTGTCTTGGCAACACAATCCAATGTGTCTGCCAAAACCCATCCCTCCTTTAGTCCTTAGAGCTTCCAAGGACCAGGACATGCGTTAAGGAAACAATTTTGTCTCCTCACTGGCAGGCGAAAGCCCAGAATGAAAATATGTTAATTACTTTAAAGACACGTCCCTTGGAGAGGGAGGTATTATCCTTCTACATTTCTCTTTACCCTTATCTCCACTTGCGGTTTTTCCTGCACACGCAAAGATAAATGTTAAACCATCTAGGCGGAATTGGGATCCAACTTTGCCTTCTAAATAGATATAACACATGTGGAGTTTGAACAAGCACGCAGATGCACACACGTGCACGCCATTTAAACCCAAATAATGATCATGTCAAATTAACTGGGCAGAAGAATGTATGACTTCCGGCATCAACACTAAGACAGCGCATGCGTGATTTACACACACGCTGCATAATTATATTTTTTATTTCAACCCTTTATTAAGCGTGACCTGCCTGCTGCATTCAGTCTCATTTTTAACTGGCTGTGGACACTCTGCTCTCTCTTTACACCACAGATGAAAAGTACGTTTTTGATTGATACGAGCGCATGCGCGAGCTTATGCACAAGAGCATACTCTTTCCCTTCACACTATCAATAACCATCTAAAAATTTCTTTGACTTCACATAATTAAATATAGATATATATAATCACTTAAATGTCTACTCTGTTTCTTACAGTCCCCCCCCCCCCCTTCACTTTTAATTGGCTATGTATGCCTAAATAATTGGATGCCATAGATGTAAGTACTTTTAAGTAGACTTAAAGTAGAGTAAGTATTTTTATGTAAGTATTTTAAGTAGATTTACCTTATTACCTACTTACTAGGTAATAATCGACTAATACATTTATGGTTCTATCCCAGGTCTCTAATCCCTTTTTATATCTAACAAACTAACAAATCAATACCTGGACAGAATTATTAAACACAAACTAGGAGAGACATATTTATAATTATTTATGTATATTCTTATTCTTTATCATGGCATAATAATCATCTCAGTATCAGTCTGGCTACAAACAGATCATTTAATCCCTTGAAGATGTGAAAGGTCCCATTCTCTTCGTATTTCAAGTAAGTTCATTTCCTTTTAAAAATTAGAACCCCTCCTGGATTATATGGTTCTAACAAAACACTTTTTCCATTGGATACCACGTTGTTAACACACAGCCACTATTGGTATTAATGTTGTGATCACTTCTGGATCATTGTAAATGCTAATTTGTAAGTAATATGTTAATTTTATGTATATATATTAGATAAATATATAGACCTCTATTCAAACAAATTTATTTGAAAATCATATTCCTACTTTTTCTAAACACATTACTTTCACGATGTAAGATAAAAAAATTTATGTAACCTGTACTACTGTCAAGCTATTTTGTACTGTGTAATTACCATGCAATAAGTTATTGTACTTTACTGATCTATAAACATCTCTTTTTAAATAGCATTATTATCTTTGCTCAAGTTTTCAATTCCCCTGAGGAAGCCAAAATATAAATATGAACCATAGTGATCATTGTATTTGTCTAACAACATAAGAGATTGTTGATGTTACATTTTCACCGTTCCTTTTTGCTTACTCATTTTTATATTTTATGTTTGAATAATACAAATAAAGAATAGATTTTAATTATGACTATCAAAGTACCTTAAAAGCCCATCCTTCTCTACCCCCCCCCCCCCCCCTTTTTGTCCCCTTCAATTTCTCATTAATTATGAAGCCTGGCACAACCTAGAATCATTGTAAAATTTTGTCATCATAAGTCATCAATTTTATGATCCATGGGAGCGTTATTCATTATCATCAAAGGAACAATCAGATGTTTTAGAAACTCTTTAGCATAAAACTTAGCATACCTTTTGGGGCACTTGAAAACCTGTTGACTCTTTGTCAAGAGGAAAAATCAATTTATATTTTCGGTTTTTCCAATCTCATGCAATAGCTTTATTCACTGATGTGCAGGGAAGCATTGTTCTTTTCTGCTTCTAGCTTTCTATGTATGACTATGTGCTGGACTGAGGTTGATTTAACATGCTCATGAATGTGTTCCTTGGCTCATGATTGATCTCTATAAAAGTGAAATATACTGCAGAGATTGAAACCTTATGCTGCCCCTGTACAAAGCATTGGTCGGATCACATCTGGAAGGTCCATCCAGTTTTGGGCACCAGTTCACAAAAAAGACATTGTGGAATTTGAGAGACTGCAGAAAAGGGCAACTAAACTAATAAAAAGGAATTGAGGAACTCTAGCTATAAAGATAGATTAGCTGAACTGAAGTTACAATTAAGGGGGGCATATGATCACCTTGTAAGAATATATAAAGAGTGCACAGAGAACTAATTTCTGAACTATTCACTTTAAGATCATTACAAAGAACAAGAGGACACTGTGTCTGGAGGAAAAGAAGTTTAAGCCCTGAATAAAGAAGGGATTCTTCACTGTAAGGTCTGTGAAAATGTGTAATAGGCTTCATCAGATGGTAGTTTCAACAACTAATATACACTGCTTTAAGAAAAAGCTGTATGATTTTCTAGAAGCACAGAATATACCTCTCTTAATTGTAATGTCTTTTTTCAAACTGACTTACAATGTAACTATGTATAGAGTAAAGAGTGAAAGGCTTAAAAAAAAAAAAAAGCCAAATGCAAACAAACTTCAATCTGCGATTCCTTGGTTGTCCAACCAGTGGAGAGATATATTGTCATGGGTAACCAACAAAAGAAGGATGAGCAGAGCACTGCCAACAGAGGGAGGTAACTCATCATCTATAAAGGCATGTTAAGTCATCCAGCCAATCCGTGACCAGGGAGAGAAGGAAGGAAAAAAGATGCTGGCAACCTGCAATGGAATAGAGGAGTGTAACAGGTTTAGTTCCTTTTTAACACCTGGTGTATTAGAAAGAAAGAAACAAATACCTCTAGAAATAGAGATGGGGCTGTTCCACATGGTAAGTTTCAATTGGTGGTGGAGCTTGAGGCCAGATGTGGCTCAGGCAACACCTCGTCTTTACTATTTTTTCAAAAAGGAGAAAAAGTTGGAAGGACCTAAAGAACAAGGAAAGCCAGGTCCTATATGTGATCAGTAGCAGTTTTACCAGGAAAAATTATACTTGATCATTGTTTGGCCACACTGTTGCCAAAGACAATCAATTCTATAATTACCATTTACATATCCTTTTACTTAAAATTAAAGGCAATGCCACAATCATACAGAAAAAAACTCACACCTTACAAAATAGCTCCTTGCTGTTCTGTAACACACATGAATAGAAAAAAAATAAACACAAACATCTGTCAGCAAGAATATTGTCTATTTATGGGGGGGGCAGTGGGCCAACAGCAGTTTATGAGTGGTCCACTGCTCATGGAGGACAATAAACCCTTTTACTTTTTCCGGTGTTCAATTTTGAAACTTTTGTTATACATAAGCATTTTACACAGTTTCCTGAATAGAAACATACCTTGACTCTTTGAGCATTTTCGGTCAGAGATGCAGGTTTGGGGGCTTCTTCCAAGAATAACAGCTATACCGTCAGGGAGCTCAATAGGACTGTACTTTCTATCGACACTTCTTATGAAGCACTTCATTTCCAAGCAAGCAACACCAATGTAATTCACCTACTGGTACAGAAATATTACAGGGCAGAAGACGACAAAAGTGCACATAATAAAATATATATATATATATATATATATATATATATATATAAATCTACATTAACCCAACTCATGGTGCAGCGTATATAAGGGTTCAGCTGTTAATCCTGTAAAAACTAACACAACAGCAAAGTACTGGCTACCACTTAAGATTCTAAATTACATACTTTACCAAGTTTCAGACTAAAGACATAGCACATGTAGCAAAGATAAAAAAAAAAAAAATCTAAATGGAATATTACTATGCATTAAGCTCACCATAGGTCATGTGTCCAGAAGACATGAAGGTATACAATAATCAAAGCCTTACAAATAGGGCTGCAGGGGCAGCACACGATAGCTCAGAGGTAAGTGCTCTGGCCTTTGCAGCGCTAGGTCCCAGGTTGGAATTTCAGCCAGGACACTATCTGCATGGATTTTGCAGACTCTCCCCGTAGGTTTCCTCTGGGTACTCCGGTTTCCTCCCACATCCCAAAAACATGCAGTTAGGTTAATTGACTACCCCTCAAAATTGACCTTAGACTGACATATGACTATGGTGGGGACATTCGAATGTGAGCCCCTTTGAGGGACAGCTAGTGACATGACTATGGAATTTGTACAGCGCTGCATAATATGAAGACGCAATATAAATACTGTGTAATAAATATTACCAATAGGTAGTTCTGTGAAAAATGCATTAAGACTTGATTTATGATTGTATACCTGTACATACCTTCTCTACAATATAGATCTATGTGACTAAGGGGAATATTGTAGTTATATCATTTGTATTTATATTGCTGCATTTACATAGAAACTTAATAATGACCATTATGGGCTTTTTGTTGAGCAATTCTCAAAGCAAATGTTGTCTGGACATTTGTCAGTCTGTATTCTATGGTATTTGTTTAGAGTATTACCACTGTCCAATGCAGTACACACATGTCCAATTCAGTAGATTGGTAATAACGTTCAGTGTTCTCCCCAGAAAATATTTTCAGCCGGGTGGTGGGAAGCTGTAACCGGGTGGTAAAATAGTGGGCGGGGCAAGACACATTGGCGAGGCAAATTTAGCGCTCCCAGTTATTTATGCCACAGGGATCCAGTCCCCTCGCTTATTGTGGCAGTGTTCTACCTTCCCCCTATAATTGGTTCCAACTTTCTAATGCCTAGCTTGTTAAAATGTCCAATTTTTTCCATTTTTTGGGCATATGCCCAAACTGTTCAGTGCTGTGTATTTTAATACAACTGCCTAGTGTTCTAAATTTAATAGTGCAATCCCTTGTAGTAGTGCAACAGTGTTATCAATGTGGTGTAACAAGTTAGGCTTAGTTCAGATTAGCAGTAAAAAAACTGGGTCATGTACTCCTCCTGAGTGACTACTTGGCAACTGCTAGGCACCTGGGATTGGTAACAGGCAGTAAGTGCTGGGCTTTTTCAGGCCTAGCAGTTTTTCAAGCAGCAGTGGTTCCTGGTAAGATGAAAGTGAGAGGTAAACACAGCAAATGCAATCTTACTGCCAATGTGAATTCAGCATGACTTCAGATGTGTCTTCTTAGTGCTTTATTAAGGTAACGCAAAATTTTTGAGAAAAAAAATTTCAGTTAATTTGTCCACGAACTGAGCCTGGTGAGCCCCACACTTGCTCAGCTTCCCTCTTCTTTCCAGTGCTCTCCGTTCCATCAACTGCTGATCTCATTGGGCATGCATGATATTGAGCACTTTTCTTACATTATAGGAAAGCCCCTGATGATACATTCCTGATGTTGGACATGCGCAAGTGGAGCAGCCCACAGCAACTTGGGATATACCCCAGGAGGCTGCAGATTTACCTTTTAGTCTTTGCCACCATGGCAAAAATTAAAGTAAAAACAAAACAACAAAGGAATGTCATCCTTTATATAATGGTAAAATGTGGTGATGCTTTAGGAGCATCATGCATGTGATGTGCCCCTCCTCCCCCCGCTATCACTGCCCATATTCTTTGGGCAAAAAATAAATTGCTTGTGAAATTTATCCTCCCGCAGTGTGATAGCTGTGTATGTGTAAAGGCTGCTTGTCATATTCTGCAGCCTAACAACTCACCGTGTTCAATCTTTCAGATCTCCTAAATTGTTGGACAAATTTTTAGGGTACACAGGGGACCCTCATAGCTACCAATAACCAAAATTTCTTTTTTTTTTTTTTTCTTTCTTTTTTAAGAATTTCAAGATATGAGGATCACAAGTTTAAAAACTTGTGGAAATTGAACATCTGGGTTCCTGTTTCTTAGGTAACCAACTATGTCCATAGATATGTTTACTTTCCTAGTGGCTGAACTTGATGGGCTTGTGTCTTTTTTCAACCTAACCCACTATGTATCAAACACGTGTTTTTGCAATATTTTAATTTTTAAAATGCAGCAAGGAGCTGACGATCGTTCACTATCTATCGTGTGTACAGTCATTCAGTGATCGTGCATGTTTCTGCGGTACACTTTCTCCTTTACATGTCACTCCCTGCATTGTTCAAAGGATCATATCTAGCGTGTGGACACTGTTGGTGGATTATATTTGAACGATCGTATTGTTACAGCATGTACAGAATTGTGCACAAAATGATTGTTCAAGTATAATCGTGCATAATCATCGATCGGTCGTAATCGTTCATCTTCTAACGATAATTATTGGAAGTGTGTACCTAGCTTTACAGCCAAAAAATAGAGGGAAGGCCCAGCAAACATTCTACACAAATCAGAAAATTCATAAATATTCTATTCATAAATAGACCCCAAACATTCCCAACTTCCAGTGAAGGTAGTACAAGTAATATAAATAAATTTTCTTGCTTAACAAAAGTCCACTTACCAAAAAAAATTAGCATTTCTGAACACACATTAAGTACACCATTGCATAAAACCCATATATTATTATTAAACAGGATTTATATAGTACCAACATATTACGCAGCGCTGTACATTAAATAGGGATATATATATATATTTTTTATTATTTATAGATTTTTACTTTACATCAAAGGGTTGACAACCCTTGTATAGATTTTTAATTATTTTAAGTGCAAAAAGTATCCCAGGAACACAGGGCCTGCCGGGATACCTACATCACGCATCCAGGGGCGTCCATAATTCTTCACTTAAGGGGAAAGAGATGCCGAAAAAAGATCTTTAAGAAATGCTCACAATGCAACAACAATGCAATAGCAACAACTGTATAACCTTAAGAAGCAAGAAAACAAAGCACAGGAACACAATGACGCTCCCTAAAACACTGTGTGTTACTGCTTCAATAATGAGATTTCATTGAGCTGTTTGCCTTAAAACTGTTAAAATTGAAAACAAGTCTGCGAAACCCACAATACATGGACAGAACGCATTCCTGTACTGGCCAACATAAACTTCCAAACTCACGAACCCAAACTGAACCCAAACTGAACCCAACTCACTTAATAACGCCACGGTAGATGATAAAATGGTAGATGCTAGAACGGTGAATACAAGAATGGAGATGTTTATGGAAAAGGCGGGTCTTGTGGGTCTTACGGAGTGACGCAAGACGTACGGAGAAGTCTGGGGATTTTTTCTCTTTGCAACTGCGTGTATGTGGTTACTGTGGAGGATTTCCAGCTGATCGCTCTCACACCCAGACAGCTTGTAAGTGAGTAGACTATTGCAGTTTATTCTTGCTTTTCTAACTACTAGTTTTGCACTTATTCTTTCGCGTAAAGATCTATTTTCTTTCCTAAAAGATTGTGTATTTTACAGAGCTTCTTCGGGTAGGATCTAGTGATACAGGAGAGAACAAGGGGGGTTGTTTTGCAGATACAGGGGAGCACCTGCTGGGGGGGGATGATGCATTCTAAGGGTACAGGAGAGCACCTGTTTGGGGGGGTGTAATCTAGGGGTACAGGAGAGCACCTGGTGGGGTGTTGCATTCTAAGGGAACAGGAGAGCACGTGTTTGGGGGTGTAATCTAGGGGTACAGGAGTGCAACTGGTGGGGGGGATGTGATCTAGGGGTACAGGAGAGCATCCCTCTATTCGCTCTAACCTTATGTTTTCAATAACTCCTGTTTACTAGTTATCCATATGATTGTTAATAGTCCTTCAATTAATTACTGTTTATTATTTATCCATATGACTGTATAAATTCTTAAGAATATTCACTGTGTTCATTGTGTAGCTTTTGTACTGGTCTCCATAAGTACCCTTTAGGAAAGCCAATAAGCCAGACATTTCAATTTAAAAAACATAACAAAACAAACTAGTAGTGAAATTTTTTTAGTTAATCACAATCTCTGGTTATTCTGTACTTCTATATTGATGCATGATATTGGATTGCATATATTATTGCATGATTGTTATTGGCCCTTGATCAACCCCTCTCCATTTTCCTCTATATTTTCTTCTAGGGGTACAGGAAAGCACCTGGTGCGGGGGGGGGGGGGGGTGGCTAGGGTGGATGTGATCTATGGATTTATGTCAAAGGTTTAAATATTCTAAGTGGCCCATTAGTAGTGCTCTAGTAACCAGTGACCTGGCTCATGTAACCTGAGGGCAGCACAGTAGTGCAGTTATGCCAGTTATGCTAACATTCTGAATTACACCTAACCATACCACATGTTATCCAATTACCTTGAAACTTTTGAGATCTGCACCAAAATCAATGTTGCTGAAACCACTTGTTGTGTTTTTTGTAAATGTTGTTTTTGTTTTTGTTTTTGTTTTTACAGGCTCTTTTCAGTCTTTTTGTTTTTTTTTTTTTTTTGGTTTTTTATATTTTGAGGATTCATTTTTCTTGTTATGGAAAAAGTAGTATCTTTATTTGTCCATATGAGTCACCACCAGAACAGAATTGAGCAGGACATCCTATTGTGACACCTGAATCCAGTTCTGCAACACATTGACACAGACCTCTGGCTAAAGCAGTCATAAGTAATCAAGATATTTAGGAATTAAATTTTGTTTACAGATCAGATTTTGCTTCCAAATGTGTGCCCTGACAACTCATGTATGGAACGTTTATTTGGCTGTACTTTTTTTTTTTTTTCTTTGCAGTATAGAGATGTCATAGGAGAGACACCATCAACTTCAATAATAATGAAAGAGGGGAGTTAAAAAAAAAAAAAAAAAGAGCATGAAGGTAAAATCTTGAGAGATGAATTTACCTTTGTTAATAAAAGGTATTTATTAGAAATTTGTGTAAAATGTTTCTGCATGAGCACCTAATAAACTCATTTTAACACAATTGTGTTTGTTTTTCTTCACGACTACTAAAAGGTTTTTAGTATATACCCTGTTTCCCCGATGGTAAGACACTGTCTTATTTTTTTTGGAAGGCCAAAATATGCTCTAGGGCTTATTTTCAGGGGATGCCTTATCTATCTGTCAGCCTCGCTTTTCACTGCACCCCTCCCCCTGTCATCCCACTGCACCCCTCCCCCGTGCACTAGTCGTCAGTCATCAGTCCGTCGGAAGCTCGCTTTTCACTGCACCCCTCCCCCTGTCATCAGTCCGTCGGAAGCTCGCTTTTCACTGCACCCCTCCCCCTGTCATCAGTCCGTCGGAAGCTCGGAATGACTCGTGAGCTTCCGACAGACTGAGGACAGTGACTCGTGTCACCGGGGAGGGGTGCAGTGAAAAGCGAGGCTGACAGATAGATAGTTTCACATACGGTAGGATGAGAGAAATAGCCGCAGCTTCCCATCCAAGAGCATGCGGAGGCGACGGAGACGGAGGGACCACACGGAGTATTTGCGGGGGGGCCTTATTTTAAATTTTTTTCTAAAAAGGGGGGGCTGTCTTATTTGATGGCCCTGCCTTATCATCGGGGAAACACGGTATGATACTGAGTGTTGTATAATAAACATTTCAAACAAAAGTTCAAACATTCAAGTGTTCCTGTTCAAAGAAAGGTAAATTAACACCTACTTACCTGCAATCTCTAAAGAAATGGCTCCACGGTAAGATACCTATTATTATTATTATTATTAAACAGGATTTATATAGCGCCAACATATTACGCAGCGCTGTACATTAAATACCTAGTTTTGACAATGTGCTTTAGCAGTAATCGCTTATAACTGTTGGTTCTGGGACAGCACTAGAACATACAAATGTCCTGCCTTGTACAGGTTATAATGCCAGCTCTTGATTATAATAACATGGCATTATAAAGAAGATAAAAATGTCAATCATTGACCCTCATTCACAAACATGTCTAATACTAGAAAACATTGATCAAGAGAGAACCTTGGTGATCGTGTAAAGCTGAACTGCATTTTAAATAAGTGGCCTAAAAGGTGTCAAAAATTTGCAGTGTTGGACTGAAACATAGCAGATAAAAAATAAAATGAGTCAATCCAATCAAGGTTCTGCCATGATTATCTATCCCCAGTCTTCAAGAAGTAATAAATCAGGGTCATTGTGTCTTGGGCATCTAAAGACAGATTTAACCTATTTGTGGTTTTGCATTTCTCACTGATGGCTCAAGCCAAGAATAAATTGAAATCCATTTTTTTTTCAACAGACCAAATTTGTGAGCACTGGTTGAAAACAATATGATGCATTTTGACTCCGTACAACAGTGTTTTGGCCCCTGCATTAAAAAAAAAATCAACTTTGTTTGGCATTCACTATCCACATGGCATTTTGTATAAATACAACTCATCAATTTGATATTTAAGACACACAAGATAATTTTAGACACACTACATTCGAGCATGGTTACAGTGCCGTGATTTAAACTATGCTTATTACTTTCATCCTTGCACCAACGTCATCCTAGCAACGTGTTGTCTGCTCGCCCACTGCATTCTAACCTGTTCTGTACAAAATGAAGTAGAACTTACTTTATTTTACTAGGCTTCCCTCCAGCCACTCCCTTCTATCTAATTCTGTGTATAGCAGCTTAAACTGGAGTAGCTGGATAAAGGCCAAATAAAATGCAGTAAGGTAAATAAGGCGAAGTGCTGGCCTCTCACCCACTCCAATATAGCCTGCTCTGTGCAGTATAGGATAGAATGGAGCGAAAATATGTTTAAAGGAGGCAAAATGCAGTCCTCTCGTCCATTTCATTCTGGCTTGCTCTGTACAGGATAGAATGGTTGGAGTGAAGAAGAGTGCTGTCCTTTCTCCTAATCTCTAGCCTGCTCTGGGCAGAATAGGATAGAATGAGGGGATTGGAGAGAGGCTGAGTAAAATCTGAGGTACAAAAAGGCACATTGTTGTCCTCTCGCTGACTTTATTCTAGGCAAAACTGTATAAAGTAATAATATTACTATTAAACAGTATTTGTATAGCGCCAACATATTATGAAGCGCTGTACAATAAATAGGGGTTGCAAATGACAGATACAAATAATGATGCAGGAGGAAAAGAATGGAAGTTTGTAGGCGCCTTATCTATTTTACCCCTCTCTGTACAGAATAAGATAGAATGGAGTGGTTGGAGACACCTAGGGGTGTGATATAGGGGTAAAACAGAGCAACTGGAGGGTGTCATTTGGGTGTGCGAGAGATTAAATGTTGGGGGGGTTCAGGACAGTACCTGGGGTTGCAGCAGGAGAGCACATGGTGGAGAAAGAGAGCTGCTGGGGGAGCAAGAGGACACATCTGGGGTGCAGGAGAGCAGTGAGGGGGGAGAGCACTTTAAGGGGTGTGATCTGGGGGGACAGAACACCTGGGGGTTTTTCATTGGGGGAACAGGTGGAAACCTAGTGGGTGCAAGAAAGTTCCTGGGGGGGGTAACGTGATCTTGGGGTGCAGGAAAGTTTCTGGGTGTACAGCCAATGAGGGTACAAGAGAGCGCAAATGGGGGGTGCCATCTGGGGCAGGACAGGACAGCCCATGGGGGGGTGTGGAAGAGTGCATGGAGGTGTGAGATCTGGGGCATCAGGGGAAGGTGCTACTTGTGCAGGAGAGTGTATGGTGGGTGAGTGCTGAAGAGCACATTGGGGGTGGAATCTGGGGGCACATAAGTCTGCAAGGCAGTGCCTAGGGGTGCAGGGGAGCTCGTTAAGGGGTGGGATCTGGAGGTGCAGAAGAGTGCATGGGGGCGCAGGAGCGCAAAGAGGGGTGCAATATGAAGGTGCAGGACAGCATTTGGAGGGAAAACTTGGGGGTGTGATCTGGCAGTGTACTGGGCCTGGGGGTGCAAGAGAGCACATGGGGGTGGGATTTGGGAGGGCAAGAGAGCGCAAGGGGGTGTGTGATATAGGGGGTGGTTCATCTTGGGGTGAATGGGAGCTCATTGGGGTGGCATCTTGAGGCGAAAGGGAGCGACTGGAGGTAGGATCCTGGGAGGCAGTGCAGGAGTGCGCATGAGGGTGCAAGAGAAGACATGGGGGTGTGATCAGGTGGTTGAAAAGCACATAGGGGTGTGACCTAGGGGTTACAGGACAGGATATAGGGTGTGATCTAGGCTGCAAAATAGTGTCTGGTTGTGTTATGTGGGGTTACAGGATAGGAAATGGGGCATGATCCGGAGTTGCATAAAAGCATATGGGGGTGTGATTTTTGGGTGCAAAAGAGGTCCAAGGGTGAGAAGTGTTGTTCAGGAGGGCACCTAGAGTTTTTATCCGATGGGGGGGGGGCAGAAGGATCTATGGGTTGTAATGTGGGGGTGCAAGACAGCACCTTGGGCAGGATTTGGGGCTGCTAGAGTGTGCTTTACCATGGATGGGGTTTTAGGTCAAAAGATGAAATATTCTAAGTTATCCATTGGGAGTGCTCTAGTGACCTGGCCCATGTAACCCGATAAAGGCAGTACAGCAGAGGAGTATTGTCATCATGCTGAATTTCACCTAACAATACCACATGATGAAGATGTAATCTAATTTCATTGAAACGTTTGAGATCTGCACCAAAATCAATGTTGCTTCTCTATAATTCTTATTAGGGTAAATTTGGATTTACCACCAGAGAAGAATTAGGTAGGAAATCTTCTGACACCTGGATACAGTTATGCAGCCCCTGCTTCATATTATAACTGACACAGACCTGATGCATTTATAAGTAAAGCAGGATTTTTTGCAATATACAAGGGCTGTTTGACAGTAGCAAGACTAACATAAATTATTAAAAATATTTGTAAAAACTCTGTAAATTAATAAAATATAAAGCCTTAGATGAAATTTGACGTTTGAAGTATATCTATTCTATATTTTTTTAAAAAACAAATTTAAAAATTGCATGTAGGTGATTTTTTTTTTGTGGATGGAGAAAATCGAGAACAGAGCGGTCATCAAATTCCCTCACTTAAATGGCCTAAACACTAAGGAAATCCATAATGTGATGCAAGAAGTGTTAAAAGATGATTCTCCTTCTTATTCCACTGTCAAAAGATGGGTTGTCGAGATCAAACAAGGTCTAAAAAACCTTTGTGATAAAGAAGGCCTGGAGCACCCAAAGCACTTTGATCCAGAGACAAAACAGCAGTCCCAACAATGGAAACACAAAGGTTCTCCTACCCCAATGAAGGCAAGGATCACAAAGTCCTCAATGAAGGTCATGGCCTCTGTCTTCTGGGATAGTCATGGTGTAGTGATGATTGACTTTCTTGAAAAGTGTCAAAAAATCACTGGGACTTATTATTCCACATTATTAAAAAAATAAAAGGAGTAATGGAAGGTAAAAAGATGGGGAAAGTTGACAAAAGATGTTTTGTTTCATCAGGACAATGCGCCAACACACAAGTCAGCTGTTGTAAAGGCCACAGTTCATGAATGGGGCTTTGAATTGTTAGAACACCCACCTTTACACCAGATATGGCCCCATCGGACTATTATCTATTTGGATATTTAAAGAAATACCTGAAAGGGAAGAAATTTGACTCTGATGATGATGTCATCAAGGCTGTGGAGGACTTCCTTGAGGGCCAACATGTTGAGTTCTAAAAAAAAGCCTTAAAAGAAAGATCTGAAAGGTGCATTCTGCATCATGGACATAATATTGAAAATGTATGATATAGAAATGTCGTATAGAAAATAAAGTTCCTAGCTTGTCTTTATGGTTGAGACTCATTACTAGTCAAACAGCCCTTGTAATCCTGTTTACAGATCAGCCTGTGCTTCAAAACCTCAATGCTTAGTCATGTGTACCTTGAGAACCCCAAAATATCTGGCTGTGAAATATTTATTTGGCTGTAATTACTTTTTTTTTTTGGCAGTTTAGATATGTCATAGTAGAGATATCATCAACTTCAATTGTAACCAATGAGGGGAGTTAAAAAAGAAGACAGATGAGCATAAAGGTAAAATCTTGTGAGGTTAACACAACGTAGGCTAATGTAGTGGGTGAGAGGAGGGCAGCATTTAGCCTCCTTTACCTCACCGCATTTTACTAAGCCTCCCTCCAACGATGGATTCTATCCTATTCTGCACAGAGCAGGCTAGATTAGAGTGGGAAAGAGGAGGACAGCACTTTGCCTCATTTACCTCACTGCATTTTATTTGGCCTTTTTCTAGCTACTACATTCAAGGCTCCTCTGTACAGAATGAGGTGGAAAGAAGTGGACAGTAGTAGATTTAGAAAATATAGAATAAAGAGCAGAGAAGGGCTTTTTGGCAGGCAAATGTATTGTAACAGCCGGCCAACAAAAACACATTGTTGTATCCAGGACAATAGGTATATGCAGAATACTTTCTGAATGACTGAATGAATGGCTGAATGACAATGGGCTTCTTGGCCAGGTGGGGGAGCTAAAGAGGCTTGTGGATGATTAAGAGTAAATTATCCCAGCTGAAACCCATCCTGGCAATTAGGCTGTGGATATAAACTCCCAGCCTGCTCTTTCCTAAGCCCCCCGTTCTTGGCCCCGTGAGCTGGGAGGAGTCCTAGGGTATACTGTGAGTAAAAACACAGACTTTTTGGGAAAAACTGTATGGTTAGGGAATTAGAGTCCTGCGCAGCTGTAAGTTGTCCAGGACTGTTAGTGAGGGAACTAACAGTCAGTTAGAGGCCAAGTGGCCAGGCTTTATTTTGCTGTTTGTTTATTTTGCATATTTTGGCAGCATGGTGGCTCAGGGGTTAGCACTCCAGCCTTTGTAGCACTAGGTCCTGGGTTCAAATCCCACCCAGGACACTATCTGCATGGAGTTTGCAGGTTCTCCCCGTGTCTGCGTGGGTTTCCTCCGGGTACCCCGGTTTCCTCCCACATCCCAAAAACATGCAGTTAAGTTAATTGGCTTCCCCCTAAAATTGACCCTACATTAACCACATATGACTATAGTAGGGACATTAGATTGTGAGCTCCTTTGAGGGACAGTTAGTGACACGACTATGAACTTTGTACAGCGCTGCGTAATATGATGGCGCTATATAAATACTGTATAATAATAATAATAATAATAATATTATTTTTCTGTGAAAAAGTCTTAGTTAACCACCTGAGCGTTACACTGATTTCTAGATTTCTGTTCCAAAAGCGTCACAGGTTTTCAT
>NC_092868.1:21818835-21829804 GCF_032062135.1 Pyxicephalus adspersus
GTGTAGGCGAAAAAATACGGGCTTAACCAAAAGAGCCAAAATATTTAGTGCGAGAAATTACGGGCTTAGCGGTTAGGGGGTTAATAAACCCTTACTGCACTAAACCTGCTTCCTGGCTGAAATACCTCACCCGTGAAATTACATAGACCCTACTACTTTGTTACACCCCCCCCCCCCCAGTTGCTATGGGCGATCCCACGGTATGTTTTAGGCTTATTTACAAAAAATCTATAACAACAATTGTGTATAAATGCATAAAAATTGAGGTAAAATGAAGAAAATATATTTTTGGCCTCCTTGGCACTGTACAGATGCCATGACTGTATCATGCAAGAATTATGGTATAATCTCATTACCAAGCAATATTTCTGGACAAATACCTGACCCCTATGTTCATTAACCAACATTCTATAACATTCTATCAACGTTCTATACCTGATCTATAACGCACGTTGTTATTACCCCTGAAGAAGCCAGCCAAGGCGAAATGCGTCCGGTTTTAGAAAAGGACAACTGCAATTGCTCACCGTGTGCTGGACACATCCTTGTAAAAGAGATATAGACAAACTCTGCAGTTGTTTCTTTTTGCAAATCAAAGCACTGCTTGCTCCAGACATTAATGAATGTCTAGGCTCCATAAAGTTTTTTTTTTTGTTTTTTTGTGATAAACTTACAGTGATGATTTTATACAGTAACTGACACCATGCTGGCTAATAATATGTTGAAACAAACATCAGTCCTATATGCATTTATTAAAATAATGTACCTGTTCCGACTTACATACAAATTCAACTTAAGAACAAACCTACAGTCCCTATCTCATATGTAACCCGGGGACCACCTATGTGATCATCCATAATTCTTAACCAAACCCAAGCCAATAGTGCAAAACATTGTATTATAATTAATAAATAAATTTGACTATCCTGCACAACATATATACATTTCCCCAACTAAACCTACCTATGAGATTAACCCCCTGGTCCTTACCTTAAAATTCAATAAATCATACTTGCTGTTCCATTTGGGGTACAATAACCTACAGTACCCACTAAATATTTTCTCAAAAAAGTGAAACAAAACATCTAATGCAAACATTTTTTTACTATACTTCGACAGTTTAAATAAACTTCCTCCTCATTCACTCCATAAATCCAGTCATACCAACAATCTAATTAGTGTAATACAAACGCATGCCCAAACGTTAATAGATTACATGGTTTTACCACAGTGTCCCCTTTGAAGCATAGTGTCCATCCTTCAAACAAGCGGACCTGTCCCCATCATTGATATCATATTCCCCAATAAACAAACTACAATAAAGTTTTCAATTTAGAATAAGCATTCATTCTCAATCAACTCTGCAAGTGTGATCCTGTGCTGCAGCCGTTCTGCCTAAAATCCTCCCGCCAACTGAAGGTGTCTTCGTAGAGGTGCTGATCTCCGCCCTCAGCCAGAAACAAAATCTTCCATATGATGACCGATGACATTCATCAACAACACAAGCTACATGGTGGCTCTGTATTGACACACTGGTGCCGCATGAGTTAAACAAACTGTCCAAGAGCCAGAACAGGGCTTGGACACTAGACCCCCAGGGAAAACCACAATAAGTGGAGATTCATTGAGGCTTTGCACCCTATACGACACAGGAACCCAAGCAGACACAAAATAACAACAACATTTTCACAAACATCTATATCTATATGTATAAATTGGATGTATGTACTGTATGTATGTATGTATTTTTCACCATCACTCAAAAAGGTATGGAGACATTTCAAACCAAACTTATGAGTGCAACGCTGATCTTTATACAGCGCTGTGGTATATGTCAATGGTATATTTGCATCTATGTATGTATGTTAGTATTGCTCAGTGACAGTGTGCCTTTTGCTTATATTTTTACATTCTTTTTTTTGGACTATAATATAAGATTGCAATAAATACATGGGCAATGCCGGGTAATCAGCTAGTCTAGCTAGTCTATATATATAAAATTGTATGTATGTGTGTATGTTCCAACATCACTCGAAAACGCATGAAGACATTTCAACCAAACTTGCCATACATATGACTGAGACTCATGTGAGTGCACCTGTCATATTTGTACAGCAATGTGCTATATGTCAGAGCTATATTTGGATGAAACACAGGGAGACATTTCAACCAAACTCGCTATGTTCCGCCATCACTAAGAAACACATCACCAAACTAGCTAGACATATGACTCAGACTCATGTAAGTGCACCCCTGATCACTAGGAAACGCATGAAAAAAATTCAACCAAACTTGCTAGACATATTACTGATACTCATGTGAGTGCAACGGCTGATCTTTGTACAACGCTGTGCTATATATCAGAGCTATATTTGGATGTATGTATGTATGTTCTACCATCACTCGAAAATGCATAGAGACATTTAAATCAAACTTGCTATACATATGACTCAGACTTATGTGAGTGCACCAGTCATCTTTGTACAGCGCTGTGCTATATGTCAGAGCTTTATTTGGATGAATGTTATGTCATCACTAGTAAACGCATTTAGACATTTTAGCCAAACATGCTAGACATGTGACTCAGACTCATGTGAGTGCACCGCTGATCTTTGTACAGCGCTGTGGTATATGTCAGAGGTATATTTGCATGTATGTGTGTATGTATTGCTCAGTGACAGTGTGCCCTGTGAATATATTTTTACATACTTTTTTTGGACTCTTTTACAAATTTCTGGCCTGTAATATAGCCTTTGAGAAAACGTAAAGCACTCATTTTGAGCTTGCTCACTGTTTGGCTGGTGAAACAAGTGGACTTTTAATTAAGTGTAGTTAGAAAAAACAGAAGTTAAATCCTTATAGTAACCACAAACTGTAAACGTTTATAACTACTTGTAAACAAAAATTGTAACCGGGAAAATGAGTGGTAGTAAAGTGGAAAGTTTGGTTCAGTGCACAGTCTGTCACATGTATGCACAAATGGAGCAACAGCTCCTAGGTGAATACCGCTGTGACAAATGTGAGCAAATCGCCTATCTCGCATTGGAGAGCTGGAGAAGCGCATTGCAACACTGAAATCACTGGATCACCTTGAAAGGGGTCTCCTGCTCACTGAGCAGGCAGTTAATGGCTTACATGTGGAGGGTGGAGAGGTTAGTCAGGATGAACATGTAGGGAGTTGGGTTAATGTAACTAGAGGGAGTGGTAGGGGCACCCAGAAAGGCCAGCCCTGTGTTTAAGCACCCCAACATGTTTGCAAAGTTATGTGAAGATGTGCAGGTGGCAGACCCAGTGGTGGCAACTCTAGATGTTACTGCTACCCATAACAGACGGGAGAGCAGCACATTTAGTGATGGTGGGGAGGGAAACGCAGGAAGGAAAAGACAATTGGTAGTCATAGGGGATTTTATCATCAGGAGGACAGATAGAATAGATTGTCGCCCAGATCCCTTCAACCGAATGGTTTGCTGTCTCCCTGGTGCCAGGGTTCGGCTTGTGGTGGACCGTGTGGACAAACTACTGGGAGGGGATGGACAGGACCCAGCTGTCTTGGTCCATGTTGGAACCAATGACAATATAGATGGAAGATGGAGGATCCTTAAAAATCAGTTTAGGGAGCTAGGTTTCAAGCTGAAGAAAAGGCGCTCCAAGGCTATATTCTCTGGAATGTTGCCTGTGCTATGGGCAACACAGGAAAGGCAAAAGGAGCTTAGGCAGCTAAACGGATGGCTTAAGTCCTGATGTAGAAGGGAAGGGTTTGGGTTCAAAGAGCACTGGGCTGACTTTTCATTGGGGTACAACCTGTATGCCAGAGATGGTTTGCACCTAAATGAAAGGGGGTCTGCTGGGCTAGAGAAAAGATTTAGAGGAATGGTGGAGGGAATTTTAAACTAGGAGAGGGGGGGTGAGACAGTCAAATAAGGTGGCAGAGAGGTTAGTCAGGGGTCAATCACTAGTGGAGGGTGGACTAGGAATAGTTGAGGGAGGATTATGGATAATTGTAAGGAGCTTCCCATGTTACAAACAAACATTAGATTGTGCAGTACTAGTTGTACTGAAAAACAAAATGACTTGGCAAACAATGATGGTAAAAGCAGCAAAGGTTTAAAGAGCCTGTTTACCAATGCTAGAAGTCTAGCAAACAAGATAGGGGAGTTGGAAGCCTTAATGAGTGAGGAGAATTTATGACTTTGGTATTGCTGAATCCTGGCTTTGTTCTTCGCATGACAGGGCTGTCAATATTTCTGGGTATACTCTGTTTCGTAAAGAAAGCAGTAATTAGCTAGTATTTAATAAAAAAATATTGCAAAAAGGTACATAATTCATAGTGTTTATAAAGAGAAAAAAAAACATTTTATTTATTTTTTTATTTCAAAGGAATTATCCAAAACACAGGACCCTGCAGTGGTTTCCTATAAAGCAGTGGTGCCCAAACTTTAATGTGCCCAAACAGGGCTGCTGTTGACAGTGGGATAAAACTTGCAGGCCACAATACAAATAAACATTATTGTATGTTTAGAACTAGAATAGTTTAAATTTAAAATGGAATTAAATTACAGGTTACCTAAATAAACCTGCACCAATTAAAAGAAATTACAAAACAAGAATCTCTGCAATGGATACTTCCAAAGAAATACAATTCATGTGACAGATAGCCAAGGGGTTCTTGCTCTTACTACTACATCTCCCTGATCCAGAGAAATTAAGGATCACAGAGTGTAAGTGGCAAGATATGTGTGACAGTATGATCAATATAGTTTTTCCTATTTTGTGATAGAGCCACAGCAATAAAATATTAGGGGTAGTTAGCCACAAGGGCCCCTTATCAGCATTTTAATATACCTAAATCTCCCCTTTCAGGAGAAATTGTGATTCAAAGAACATAAGCACACATTTATGTGACAGGTCACCATGGTATGGTAGGAGTGATAACATTTTAGTGGAGGGGTAGTCACAAGAGAACTTATTCTACATTTCCCTTCCTCTACTGGTACTCTACTGTCACGATTAACAGAGGAGGGCGCCATCTTATAGGATTGTACGTCCTGAGATTGAGGAACTTTTGATCTCTCCCTCAGGCGTCTATCCATACGTACAGCTAGAGACATAGCTGCTTCTAATGACCCAGGATTTTCATGAAATGCCAAGGCATCCGTCAGGATCTCAGATAGCCCATGACAAAATTGACTACGGAGAGCAGGATCATTCCACTCAGTATCCGTAGCCCACCTGCTAAATTCAGAGCAAAAGGACTCTGCAGAACGCTTTCCCTGCTGCAAGCCACGCAACCTGGTCTCCGCCAGGGAAACCCGATCTGGGTCATCATAGATAAGACCTAGCGCTTTGAAAAATTCATCTACCGACCGTAGGGACTGAGATCCGGTCGGCAGTGAAAACGCCCACGACTGAGCGTCGCCTTTAAGCAATGAAATAATAATACCCACTCTTTGACTCTCGTCCCCCGAAGAGTGTGGGCGTAGTTTAAAATAAAGTTTGCAGGATTCCCTGAACCAAATAAAATTGTCACTTTCCCCGGAAAATCTGTCTGGGAGCGCCACCTTGGGTTCAGGACAGGTCTGATTGTTGCTTTCACAACCAGCTGCCTGTGGTCTCTGTATGTGAGAGACGGTCGTGCGGAGGTCAGCTACCTCCAAAGACAGCCCCTGCAATTGTGCGACCAGTGCAGAGATAGGATCCATAGCTGCACTGACAAACAGAAAAAATAGCGTTTTTTGGCGGTTGATAATGTCACGATTAACAGGGAGGGGAGGGTAACAGAAAGGTTTATTAACTACTAGGCCTCAAATGACTAGGGAAAAGGGAATGGTCACCCCTTGCAGACACCCTAATCAGGCCCTAACTCCTAACCGTATGAGCATCCCCTGATGGTGGGAATGCTCATACACCGGAACCTAGGCCCTACTAGCCCTGGACAGCCCTGGCAGTAGTGTCTGGCTTGAGACTGCTGGTTCCTTCCCCTATGAAGGACCCAGTGTCTCCCTGAGGCATAGTAAACAACTAAATCACCACAAAACAACAACAGTAAAGCAACCTATCTTATTAGCAGATATCAACAGGAACACAGGATGGCTCAACACTCCAGCTATTCACAATCCAGCAGTGAATATCAACCGCACAGCATGAAGTGTGAGGCCAGACTAAATGGAGAAGCAGTAATGACCACCAGCTGCACCTGATGCAAGGGGAGTGGTCATTACAAACAACAACACAGAAACAAGTAAAAACAAAGAGGCTGTCAGATAATCTCACATGCAGCTTGTCTGACAGATCCTCAAACTTCCGTCACGGAAGGGACCGTGACATCTACTTCCTCTACTACATTTTTCGTATCTTGTGATGGTGCCGTAGTGATGAAATTTTAGGGGGGGTTAACCACAAGAGTCCCCTCCTGCAGTTATTTTTCCTTTTTCTTAGAGTATTTGGGGTTCATAGAGAGTAAGGCATAGCTATTTGTGACAGGGTAGCATGATATGATGGATATAACATTTTAATAGGTAAGGGTTTGGGGGGGGGGGGGGGCAAAAGGCATTTCCTACTGGCTCCCACATTTCTAGTTGCCAACATCCAGAGAAATTAGGGTTCACAGAATGTAAGTGTCCAGCTTTGTGTGACAGACATCCCAGCAGCTGCTCAGTCCCTTGCACCACAGCGTCTGCAGATTTGACTCCAGGCGGCAGTGAGCAGTACTGAGTGTCTCCCCCTTGGCAGGGTTCCATGTCATGAGGCAGGGGTAACCGCACCTCAACCTTACCGCCAACTGGAATGCAGCCTTGAAGTTTTGTGAACTTTAGAAGGCACCACAGGACACAGACAATTGGCAGTACCCTAATGTTCATTGTCATGGGTGACCCCAGGAGTCCCCAACATGCAAATTTAATTTGGCAACTTTGTTATTTTAGGAGTATTTATCTGCATAAATATGGAAATTATGTTCCCTATCAATGCATATAGATATTCAATTAAAGAAGGTTCATGCAAAAATATTAGCTAGTCACTCAAACAGTTTAATTAAGAAAACAAGGTAAGACAAAGACACACAGCAATATTGTCAGATATTTAAACACAGGAACTAAAATCAATGATATATGTATATATATATATATATATATATCACATGGACAAAAAGTTATTTGTAGTAGCCCCTGTAATAATCTAGTAACTCCTTAGTACACAATACAGTAATTATAAAATAGCAATGTAATGCATTAATACTATAGACACCCATAAGACTGCAATCAGGAATATCTTATAGCTACCTGCTAAGAGGTTAATGGGTACCTCAGGAGCCTACTTCCTTTCGAAGAGGACCCCATACCAGCTTGCCTAGGGAGACCCTCAGGAGACAAAGAGCAAGTAAGAGAGAGCTAAATTCTCTCAGTTCCCCTTTTTACATAGGTAATTCCCATTAGGTATCCTTGGGGCTCTTGGATTGGTTAGTGGGTGTGTTCTGTACGATGACCATCAGTTGACACACACCTCACTAGATTGGGATTGGTTAATGTAGTTTGATGGACCTCCCAACTAAATTTGCCATATGAATCTCCAGCTGGAATCTATGTTTAAGGGTCTATAAATGTCCCGCTGGGTCATACCCCCAGTCCATCTGTTCAATTATGCCTCCATATTCTGTTTACTCAGGTGGATGGATGTATTGTCCCTTCAAGGCCATATTAGTGATCTGTTTGTTATGGGAAAATAGGTCTTGTCTCCTGGCAGCTGTTGTATCACCTCTTTGTTACTTCTGTGAAGTCCTACACTTGGAGACCCCCTATGGCCAGATCAAGATAACACAGGTTTCATGTTTAAACACAACATTCCTGTACTGTATTCCTGTATTGTTTCATGCTACTTAGATACAGTCTAACTATTAGGATATCCTACAGTGTACTATACATTTATCCCAACACACATACCTATACATACATATATGTGTGTATATATATACATCTATATACATATCTATTTACATATTCATGAACAATCTTGAGGTGCAACAACTTGTTACATGTAGAGGGCTTAAATTTGGTTTAGTAGAAGCTCTTAGGGTTCCCTGTGTACCCTGAAAATTTCACATATGGAGATCCTTATGATAATAGTTATATTTACTTCAAAGGTTTAATTTCCAATCATATTCTGTGCTTCTAAATAAACATCCAGCTTTTTCTTAAAGCAATCTATAGTAGTTGTTGAAACTACCTCCTGAAGGAGCCTATTCTACATTTTTACAGACCTTGCAGTGAAGAATCCCTTCCTTATCTGGAGTTTAAACTTCTTTTCCTCCAGAGTGCCCTTTTGTCCTTAGTAACAATCCTAAAGTGAATAGCTTGTGTATATAGTGTTGTACTTCTCTGCATTCTCTCCTATTCGACAATGTCCTTTTTGTGAACTGGTGCCCAAAACTGGACTGCATATTCCAGGTCTGACTAATGCTTTGTACACGGGCAGGATTATGTCTCAATCTCTGCAATCTATTACTCTTTTAATACAAGAAAATACTTTGCTAGCTTTCGATATTGCAGTTTGGCATTGCATGCGAATATTAAGTCTATGATTTACCAGAACCCTGTAATGCGCCTGGGCACACAAATCATAACCAACTCCAGGGAATACTTTCAACAAACTTTATTCCCTAATCCAGGTACAGACCGAGGTCAAACACAAAAGATCCGACCTCAACTTTACCATTTCTGCGTAAATGGGAAAGTGATCTTGACACCGCATTCTCCCCAGAACAACAGGATCGTCTCCTGTATACGGGTCATAAAGCCCCTCTCAGCAACTCTTACCAGGAACTGAACTATAAATTGCTCAGGCGGTGGTACAGAGTGCCGACTGTGTTAGCCAAAATGTATCCGGGAGTAGATGATAGATGCTGGCGTTGTGAAGCGGCTTCTGGCAGCCTGTTTCATATATTCTGGGAGTGCTCTAAGTTGCAATCTTTCTGGTCAGGGGTGGGGGGGTTATTGAAGAATTGACAGATGTAGATATACGTAACAGCCCGGAGCTAGCCCTTTTACATTTGAATGATTGGTCTAACAAGAAATACCATGCTTCTCTACTCAAACATCTTTTAAATGCTGCTAAGGCCTGTATTCCGGCCCTGTGGAAACAATCCTCTCCTCCCACCTTGTTACAATGGTTTAGAAGAGTAAATGACATTATGGCAATGGAAGACCTTATTACCAGCCGGGACGGTAGAACGGATAAATTCCGAAATACTTGGTTCTATTGGATACAGTATACCACTACTCAAGCGTACCTTTCAGTATACAGTGCGGCTGATAATGCCGACGATCTGTTTTGAATGCAGAGGATATCATTGAATTATTGCTCTGTGTTCCCTACTGTGTTAAGTCTGGTCTTTACTCAATCTGGCCTGCAATGCCGTGCCCCTCCCCCTCCTCTCCCTCCCCCTCTTCCTTTATTTTGCTTTCTATTTCTCTATTTATTTCTTTGGTTATTTTTGTTATTATTTTGAAAATTGCCTGTGCTCAGTCACTGTGCCTGTTGTTCATAATATGTTTGTGATGCGGAAGATGGTAATACAGTTGGTGATTTGTATGTTTTATGCCAGTATCTATGACTGTTCACTGAATAAAAATAAAATTATAAATAAAACACAAAAGATCAATCCGATCAGCGAGGTACAAAAGGATGAGACAGAAGGCGTAGTCAGGGCAGGCAGAGTTCATGCAAAGTCAATAATCAGAACGGATCGCTGCTGGTAAAAGGTCCGAGCTAATGACATGACACGGAAAGACACTAGAGGTCAAAATGGTAATCCAACATAACTACGCATGCAAGCACACTGTAACACAGAGGCTATAACGGGTGAGGGTGCTAAAGACAGGGTCTCAATAAATGGGCAGAGTGCCCAATCAAGTTGCGCCACCTGGCACTATTGGAGGAACATACTGAATAATAAATCTCTTGCAGCCGATTTGACCGCAGGGAATTCAAACTATAGATGCCCCACCCCACAGTGAGGCAGCCGGCTGCCTCGCCCCCGCGGGGTGCAAAAGGCGTGCATAGTAAGGTGTGCGCCTCTTACAGCAGGACCCCTAGACTGTGCTGTACTGTGCATGCCCGCAGGAATGCTAGGGGTGCGTGCAGCACTGTGCACGGCTGCAGAGATGGCGGGGAATGCTGTTCAGCCGAATTAAAGTTCGGCTGGGACGGAGCCCTCCACCAGTGAGAGGGGACACGCTGTAAGCAGAGCAGCTGCACTGCCTGCTGCGGTGTTCTTCTCACTGCCCGCGATCCCTGGGGTCGCTGTGGGCGAGGACAACGCGAGATCGCTGGCAGGGTAAGGACCTTACAAACCTCCAGATCCCTTTCTATTTTTGACGCCCCCAAATGTATTGTCCCTAAGCAATATGAAGCATGCATGTTGTTAGCCCCCATTTATTTCCCATTTGACTTCCCAACCAAACAATGCATCCAGGTCTGCTTGTAGATTATAAACATCCTGTATAGACCTAATTTCATTACATAGTTTGGTGTCATCTGCAAACACAGAAATTGTATTTATAATCCCAAACTCCATATCATTTATAAAGATGTTAAACCGTAAGAGTCCCAACACTGAGCCCTGGGATACACCCCTAATAACTTTGGACCATTGAAAGTATGAATCGATAATCACTACTCTCTGAATCTGGTCTTTAAGCCAGTTCTCTATCCATTTACAGATTGACTTTCTAAACCTATTGACAATCACTTGCATATTAACCGTCTGTGGGGTACGGTGTCAAATGCTTTAGCAAAGTCCACATACACTATATCAACTGCTACTCCACTGTCTACAGTACCTGTTTACTTACTTCCTCATAAAAACAAAGAAATTTGTTTGACAACTTTGGTCTTTCTTTAACCACCTGAGCGTTACACTGAGGTCTAGATTTCTGTACCAAAAGTGATCCACTGTTTTTCATGAAATTTTTTTTTT
>NC_092868.1:21830793-21840740 GCF_032062135.1 Pyxicephalus adspersus
GAGGATGGAATAGGAAAACGACGCTGGATGTGCACAGCGGGACCATGGAGGTAAGGATGTGACAAAAATACGGGCTTAACCATCCTAGCCATTTTTTTTTGCCCGTACGAAGGTCGGGCTTAATGGCTAGGTGGTTAATCCATGCTGATTAGCATTTATTATATTAGTTTCCAGTAGAAACTCCTCTATGTGGTTCTTTATGAAACTCTCTAGGACCTTTCTAACTATGGGTGGTAAACTTACCGGTCTGTAGTTACTTGGTAATGACTCTTTTTTGAAGATAGTAACCACATTGGCCTTACGCCAATCCAATATTCTACACAACCTCATGCCATGCATCGTTTACTAATTGTTCTGTCATGTAATTGTAGAGTCAAGGTACTGCTGTTCTGTTCCTTTTGTTATTTTATTTTTTATCATTACTACAACCCTGAAAAAATGCTGTTTACCATGTTTGTAAAATTTTTAGAACCCTTGAAATAAAAAGAGTTTGCTGCAGCTGCAAAATGCTAAATAAATGTCATCCCCTTGTGTTACAATTTACAATTTTATTGAGTCTAAAATTCACACTCTCTCATATCTGTATTTACACTGGTTACACCTGCCACAAGTGAAGGTGCATATTTTAGAAGACCGCACCGCCACTGTCACAGATCCATGCAGGATCAGGGGATCTGTAACCCCTTCAGTGTCATCCACCTTGCAGTCCCCTGCTGCCAGCACCATCTCTGCTACTGGATCCACCTCTCGGCATACTTCTTGGTACAGGTTATGTGATTCTTAGTCAGCTGCTCCCTTGCCTCAGAGGATTGGGGTATTCCGCAGACACACTCCCTCTGCTAGCAGGCATGTGAACAACACCTGAGGCTACAACACCTGAGGTGTCTGCGGCTCACATGACCTACATTCATCACATGACCCCTTTTTAAGGAAGTGACCCAGCAACACGAAGTTGCCTGGACAAGGAGTTCCTTGCGGTTCTACTCCATTTCTACTGCTTCAGTTCCTGCGTTTTATTCCTGTGTTATCTGTGTACTGACCTTTGGCTTGTTTCCTGACTACTCTTGATTTCTGCCTGCCCTGACCTTTGGCTTGTTTGACTACGCTTTTGGATTTCCTTCTGGCACTGCATTTTGGTTCCTGCTAGTCAGCAGTCACCTGCCTTAGTGGCACTGGGGCAACAACCTGGCAGTAGCTAGCCGCACCACATCCTCACCTCTAGAGGCTCTGGAGAAGACCAAGCTACTGCTTAGACTATGTGTCCCATGCACGTCCCCACCCACTGGGTTGGTGACACAGTGGGTCCACCACTTGGCCCTGTGAATCCGTGACAGATTGTCCAGGCCATGGACCCCGCTGACAATCGGCTTCCCGACTCCATGCAAGATTTGCTGAAATGGATGCAGCAGCAAAAGTCGTTGCAAATAAAGCTGGTGGCCTTTCTTCAAAGGTATGAAGAACGCCTTAACGCACTCCAGTCGGCCATTAACCAGTCTCCTACTTTAGCGCCTGCAACTCAAGCTTCTGTTCCTGTATCTCCAGATCTGACCACAGCCCCAGCCTCAATGCCACCCTACTCCACGCTCCGGATCCCCACTCCTCCTCGCTACTCCGGTGACCCCAAGCTCTGTTGGGGATTTATTAACCAATGTCAAATCCAATTCGAGTTGCAACTCTGGAACTTCCACACAGAACGAATCAAGGTGGCCTTTTCGTTTCCCTCCTGACAGAGGAGGCCCTGGCATGGGCATCGTCCCTTTGGGAGAAGGGGGATCCTGTTCTTAATGACTTCAACATCTTCCTGCAAAACTTTCAGAAGGTATTCAATGAACCTTGTCGAGCCTCCTGACCGGCATCTGAAATCCTGGGCCTACGTCAGGTCTCACTCTGTTGGCCAGAATGCAGTCAAATTTCGAACACTGGCAACAGAGTTGAACTGGAATAATAAAGCTTTTGTGGCAGTGTTCTGGCAGGGCCTTGCAAGCCATATCAAGGATGAACTTGCCGGTGGAGACCTCCCATCTACACTCCCATCTTGATGACCTGGTATTCGGGTGGACATTTGTTTCCAGGAATGAGCGTGGGAGAATTAAAAAGTCCAGCGTCCTAATAAATTGGCTCCTTATTTCCAGACCCCCCCCCCCCCGGTACAGTCTCAGCAGAGGGTTTATGTATGGATCCCAATAAACTTTTGGCAGTGCTTGAGTGGCCACAACCACCAGGGTTAAAACCTATTGAGAGATTTCTTGGCTTTGAGAATTAGAATTTTAGAGAATAGAGAATTATCGTCAATTTATTAAGAATTATTCTACAATAATTGCCCCAATTATTTAAATGACCAAGAAGGGGAGCAATTGCAAGGTCTGGTCCCTGAAAGCACTCCAGGCCTTTCAATCACGGAAGAAGGCCTTTGCATTAGCTCCTGCATTGATGCGCCTTGACACCTCTGAGCTCATCTTTTTGGAAGTGGACGCTTCTTCTGTCGGAGTTGGCGCAATCTTATCACAGAAGAATGCTTCAGGCAAGCTAAGATCCTTCGGTTTCTTCTCGAAGAAGTTCTCTCCCGCAGGAAAGAACTACACCATTGGAGACAGTGAGTTACCCACAGTTAAGCTTGCCCTAGAGGAATGGCATCACTTGCTAGAAGGAGCTTGGCACCCAGTGACCATCCTCACTGATCACAAGAATCTGCAGTATTTATAGTCTGCTCGACGCTTGAACCCCCACCAAGCCCGATGGGCGCCCTTCTTTACCAGATTTGATTTTACACTCACCCATCGCCCAGGTTTAAAAAATGTTAAAGTAGATGCCATCCCGTTCCTTTGAAAGGGAGGACCCAGAACCAACTTTCATCATTGACCCTGCCGGAATCGTGCCCCTGGCCCCAGTCCAGCTGTAACAGATTCCTCCAGGGAAGTCATTTGTTAAAAAGGGCCTGCACCCTCTGATCCTTCAATGGGGAGATGCTTCCAGGGTTGCTGGTCACCATGGGCAAAACAAAACCTTGGAGCTAATCAGCCGCAAATACTGGTGGACAAATCTGGGACAGGAGGAGAATGCGTTTGTGGCTGCTTGCACTAAGTGTGCCCGGCACAAAGTGCCTCGCAGGTCCCCGCCGGTCCTTTACAGCCACTCCCAATTCCTGACCAACTGTGGACCCACATCTCTATGGTCTTCATAACGAATCTTCCATCTTCTAATGGGTTTAACACAGTTTGGGTAGTAGTGGATAGGTTCTCAAAATGGCCCATTGTATCCCTCTTCCTGGTCTTCCCTATGCTCCCATCTTGGCAAAGATCTTCCTTAAAGAAGGCATTCGTCTGCACTGATTGCCATCGCACATCGTGTCGGATCGGGGAGTTTAATTTACTTCCCACTTCTGGAGAGCCCTCTGTCGACTATTGGAAATCAAATTGGAACTTTTCTGCCTACCACCCTCTAATGCAGCGGTCCCCAACCTTTTTGGCCCCAGGGACCGGTTTCACGGAAGGAAATTTCTCAGCCAATCGAGCTGCATGTCATGTGCTCGCATTGCTTGTACACAGACTACTGTGTACATTTACCGGCATCTCATACAAACACCGCTGCGGACCACTTCCGGTCCGCGGATAGTGGTTGGGTGCCGCTTCGTTTTCAATAATGGATCATGTACTCGCGGCTCACTGAAAACACCTCCGCGGACCGGTAGTGGGCCGCGGCCCGGTGGTTGGGGACCGCTGCTCTAATGGACAGAGTGAATAAATTGGTCCATACATCAGCTCCCAGCAAGATAACTGGTCTGAACTTTTGCCTTGGGCAGAACTGGCACACAACAACCACTCCAACGAATCCACCGGTAAGAGCCCCTTCTTCATCATCTCTGGTCACCATCCCAGGCTCCCTTCTCCAGTCCCATCTTCTTCTGACGTACCTGCTGCAGCTTCTACCACTGACAGCATTCAGCAAGTTTGGAGGAAGGTTCAGGAGACTTTACAACGCTCGTCCGTACGCTACAAGAAATGGGCTGATAAGAGGAACTCCTGCACCTCCAGTTTTTTTTCCAGGTGACAAAGTATGGCTCCTACAAGTATATTCGCCTGTGAATGCCTTTTCCCAAGCTTGCTCCTCGTTTTATTGGCTCTTTTTCTGTTCTGTCACAAATCAATCCAGTCACTTACAAGTTAAAACTACCTCAATCCTTTGAAGATTCACAATTCCTTCCATGTTTCACTTCTCAATTCATATTCAACAGATTTTCCAAGAAGATTAAACCTCCTGATCCTGTTTCTGCCGCCTTGGAGGAAGAGTACGAGATTGATTAAATCCTAGACTCCAAACTCGTCCAGGGTTCTTTACAGTACCTAGTCCATTGAAAGGGCTACAGCCGTGAGGAACGCTCCTGGGTCCCTCAAAATGATCTTCATGCTCCTGTTCTCTTCAAAAGCTTTAATTTAAAATTCCCTAAAAATTTTGACGGGGGGGGGGGGCGGTAAGGGCCCTAAGAGGGGGGATACTGTCACAAATTCATGCAGGATCAGGGGATCTGTAACCCATTTGGTGTCACCCACCTTGCAGTTCCCTGCTGCCAGCACCATCTTCTGGATCCAACTCTCTGCACACCTCCTGGTCCAGGTCATGTGATTCTGTCAGCTGCTCCCTTGCCTCAGAGGACTGGGGTATTCTGCAGACGCACTCCCTCTGCTGGCAGGCATGTGAACAACACCTGAGGCTATCTCAGCACCACCACTCCCCTTGCTGGTGGGGTTAGTGCCTGCGGCTCACATGACCTACACTCATCACATGACAACCCCTTTTTAAGGAAGTGACCTGGCAACATGAAGTTGCCTGGACAAGGAATTCCCTGCGGTTCTACTGCTAGGTTTCGACTGCTTCAGTTCCGGTGTGATGATCCTGTATTATCCATGTACTGACCTTCGGCTTGTTTCCTGACTACTCATATTATCTGCCTGCCCTGACCTTTGGCTTGTTTGACTCTGCTTTTGGATTTCCCTCTGGCACTGCATTTTGGTTCCTGCTAGGCAGCAGTCACCTGCCTTGGCAGGCACAAGGGCCGCAACCTGGCAGTAGCTAGCCGCACTACATCCTCAACTGTAGAGGCTCTTTAGAAGACCAAGCTACTGCTTAGACCATGTGCTCCATGCACGTCTCCACCTACTGGGTTGGTGACACAGTGGCTCCACCACTTGGCCCTGTGGAGCCGTGACAGCCACTTGTGCTAAAAATTGATTTAACTCATTTTTTTTAATAGAGGGTAATTTTCTGAAGACTAATCTGGGATACTTCCTAAAAATGGGATCAGCTGATAACAACGGCCTAAATTTTTGACGTATTTCACAAACCTTTTTTAGTTGATGTGAAAAGGGTGTTGTTTTATTCATCTAGGTCAGGGGTTGGCAAACTTTTTGGACTACTGGGCCATTTACTGAGGTCAAGAAGGCACACTAGGTAAGAAGAATCAGGTGTCCAAGGAAAGGTTTTTGCAACTGTGACCGTAAGCGAGCAGCCTCAATCTTCTGCTCATCCGCGGTGTAGTCTCTGTATGTGTGTGTGTGCTTGGTATCAAAATGCCCCCTGAGATTCAACTGCTTGAAAGTGCTGTTGGTGTCATTGCACACTAAACACAGGGCTTTGTTGCTGCGTTGGACAAAGAATAATTTGTCAGTCCCTTCGGGGTTGAAGACACAACGTTCGAGGTCAACCTTCCAGAGACTGGTAGCTGCGCGTTTCCTCTTCTCTTTAGGCATAGTAATTGGGGTTACTGTGCGGGAACTTGATGATATCGATATCGCGGGAACTTGTGATAATGCTACAATTCAATTAGGCCGGATCCAACAATAAAAAACTAGGGGAATGTGAGGCCAGACTGGAATACTGGCTAGGCCGTATCTGGCCTCAAGGCCGGAGTTTGCCTACCTCTGATCTGGGTTCTCTCATGATCAGTGTTCTCTAGTATTAGACATTTTTGTAAATGGGGGTCAGTGATTGACATTTTTTTCTACATAATACCATGTTATCAATATATCAAGAACCAGGATTATAACCTGTACATGGCAGGACATTTGTATGTTCTAGTGCTCTCCCAGAACTAGCAGCAATAAGAAATTTCTGCTCCAGCATAGTGTCAACACTGGATATCTTACTTTGGAACCATTTCTATGGAGCTTGCAGATAGAAGATAATAATAATAATAATAATAATAAATAGTACTAGGAAAAAAAAACATTTTTATTAAAATGCTTTATTAGAAACTTATGCAAAAACATGTTTTACTGACATTTTCTTTAAATAAACTATTGGTATGGAGTTAGAAATGGAAATGCATAATACACATTCTTGGAGTCTGCTATAGGCCCACCAGTGCTAAGGAAGAAATAGACTGGACTGGAATAATGACACTGCAGGTACCGGTTGACATTCGAAAATCTGGCCATTGATATTCCAGGTAATTCAGTTTTCTAGCATAGATTTTAGAGCACATTTTCAATTTTACACTGTTTTCTGGAGGCGCCCTTTATGTTTTGATGGTGCTGTACTCCAGAAACAGCTGTTAGGTCTTGCTTGCTCATGCTTTCCTTATCATTTATTTGCTGCTCTATGCATTATGCATTATGGATTCAGGCATTGTGGCAAAGAAAAGTAAAACATGTAAATGAAAAGTGTAAAACGTAAACAATGTGCATTGTCGATTGCAGAGAAAGTGGAAATGTTAAAAAAAAAACTTGATAACAGCATGTCTGTGCGAACCATTTGTGAAACATACAACATTTGCTCTTCAACAGTGTATGATATTAAAAAAACAGAAAGAAAAACTGCTAAAGTTCTTTTCTGACAGTGGATCAAAAAGCAAATGTTTGTGAGGAAGTCAATGACGGAGGGAAAATGTTCAGAACTGGATTAAGTTCTCATAACCTGGTTTAATCTTTGTGTAGGTGAAGGTGTGGAAATTTCTGGTGCTTTAATAAAGGAACAAGTCAAAGTGTTTTATGAAGAGCTGGGGTTGCAACATAAGTGTGAATATTCAGAAGGTTGGATGCATCATTTCAAGTCGCAACATGGCTTCTAATTTTGTGCAGTGTGTGGTGACAAACGTTCAGCAGACAAAGATGCGGCTAATGCATATGTGGACAAATTTGCAAAGTTAGTGATGAACATTTAAGTCCTGAACAAGTGTACAATGCTGATGAGACTGTCTGTTTTGCAGATGTACGCCAAATCGATGTAAGTTGCTTGTTATCAGGAAAAGTTTACGTCCGAAGGCCTTCAAAGGGGTGGGTTACCACTGATATTTAATTGGACTGGTTTCAAAAATGTTTTGTTCCTGAGCCTTGGGCTCACTGTAACTTGGATAGACCCTAAATGCAGGATACTTCTCATTTTAGACAATTGTTAGGCACATCAAAAAGCCGATCTTCTAGTGAAAGATAATGTTTTTGTTGTCCACCTCCCACCTAACTGCACATAAATAATTTAACCACAGGACAGTAGTATTATATGTTCTATGAAGTGTACATATCGATCCCTGTTCATGAGTTGCCTAGTGAGTTCAGTTAATTCAGGCACCCCAGTACAAAGGTTTATAAATTCGTTTTTTTTTTTATTTTATTTTTTTTTAATTATTTTTATTTAAAGATATCAAGGTACATACAGAGAAAATAAAATAAAGTGGTTATACCATACAGTTCAAAAAAGAACATACAGCAAGGTTAGGTTCCAACAATACATACCGTATTTTTCGGCGTATAAGATGCACTTTTTCTTCCCCAAAACTGGGGGGGAAAAGTGGGTGCGTCCTATATGGCGAATGCAAGTTTTAAAAATAAATAAAACCGGTAACATACTTACCCGATACCGCGATCCCGCGTGCTTCTGCGATCTTCTCTCCTCTCCTCCTGGCTGCAGCGCGTGTCCCCGCCTTCCTGCAGACCCAGCGAGGAGAAGCCTGCACACGCGATCCCGGAAGCAGGCTGAGAGACAAGCGTGCCCCCGCGATCCCGGAAGCAAGCCGGCGGAGAGAAACGGACCGGTAAGTGGGAAGGGATGATCAGCAGGGGATAAATAGGCACAGAGTGGGGAATTTATCCTCTTCTGATCACTCTGTGCGCCAATTTATCCCCTTCTGATCGCCCTGTGCCTATTCAACCCCTTCTGATCACTCTGTGCCAATTTATCAGAGCACAGGGTGATCAGAAGGGGATAAATTGGCACAGAGTGATCAGAAGGGGATAAATTGGCACAGGGTGATCAGAAGGGGAATAATCTTTTAGAATCTTTTTTTTCTAGATTTTCCTCCTTTAAAATTGGGTGCGTCTTATATGCCGGAGCGTCTTATACGCCGAAAATTACGGTATATTCAAGCTTGTGGCTTAACGGCCAACCGCATAGAAATACAAACATTGTAACCAACCAGTCATGCTGTATCAGTAGCAGGAACCATGACATCTTAAGGTTTTCAAAAACATTTTTATAAGAAAAGAAAAAAAAAAAGGAGTTAAGAATGAGAAAAAGAAAGTGAAAGAAAAAGGGAAGAAGGAAGGGGGGGGAGATGGGTGGGGGGTTGGGGTGGGCATTGACCAGCTATAGAATCAATCACATCTCTGAAACAGTGGCAGAGTGCAATTAGGTATCTATCCCAGAATACTCAGGTATCTAGGGGGGGGGGGTGGTCGTAACAAACGGCAATATTCCTCAGTAGTGATAAAGTGGATCCAGTGGTACCAGGTCTGTGCAAACTTTTCCGCTTTCTTAGCGTCAGTGGATATCATATGCTCCATGTGATATATATCAGCAACCAATGTACTACCGTCGGGGGGGGCAGTATTCTTCCATAAGGCTGGGATACAGGCCTTTGCTGCATTGAGAAGGCGTCTCAAGAGAGAGTTACTATAGCACCTGCGGGACATGTCCGAAACATGAAGAAGTGCCAGGGCCGGATTGCCCCTTATATCCACTTCTGTAAGCTTTAAGATAATATTAGCTACTGAACTCCAATATAATTGTAATTTTGAGCATTCCCAGAAAACATGCAGTAGCGTACCCTGTGTGTCGCCACATCTCCAGCAGGTGCTATCCGACCCTGGGAAAATCTTAGCAAGCTACACCGGTGTCCTACACCAGCGAGTGGCCAACTTGTAGTTGATTTCCTGATATTTGTTGCAAATGGACGCCTTATGACAGAAATGGAGTAACATATCTCTCTGGGCTTCAGTAAAACAAGTGTCCAAATCAGCTTCCCATTGGGATACAAATAAAGGGAGTTCTGGCCTATATACAGATAACAGGGTTTGATAAGCATGGGAAAGTGTACCCCGTACAGGTTGACCAGTTGCACACAAGTCCTCTAGAGGAAGAAGGAATCGGACTATAGCATTGGGCCGCAGCAAAGACCTTAGAACATAGGTGAGTTGTATGTGGCGCCAGGGCGACAATGAAAGGAGATCCCTATCCGTTTGTAGGGTCGGAATAAATTGCCATTCCCCATTGTGCATGAAATGGGATATTCTATATACGCCCAAAGCACGCCTTTGGCGAAATATTGGGTTGGTCTGGCCCGAGGGGAATCCAGGATCGCCCAGAACAGGAGACATTGGGTATGTGGTTACGTTTTGAGAGGAGAAGTACTTAGTGACCCTTTCAAGGTCTCGCCAATCAATGGATGGGTGTACATTGCCATCCTGGCCACTGGTGTCGACCAGGCCATTGCGGCAATGGGGGCAGTAGAGCATGCATCCTCCAACCCACAGTTTGGAGTGGCTATTAGTGCACCAATCCAGCAGCCTAGACCAGGGGCCTGTCACCTGCGGCTCCGGAGCCGCATGCGGCTCTTCAGCCTCTATGTTGTGGCTCCCTTCGGCTGCCGCGGGGAGATCTCTGATGGGGGATCCCCTTCCTCCCAAGACACTGTGGAGGAGGGGGATTCCCTATCCGGTGTTCTAATGAAAAAAATCTAC
>NC_092868.1:21842280-21878997 GCF_032062135.1 Pyxicephalus adspersus
AGTCTGTCATTTGCAATCCCTATTTAATGTACAGCGCTGCGTAATATGTTGGCGCTATATAAATCCTGTTTAATAATAATAATAATAAAATAGTTTGGAGTGGAAACCATGCCAACATTTATGCTGAACATTTGTGGAAAAAAATTACAAAACATTGCTGAAGAATTGCTAAACAACAGAAACTGTAATAAACAAACCAGGCACAAAAAAATTGCAGCAAAAGATGAAACTAACAATAATGAGGATTACATACTTACATCAATGCATACCATCCAAGCAAACTTACTTGATGACCCCCACCCCCCAAACCAGTTCAGTTAAATTGTAATAATGAAAATGCATATGTATTTATATGCATTTAAATGTATTTTGACATACACACACAAGTGAAATCACTAAATGTTTCTTGATACATGTATTAAAACATCTTTGGCAACAATCCTTTTTTCAAATATTTGATTTCTATCAGGCCAAACTACAATGAAATTTTAATTAGATCACAAATGCTTGTTGACAATTTTTTACAATTCATACTATTGTGTGATGACATATTATGAAGTTTTACCTGGTATATATACAGCTTGATCTAAATTGCAGTGTTACAAAGCAAACCACAAAAAGTATAAAAACAGTGCAACAAATGTAACAATAAATTATTGAATTTTGTGAATGAGTTTAATGTAACAAAAAAATGTAGCACTTACCCAACAGAAGATGAAACATTAAATATTCAAACTGACCTGGGATAGTGGTCCTGCCATTGCAATTTGACTTGGGAAATAGCTCTAAGGCACAGGACTAGGATTCCAGTCACCTTAGATGCCAGTCACAAAAGGTTGGGGAGCCCACGGTATGGGACATGGCCCTTGGCCTTCCTTTCAAATGTGGTCCACTCCAAGCTGGTAAGGTGTGGGCACTCCTGAGAAGTTTTAAAAGCCCTAATTTTTCTCTTGTATCAGCAGAGAGTCAAGGTACCTGTGAACAGGACAGATCTTCTAAATTGTCAGACAACATGGAACGAATATTGTCTGTTTACATCAAGTCACAGTCATTTTTTTTTTGTTTTTCATAGAAAGAGAAGCATTTGAACTTTTCTGTCTCCTAACCACCACCCAGAACTCTGGGCAGACACAGTTTTCAAGTTGATAGACCTGATGACATTTCCAGTTAAGTTTAAGTACCAGAAAATACTGGCCCATTACCCTTCAACGAAAAAGTGGATTTTTTTCCCTACTTTACGTTTTAGAACCAATAGCACTGATCTTGAGAGGTCTACTGAAAATAAGGAAGAATTCAGAGAAAAGCAATAGTAGTTATTTCCTATTGGCCCAAATTGGAAAGGGGTTAACTCTAATTATGATGTGTACTTCTTGTATTCTTTTTTGCCAAGATTAACGTTTCCGGAGCCAGTAGCAGCATTCTATCCCTGACTGCCTGGAACTGAATGCCTACTTGTTGAAAGGCAGAGCTTTTCACTGCTCAAATCTTTCAAACAACTATTAACAGATGCCACAATATATAGAAAGTTTTTATTCGAATAGCAGTATCACAGGTTTTCTTTCTGTTAACCCATCACTAGCCCAGGTTCCAGAATTTTATGCATTCAGCTTTAGAGGAGCAATTTAGGACCAACTTGGTAAGGTCCAAGTGTCAGCCCCGACAACCACCAGGTGGGTGGAACATGCAGTGGCAGTTCTTCAAAGCAGTAGTAAAATTGAAGCCTTCAGTAAAGTCATTAATTTCAGCATTGATGTAAAAGAATAAGGGGTGGAGATTAAGGTGGGACATAAATTGCTACCTCTTGAGGTTCCAACTTTCCCAGCGTGACATGACAATATGAGACGTAAATGATAAAGGGTGGAGATTAGAGTGGGACCTCAATAGCTTAAATGAATTAGCCAGACGTATTCTTGCCAAGGCTCTTGAGGAAATTTTGTAATAGGGCATTGAAAATAGTAGTAAAGCGTATGTATTTTTCGTCAACCTAAAAGTGACAGGTAGGCACGCCCCTTTCCCCACCCACTCCACCCATAATCCCTTCCTGTGCCCCTCCCAAGGCCGTCCCACATTCCTCCCATCTCCAGCCTACCGCCCTCCCCATAGTCCTCCTATATTCCACTCACTCTCCAATCATTTATCATCCATTGCCCAGACATGTCCACCCCCAAACTAACCTGGCAAATCTCCGCCCATGCACCGCCTATTGTCAAGACATGTCCTGGCATGTCCAGTCATGTCCAGGCATTATGTTTAATACTGTAAATAAAATAAAAGTTGCCTTATGTGCTTAAAACAAATTATCTTTATTTACTTCGCTCAGTGTTACATCTATTTTTTATCACAGTGGGGTATGCATGTTTGATTGTAAGTACAACAACGCAGACATAATTGTTTCAATCGCTTTGCTACATAGTCATGTACAATGCGCTCATTTTTTCTAAAATCGTTCGTGAATGTTTTTAATATATTTTCAAAAGGCATCCCTTTAGCAATACAATGTATGATATGGATGCAATAATTGCCGCAGACTGAACTAGCGGCGTCCTGTATTTGCTTGTTTTGATATCTTCTAATCATAGAATTTCACGGTAAAAATTGCATGAATGCTTCAGGAAATATTTCATTTTCAGGTGATATTCCATAACTATAAAAAAAAATAGACGAATCATTCGTACATAATATAATTAAAATCCAGTGCTTCCCCCCCGATGCGATTTATCCGTGTTTACAATATAGGCCGCCGGACTGTCGATTACTTTGTTTCCCGGTAATAAATCACATGGAAATACGCCTTTAAAGATGCACCGGGCATGAAAGTCTGATTTAATAATGCTGGTAATTTCATAGTTATTCATTTTATTGAAAATAGTACGATACTTCTCTTCTGTTATTTATCTCAATAATATTCTCATGAATTGAATACACAATCTTGTTATAGTGTTTTGCGTAGGTTCCGCAAATCTAACTTCAGCCCTGAGATTCACGGTTTTTACTAGAGAGAAATGTCCACTAGGTTCTTGATCAGGCGATAAATCAAAGGCGAATAAAGTGTAACTGTTCAAAAATTCTGACCAATCCACTGATAAAGCGTTGTCAGCCTTTTCCTTGCCCAGCTGAAGCACCTTGAAAATTAGATTGAAATGGTCTTGCAGGTATCTGCTGTCCATCCAAATATAAGGCGGCATAATTTACATTGTAGTGGTTGAAGCACAATGGATTTAACTGGTAATTACCCAAAAACGTTGTCCACAAACGCTAGTATTACAGTTTTTGGAATGTTTGCGAGAAAGAGGTTTTCGTGGTTTGATATGCGCGAGCCGTCACTATGCCCATCAAGAGCCCAGTCATCATGATGACCAGCGGTATCTTCATAGAATAATCCGGCTGTGAATTGAGCGGCTAAAGTTTGTGAATTATAATTTATTAGGGATTCGATATATGCTCTATACGTACAAATGTTTTCACTTTGTCAAATCAATGTGTCACCCAGCGTTATGTCCAGCTGACTAAAAAGGCTAGCTATAGGGTAATTATTAAGACCAACACGGGACCCGTCAGGTATGGGGGTTTTATCAGGGTTAATGATCCGGCAAACGACGTATAACAGCGTATTATTTAGATCGTAATAATATTCCCCGCTCCCAGAGATGAAGAACTCCAACGACGCATTGTCCGCTAGTGCCGCAATTGGCTGTACCTCTACATAAAGCAATTTTTCAATACTTGTCTGCGTGGGTGGTATTTGAAAGATATCCAACTCTGATTTGGCGTACTCAGCAGAGGCATCATGTACGAAAGCCATAGCTGGAAAATAGAAGATGTCACTCGGTAACCGGTTTCTTGCTTTCTGCCGCCGACGCCTCTTAGACGTTGCTATTTTAATCATAAAAGGGGGAAGGATGACGCTGTCAAGACCACGTTTTCTTTTCCGCTGTTTTTTTCTAATTTGTACAAACACCCAAGCCTTCCTGCTCATGCTTAGGTCTATTTATTCTATCCATAGCGGCTGGCGATGCTGTGGCGACATTGTTCAACCATTTTTTCACGGAACCTTTACTTAAACCAAATTTCTGTACTTCCCTGAATTTCCCTGAACTTCCCTGAATTTCTGTACACCACCGTAAGAACCGACGGCTTTTGGTGTGTAGTACTGTTTTTTCAATATTTCATTTTTTGCAGGCATTTTAGAGACTGATTTTAAGACCGACTACCCTGATGCATCATCATGGGTAGTTTATATAATAAATGCAATTGTGACATTTCAAGATAGTAGATTTATTGCCCCTGATTCATCAATAAAATCCGCGCTCACTGGAAGCGTGAAAGTACGCGCGGCAAGCGATCGCGGTTTACCGCGGTCCGGACTCCAGTGTGCGCTTACACATGCCTCCTCACTGCCAGCCGGATTCCTGCCTTCATAATAATGAGCAATAGGGGGCGCGAATCTGCCAATTAAGGCGATTAGATTTCAGCTGCGCGATTAAGGAGGATCTGTTAAGCTCAATGGTGCGATCATAGCAATTAATTAGCGCGCACCTGCTCTCTGTTCTCTGCTTATTTACAGTCCTTTACAGGTCAATTAGAATCTTTAATGCTTCATTAGATTTCAGCTGCGCGATTAAGGAGGATCTGTTAAGCATTTAAACAGCGCAAACATTTTTTTTTAGGGCTATGGGTAATATGTGTGCCATTAGAAAGAATGATTTTTTAGGGGAACAGTGACTTTTAATGCAAGCTCGCCAGTGTATAGCTGCCGGAGATGCGCGGCTCCGGCCGCTAGCTTTTTCAGTTGCTGAATAGCGCGACGGCGTACGATTTCGGATCGCGAATACGAATGCGCAAGCGATCATCTGATTCTGCTTGATGAATCAGGGGCATTATATTGAAAATAATAAAAAGACTTTATTTATCAAACTTTTTTTACACCTTACAAAACATTTTTATTTAATTTTGTGACACTTTAGATGATATAAAAAGATGACCACATTTTATTTAGTTTTTATTTTTGATTAGTAACATATTTTATTAAATGCTTTTCATTCAAAACAATAGTTTAACTCAGTATAGGTATGAAATTCAAAGAATCTATAAATTTCATTTTAAAATCATTAAGGGACACACATAGTAACCGCTCGCCTTGGTTTACAATTTCAATTTTTAGTTTTTCCTTGACTAGCTCCTGTACAACAAAATAAGCCTCATACCTTCCTGCATTATCCGCTATGAATTCCCAGAAAGACACCTGCAACCACACCGACGAAGAACACTCTCTGACAGGTACATGGTGTACAGTAGAACTTGTTTTAGCAGTGGAAAGAGGCTATAGGATCGGTCATGTGTATGAGATCTGGCATTTCAGGAATACAACAGACGACCTGTTTGACCCGTACATCAAGTTACACCTTAGGGATAAATAGGAGGCTTCTGGTTATCCAGCCTGGTGTAAAAATGATTTGGAGAAAAGGGATTACAAAGACTCATTTTTTAAAAAAGAAGGTGTACGTTTATGCCTTGACAAAATAGCTATGAACCCCGCAAAAATACAAATTTCAAAACTTTTCCTAAACTCTTTGTGGGGTAAGTTCGGGCAGCAGTCTGACTTGCCGCGCACCAGTTTAGTCACGGATCCTGATTAGCTTTTCAAATTAGCGTTTGTACCATCCTATGACCTCTCCCAGGGTAATTTCCTTGATGAAGAGACAGCCATAGTCAATTGAAAATATGCAAAAGGGCACTACACAGTCAACAAAAACACAAACATTTTTATAGCCTGTTTTACAACTGCCTATGCCATACTGGAGCTATACACTCTCCTAGACAGGTTGCAGGAGAGTTGTCTCTATCACAACACAGATTCTGTCATATTCCCAAGTAGAGAGGGTGACTGGAACCCACCTTTGGGCGACTTTCTCAGTAAGCCGACCAGTGAAATACCTGATGACACTTTCATTACAGAGTTTGTGTCTGCGGGTCCAAAGACATACGGTTACAAACTCAACACCGGGAAAACCGTATTGAAGGTTAAGGGTATAACTCTTAGCTAACACAGGACTTATTAATTTTGACAGTTTAAAAGACCTTGTGTTAGATTACTACCACAATTCTGACAGTAAGACGCAGAAAACTATAGGCACAGAACAACCGGGTATTTACAGAAATAGGAAGCGCTGGCACATAGAGACGAACGCACTATGGCTATATTTGATGTTTACCAAACAGGCTGGTAAAGAAATGTTGGCCTTAACTTTAATTACACAAGCGCCGTCCCATCAACAACAACTGCCAAATGAATCCTCTAACGGAGATGAAGTTAGGAAAATACCTAATAATGTTAATGTAAGATAAAAGAAAAATGCTGAACTTTTCCTGAATAGATTGCATCAGTTTGTTAACTGGAACGCAAGAGGCGAATTCGCTTACAAAGGCCGGCCTATACCCAGTTCCAATATCATTGACCTGATCCGCACTGCTACGCAGAGTCATAACGTACCTAAAGATAAAGCCCCTCAAGGTTGGGATTTGTTCATGAACACCATAACGGAGTTGAACGTTCCCTCTACGGTGATTGCTAATACAAGAGAACTTTTTGACAATTTTAAAATTGGCTTACGCGACAAATATTTTGGCTTAGCAGTCCTTTTAGACAGCGGATGTTTGCAACAGCTTCACCGGGGGTATTGCAGGGAACTTTATTGCCTAAAAAGAGAGTGACTCCTTTGTTACAGACTGCATGGCTAACATTATAATATTATAATTTTTACTTTGAATGAGTATAAAAATTTCCCAGGCATGCTATGCTGTTTTAAAAATGTTGTAGGCTAATCCCTTTTACATGTTTCTGTATATACTTAATAAACTATTGTTTTAAATAAAAGCATTTAATCAGCATAAAAGAAGAAGGTTAAGGGGAAATTGCTGTATTTTGTACAGTGGATTGGCTACCCTAAAAAGTTTAACTCTTGAGTGCATGAAAACCAACTGTTGGGTAAGTAAATATGGAAGATGGTTCGTTTTACATTACTTTACCATGCAACGCTTCGTCTAAACTTTACCCCGAGAATACTATCGCTGATTATACTACTAAATTAGCAAAAGCTGTCCGTCTCCGCGGGCCTTACGAGGCCTTAGTAAAGATTCAATACCCTCATACATGGAATACCTTTGAGCCTGGGGATGGTGTTTTTTACATCGGCCGACGAGATGATCCAGGCAAAGAATTTTTAGTTAAGGCAAGTTATTACGCTAATATGAACGAACTGATCAAAGCCGTTAATAATAATCTTAGACTCTATATAGACTCTAAATAGACTCTATAAAAATTCTACCTGAACAATTGAGACCAAGATACGATGAGGTTGAAAGAACTGTTCTTGTAACTAAGTCGGCTGTGTACAGGTTTATGCCCGGGGAAAAGTTAGGCCGTATACTGGGCCTGGTGGGACATACGCGCAAACGCTCGGAAAAGAATTTAGACGATCGGACACATATCGTTTTGCGTTACAACGAATTTGGAGTGCCTGTTGTAACAACTGACCATATAACAGAGGTTTCGAAGGATGATGATTCAGTTTTAGCAAAAGAGAATGACGCTTTAGCTATACAGAAACATTTTTACCCAGATATTAAGGTGGGGTTTTATACGATGTTTGTTTATACTGATATAATTCAACATCAGCTTGTTGGCGAAAGTTATGTACAGCTTTTAAGAACTGTGGAGATTAATGGAAAAAATGGTGACACCGTTACGCAAAAGTATACTAGGCCTGACTATATACCTATCTGCAAACAACACTTTGACACCATTACAATTTCGATACTATCGGATCAAGCTAAAGCTGTTAAATTCAAATACGGAAAAACGATTGTTCGATTACACTTTAGACCTCGTTACAACGTATTAAAAATGCCGTCCCAGAGAGTGAACGGCGACCCGGTTGCATATACCCATTATTACATAACGCAAGCTGGCCATGGTTTGGACAGTTTCCATGGCGATGAATTAATGCACGGTGCCGGCATCGCTGGACTATTTCGGGGTCTGTTCCGTAGGGTAGTTCCTCGGTTCAAGAAAGGTGTGGCGCTTGTAAAACCGCATGTAAAAACAGCGGCTAGGAACATCACCAGAGACATTATCGCCACAGCATCGTCAGCCGCTATGGATAGAATAAATAGACCTAAGCATGAGCAGGAAGGCTCGGTAGTTGTACAATTAGAAAAAAACAGCGGAAAGGCGTCGGCGGCAGAAAGCAGAAAACTGTTTGCCTGGTGACATCTTCTAATTTCCAGCTATGGCTTTAGTACATGATGCCTCTGCTGAGTACGCCAAATCAGAGATGGATATCTTTCAAATACCACCCACGCAGACAAGTATTGAAAAAACGCTTTACGTAGAGGTACAGCCAATTGCACACGAACAATGCGCCGTTGGAGTTCATCTCTGGGAGCAGGGAATATTATTATTACGTAAAAAACACGCTGTTATACATCGTTTGCCGAATTGTTAACCCTGATAACACCCCCATACCTAACAGGTCCCGTGTTGGTCTTAATAATTACCCTATAGCTAGCCTTTTTAATCAGCTGGACATAACGCTGGGTGACACATTGATTTGACGAAGTGACAACCTTTATACGTATAGAGCGTATATCGAATCCCTAATAAATTATAATTTACAAACTTTAGCCGCTCAATTCACAGCCTGAATATTCTATAAAGACATGATGACCGGGCTCTTGACGGGCCATAATGACGGATTCATCAGGTCTCAATATACAGTATGTTCCAGAAGCGTTGAATTATTGGGCCCCATTTACGCCGATATATTTAATCAACCAAAGCAGATACTAAATGGATTAGATCTAAAGATAAAGCTGACCAGAAACAAAGATTCTTTCTGCCTTATGTCTGCTGAAGGTACCCAATTAAGAGTACAAATACAACACGCTTCCCTGTATGTCAAAAGAGTTCAAGTATCGCCCGCTGTAAGAATAGTCCACAGTCGCGCTCTGTTAACAGCTGACGCAAAGTACTCGGTCGATCGAGCATCTTTTAAAGTGAATAGTATTCCTGCTGGCACACGCATATCGAACCATGAAAACCTCTTTCTTTGAAACATTCCAAAAACTGTAATACTGACATTTGTGGGCAATGACTCGTTTTCGGGTAATTACCAGAGAAATCCATTGTGCTTCAACCACTACATAGTAAATTATGCCGCCTTATATTTGAATGGACAGCAGATACCTGCATAACCGTTTCAACCTAATTTTCAAGGTGCTTCAGCTGTTCGCGAATATATGGCCCGCTTTATCGGTGGATCGTTCAGAATTTTTGAACGGTTACACTTTTTTCACTTTTGATTTATCGTCTGATCAAGAACCTGGTGGACATTTCTCTCTAGTAAAAACCAGGAATCTCAGGGCTGAAATTAGATTTGCGGAACTTGCGCAAAACACTATTAACATGATTGTGTATTCAATTCATGAGAATATTATTGAAATAAATAACAGAAGAGAAGTATTGTACGATTTTCAATAAAATGAATAACTATGAAATTACCAGCATTATTAAATCAGACTTTCAAGCCTGGCACATCTTTAAAGGCGTATTTCCATGTGATTTATTACCGGGTAACAAAGTAATCGACAGAGCCCATTTTGTAAACACGGATAAATCAGATCAGAGGGGAAAGCACTGGATTTTAATTATATTATGTACAAATGATGCGTCTATTTTTTTTGATCGTTATAGAATATCACCTGAAAATGAAATATTTCCTGATGAATTCATGCAATTTTTATCGCGAAATGCTAAGATTATAAGATATCAAAACAAGCAAATACAGGATGCTGCTAGTTCAGTCTGCGGCAATTACTGCATCTATATCTTACATTGTATTGCTAAAGGGATGCCTTTTAAAAATGTATTAAAACATTCACGAACAATTTTAGAAAAAATGACTGCTTTGTACGTGACTATGTAGCAAAGCGATTAAAACAATGATGTCTGTGTTGTTGTAATTACAATCAAACATGCATACCCTACTGTGATAATAAATAGATGTAACATTGAACGAAGTAAATAAAGATAATTTGTTTTAAGCGCATAAGGCATCTTTTATTTTATTTACAGTATTAAACATATTTGTAAACTGTTTTAAAATCCCCTGGACATGCCTGGACATGACTGGACATGCCAGGACATGTCTTGACAATAGGCGGTGCATGGGCGGAGATTTGCCAGGTTAGTTTGGGGGTGGACATGTCTGGGCAATAGATGATAAATGGGTGGAGAGTGAGTGGAATATAGGAGGGCTAGAGGGGCGGTTGGCTGGAGATAGGAGGGATGTGGGCGGGGAAAAGGTTGTGTTGACTTGTCACTTTTAGTTTGATGAAAAGTACATACGCTTTACTACTGAAAATCTTTCTAAGCCAAACGATTCATTCTGTTTGAATGTTTAAAAAAACTTCTGGAACCGAACCTCTAATTTACCAGATATAGCAGGTGTGAAAGTGAGAAGAAAAATATTTTTCAACAATTGTCTGCCAAATGTGGATTCAATTTGTGATTGATATAATTTAGTCATTATAGTTTTGAAATTTTCTACATTAGTAGAAAAAGTTGCTGAACTGGATTCACTTGGGAGGAACAGTTTATTTAGGTTGATAATGAATGTTTTAATTCATCATTTAGACTGTAGGTTAATTCAGTAAAGAGAGAAGACAGAGGGCCTTATGTATCAATAAAATGTGCGTACGTACGCGCCGGTCGGCAAGCTTTATTACCACGAGTCGGGGCCGAGTTCTAGTGAAATTGTCTGCTGGTTTCCTGAAAAAATGAGCAATGATCTTGAATATGCCAAATAAGGAGATTCATTTTCAGCTGCGCGATTCAGAAGGAGATGTTAAACTTAGTGGTGAGGTGATAGCAATTGATTAGCGCACACCTGCGCCCTGTTCTATGCGCATCTCCAGTGCATTTTAGTCTATCAAGCTGGATATATACTAAGTAGCGCTTTCAAATATGTCATCATACAATAGTATGACTGTAAAAAAATATGTGAACAAACATTTGAGACCTGATTAAAATTTAATTCTAGTTTGGCTTTAGAAAAATCAAATATTTTAGTAAGGGATTATAAGCAAAAATGTTATAATACATGTATTAAGGAATATTTAGTGATTTCACTTGTGTGTGTATGTCAAAATACATTGAAATGTATAGCAAAACATGCATTTTCATTAGTACTATTTTAACTGGACTGGTGTGTGTGTGTGTGTGTGTGTGTGTGTGGTTATTATTGTTAGTTTCATCTGTTGCTGCAGTGTTTTTGTGCCTGGTTTGTAATGCCAATTTCTCTTGTTTAGCAATTCTTCAGCAATGTTTTGTCATTTTTTTCCACAAGTATTGAGTACAAATGTCTGCATGGTTTCCACTCCAAAGTGCAACTTGACCCCCCTTATTGCCTTTGTCCCATTGTCACATATTGGTATCTGAATGTATTAAGTACATAGTCCTTTTCTGAATAAGTTGTCATGGTTTTTATTTCTTTGTTTTTTTTATTAGTCTGACATTTGCCGCCACAAAACTCCTCTGTTCATTTGTGGTAGTGTTATAGGTTTGTTGTCATTTTGATGTGCTGCCTGATCTTAGCACTATTGCATACAAGCACACTTGCAGTCAATTAGTTGTTCAGCTCAGTTGCATACTCATTCTAACACACCTGATGGTAATGGAAGGAGGTCCAGGTTGCCAAGCACAACATCAAACTACAATGATTGCCAAGCTCATAAGCAGGGTCAGGCACTCTTGGAAATGAACAGATGCTGTGTTGTTGCTTAACCTAATGCTCAATAAATACTGGAGTGTATGCATTATTTAGGAGTTTACTAGTACTAGTATATCAAACTGCCAGGGCAAAATCCACTTTGTACCAAACATTTTCTTGCTTTTCCATCCCTTCATGGTGCTTCTGCAGGTTTGAATGGCATTTTAGACCTCTGTCCACTATTTATATTGACTTACTCACCTCAGCTTGGTAGTGGAAGCACATAAGGTGAATTCCTTCTTTAACCAGAAGCAATATCATCCATGAATGTTGCTTGTAGCCAAGCCCATGACATCAGAAATCATGGGAACAAATAGGAAATCTTTTCAATTTGAAGCATGTGAAGCAATATGGTCCAAAAATCTCTCTTTGTCTATTTCTTCCTATGATTTCTCTTTCCTATGTATATGTACACACACCTAAATGCATACATACATGTTTTGCTTCCTGTGCATTCATGTCTATACATACATGCATGAGTGCACATGAAGCAAAACAAGCAATATACACAAAAAAATAAAAACTTACCTGAGGACTGTGCAAAAGTGCAGCGCATAGCAGGTCCGCCTTGGCGCACAACTATGGGCATCAAACAACTGAGTTTTAACTAGACAATTGTGTTGTTTTAGCCTTTCAAACAGATCAGAAAAATGAACAGCTTAAAAACAATCACAATTGACTTTTTAAACTGTATGTCCTGGGAGATTGGAAAGGAGATCACATAACAACAAACCCCCAAAAAACAAATGACAACATTTTACAAACAACTTTATTCAAAAGAAACATTTGCTAAAATGTCACATATAAAAAAACACACACATCACTAAATTTACATGACAAAAAAATAAAAAGAACAAGCAAAACACATGAAAACATACACTTCCACGTAAAGCCAAAGTAGTTCAAAAATGGCCCAAGAAATATTGAATTCAAAAAATACTTACCAAACCAATATGCAATTTTGACCTATCAAAGATGGAAAACTGGATTAGAAAATATTTATGCAGGACAAACATTTCAAACTGGTAATAAAGGCAGAATTTTGCAATCAAACAATATGGCCACAAACACAATAACATAGCATTACCAGTGACTTAAAAACTGAAAAATTAACATTGAAACATTCAAAGTAAAAAAAAAAAAAAAAAAAAAAAAAAATTTAAAAAAAAAATTTCATGAAAAACAGTGGATCACTTTTGGTACAGAAATCTAGACCTCAGTGTAACGCTCAGGTGGTTAAAAAATGCTTATTTCTTAGTTCATATAGATGTTTTAAACATTTGAACAGCACAAATTTTTTTAGGGCTAAGGGTAATATGTTTGCCATTAGAAAGAATGCTTTTTTAGGGGAACAGTGAGTTTAATGCAAGCTCGCCAGTGTGAAACTGCCGGGGCTGCGCATATCCATCTGGAGAGATCGCTTCAGTTGATGACTTTCGCATGAGTACACCAGCCCCTCCGATTTGGTTGATGAATTGATTTTAGGGCTCCGATTCCGGATGGCCAATACGCGCGCACGTCGAGCTTCCGATTTGGCTTGATGAATCAGACTCGGAGTATCACATTGCTACAACCAGAAAATTAACAGGATTTTAGATTTAGTGATGATGGGCAGGAACTGTGGAGGGATGAGTAATGCACTTTTTATTATGGTCATATAGGGATACTAAAAAGTGTGAGAAAATGAACCATTGGTGCGCTTTAGAAGCATATTAGTTATAAAGTGTCACCTCTGTGTCAATTTGTCATGCCTAGGTCCTCCAATATCAAGTCCAATAAACTCTGCCTTCCCAGCTTATCCAATTAAAAACATCCTCTACTATAGTAGAGCATTTCAAAACTATATTGACTAAATCAAATCACTCACTCCAAATTAAATCGATATCTGGGCACAGGAAAAGGGATTTTTTTTTTTATGGAAATCATTGAGCACCCATCTCTTTTTTCTTGAAAGGTAATGTGAAAAACTTGGGGGTAATTTTTATGAAAATGTTTGTGCTGTAGGATGGAGAGTTTACAGTGAAAGTTTACAGTAAGAATATCATCTTGGCCTGTTGTGAAGGGTAGTAGAGGAACACCTTTTTTATTAAGAGGTTTAAATTGGATATTGCAATAATGAAATTTTGAAAAATGATAAGGTCATCAGGACAATTTAAGAGTTTGAATATTTATGTAGTACCTAGAGCAGTGTTCTCCCTAGCCTGTTTTAGCAGGGTGAACCACCCAGGACTTTTCATTAGTGAACCAGCTGTCATCAGACAACCACCTAGGCTGGACTTTGTGTAGAGAGATCAGTAAGCAAGTACAGGTTGACATTCAAAAATCCACCTACCTCCGGACCTAAGAAGTAGGTTTTCTAAAATTCCAGATTTTTGAAGGTTATATATGCTTATATACAGCATATATAAGCTTCAAATATTTGGAATTTTCGAAAATCCACTTGTTAGGTCTGGACGTTGGCGGATTTTTGAATGTCAACCTATAAAAATTAAATAACACTAAATGAAATGACAATAAATGAAAAACAAATGAAATTTTAATGTTCACCAACTAAATAAAACAGAATTTACAGAATTTAGTTCCACTAAAAAAAAATAGTGCCCCACAATTTCAATCATTACTGTACCCTCAAAAAGACGCTAAATAGTAGATGGGCTGTCAGAATGATCATCTTCATGACTGACAGTAAAAGCATTCTAAGCAAAAGGAACAGCTTAATTTGTGGAGGAAATGTTGATGGTGGTTAATAGCACATCTAATTGACTTGAAGTTGATGGCAGTGGATTATCAAGTGTGGACACCGTTGCTGCTTCGTCCTGCTTCCTAGCTATTTTCTTGAATTTATTGTGCAGTGTGTTGCGTCACATACTTGGGTCTTTCTCTAATAAGTTTATCTTTTAACAAGTGTACACTCATGATTTCTTGTTCACTTACAAAACTTTGTTGCTCTAGTCCAGCAAACAGTTCAGTTGTCAACGTAATTAACCCCTCAATAGAGATTATTTCTCTCACATCTTCCTCATTTTTGGCACTGCCTTCATCTTTATCACTACCTGTACAGGCATTTCTCCACTGACTTTTAACCATATCTACAATTTCTGAATCAGTGTAATGATAAACTGAAAGCACATTATCAACGTCCATCCATTCCCTTAAAACATTTTTATCCTTGATGAAAGCTCCTTGGCATCAGGATCAGTTACATCTTTAACATAATCAAAAAGTTCCTGTATAAGCTGCTTTTCTTCGGGAAACCCTAACCCCTGTAAAATTATTTTAACTGTCTTCGTTAGAATGAGAAGTAATCATTAAACTTGGCCAGAATTTATTCCATCCATTTTTCAGTCTTGATGTTTTCACAGACTTCCACGCATTGGCAACACAGTATACTGTATCCTTATAGTTAAATTGTTTTATGAACCTCTGTACTGGGGTGCCTGAATTAACTGAACTCACTAGACTAAACAATTGTCTAAAATGAGAAGTATCTTGCATCTAGGGTCTAGTCCAACTGAGAGACAGTGAGTCCTAGCCTCAGGAACAAAACATTTTTGAAACCAATCCAATGTAATATAGGTGGTAACCCACCCCTTCTTGTTGGCACGGTAATGGACAGGAAACTGTGTCATACTTTGAAGGCCCTCAGACATGAACTTTTCCCGATAACAAGCAACTTACATCTATAGATACCCGCAGCATTAGAGCAGCACATTACCCTGATATGATCCTTTGAAACTTTAAACCCCAATGGCAATTTTGCATCCTCAGTTGTCAGTTTTGGCGCACACTCGCAAAACAAGGCAGTCTCGTTGGCATTGTATACTTGTTCAGGATTTAAATGTTCATTACTAACCAACGTTTCAAATTTGTCAACATATGCATTAGCCACATATGCATTAGTTGCACCTTAGACTGCTGAACGTTTTTTACCACACACACACAGCACGAAGCTGTAAGCCATGTTGCGTCTTGAAATGAAGCAGCCAACCTTCTGAATATTCACACTCGTGTTGCAATCCCAGCTCTTCATCAAACAATTTGGCTTGTTCCTTTAATTAACCACCAGAAATGTCCACACCTTCACTTACACAAGGATTAAACCAGGTTATGAGAACTTGGTCCAGTTTTGAATATTTTCCCTCCGTCATTGACTTCCTCACAAACGTTTGCTTTTTTGATCCACTGTCATAAAAGACAGCACCTCCAGAAAACAGTGTAAAATTGAGAATGCACTCCGAAATCTATGCCAGAAAAGTGAATGGGGAAGATTTTTTCTTTGTATCTTTTCCACTTGCCATCTTCTGGGAGCAGAAATGAAAAACTCCCGCCTCTCTCTAAGCTTACATTTACATTTTATTTTGCTAGAAGGGGTTCACAGAGCTGCAGTACAAATCAGTAACTTGTTGCTATCCAGAGGGGAGCCCTGGTGTAACAAAATGTAGGTTTACAGTATAAGACTTTAACAATAGCAGATTAATTGCTTAATACGTCTTCCAAAAAATGGTTAACTTTGGAACAAATGGTTCAGTGTTTGTCCTTTTATTCAGACAGTAAGAGGTGGCAACATTGATGCATGTTATTTCAGATGCTACATGAAATATTTTTGGGCTGTTTGCTACCCCAGCTTTTTCCATAGACTTATATTGTAACCACTTGTCACCACTGTCAAAGTGTCTTTAAGCACGTGAAAGAACTTTTTCCATCCAATTTCAATAAAATACTGGAGTAAAAAGCCACTTAAAAACGCCTAAATAGGGCCTAGCAGCTACTGCCTGTTACCAATCCCGAAGACCAGAAGGCATTTGTGAGTGATAAATGCTGTAATAGTAATGTTTTTTTAACTCTAATTATGACATTTCATTGAATAAACTCTTACAAGTTAATTTACTCTACAAAACATTGGTCGCTAGGTAGCTGGGTAGCTGGGAACACAGGATGCCGGCCGGCGGACCACAAGATGCTGGCCGGCTTCTTACCTGGTCCCGCTGATCGTCCCACGTCGTTCTCCGTCCAGCGTCGGGTGCTTCTAACACAAGAAGCCGGCCGGCGGAGAAAAAAAAAGCCGACCGGCTTCTTGTGCGTGCGTGATGACGTCGGCGCGTGTGCGGGAAATTCAAATTCAAACTCATTCATTCATTTTGTATTGGATTGAATACAAACTCCTGTATCCAATCCAATCCAAAATAATAGAAAATATATTTATGTGGTTTTGTCTATAGGTATGTGACGTTGGACGGTTGGACACTAGGGAGGTGATTTAGAAAAATATATTACTATACAGTATACCGAATTATCGCATTTTCAGTATTTTTCATTTATTTAACTAATTTTTTTTTTTTACATGATTGTGTGTTTCAAACATTTTTTATATTCATGATATCTACTAGACCCCTATTCGGACATATTTCTGTAAGTTACAGGTCTACAATTTAAAAACAAAAATTTCATGAAAACCTGTAACGCTTTTGGTACAGGAGAGAGAGAGAGAGAGAGAGAGAGAGAGAGAGAGAGAGAGAGAGAGTGTGTGTGTGTGTACAATGATTGTTGGCCATTTTGTAGTTTTAATGTATGTAACTGTTTTTAGTTCTTTTCTTTACTTGAAATATTATCTGTAAAAGATAATTGTAATATGACAAGACAGTTCAGTAAAAGGTTTCTAATTTGCCACATCTGATTCAGAGCTAAACGTTCAAACTCCTACTCTCCTCCCACCAGCATGAACGCCGTTGTCCAGGATAGCTACAGCATGAGCCAGGCACCGCTAATCGATCACGGAAGTTTGTTCTGTACTCCACTGTTTTCAAGGGGGCGCTCGGCTAATCGTCCTGTGCTCACTGTGCTGCGGATTCTTGAGATAGTGTGGAGCGCTATCGCAAAACGGAGGCGTTTACGGGAAGAATCCAGGTACCAGAGGGGGTTAAGTAAAGGGAAAAAAAGCCAAACAATGTTTCGTTGTAGCTGTGCTTAGGAACTACAAGTATACTTGTCTTCCCGGCCAGATGACTGTTTCCGGTGTTTGTATTTTAATTGGCGCTGATAGGCCGCAGTGTTGTATCTGGGCACCGCTAGATCATAAATAATCTTGCATTTTGTCACCTAGTATCGTATAGCTGTTGACTGACTTTCCGATGCTGACCATGTGCCAGTGTTAGTGTGTAACATTCTAGGGCACGTTCACATGTAATATGAAACAAACGTGCAATGTGCCGAGTTTTGTACGCTTATGGATTGTATTGTAAAAATCAGTTATTGTTATTGGAGCCGTTGTGTTTATATTGACTTTCATATTAATTTTTTTATCAGATGTAAAAAGTTCACATAAAGAAATGCACTGAACTAGTTGTTTAGAGGTTTTTTTTTTAATAGGCAGTGGTGCTTGGTTACAATATTATAGCTAAATTCCAGGTTCCAAAACTTACATACTTCTCAATAATAATTCAGCTTGTGTGCACCAAAATTTTACTAGCGTTTTAAAGCTTGCATGTATTTGAGCTTTATAAATGACACTCCTTGCAATGTTTTAAAATTTTAAATGCAGTGTTAACGTGGGTAAATGTGTCTATTGATTTTAATAAAGGGTTTTTTTCTGCGTTTTCACCGTGTTTACGTTTCAAGCATTTATAAATGTGGGAAAATGCCCCCATTGAAATCAATGGACATGTTAACCCTGCATTTAAATTTGTATCCATAACACTCAAAATTGGATATTGGAATGCATGGTAATTTCAAACATGGGCTTTTAAAGCCTCAGGTTTAACGCTCGGGAAAACTTCCGAGTAGACTAAGCCTAAACCAGAGCAATAGGAGGCACCCAACAGTTCCTCCCACTACTGTCTGCCTGCATAAAGCAACTAGAAAGCAGTGTTCTCCCCATAAATTGGGTGGTCAAAAAGTGGATGGGACAGGACAACAAAATGTTGTGCTCATAGTTGTTTATGCTTTAGGTATCCAGCAACCCCTAATATTGTGTCACAGTTCTTCTTTCCCCCTATACTTTGTTCCAACTTTCCAATGCTTGCCCCTTTAAAGTGGACCTAAACGCAACATTTTCACTTAATATAAAAGGGTAGACAACCTTTATATGTAAAGAAAATATGTTACCTATTTTTTTAAGTGCAACATCCTTTTTTAAAAAAAAAAAAAAAAAAAAAAAAGGGTGCAGCACCTCCCCTTTCAGTCTTGATCTCCCGCGAATAGGAGCGCAGAGCCTACGTGATACCTACATCACACATCCTGTGAGGCTATGGGTGCTCCATCTGTGCATGCCCTAATCTTGGGACATGTGCAGAAGGGGCATTTTTTTAATAATGGACAGAGATGCCAATCTCATGCAGGAGCAGTGAGATTGTCTCTCTCTTTTTTCCCTTTTGAGATCCGATGATCAAGAAGAAGACGGAAGAGATGATCGAAGATAGTGTCAGCGGTCGCTTCCCCCATGCAGAAGAGCAATTCCAGCATGTCATGGAACTTGTTCACGGCAAGGACCAGAGCCATCGAGGGATCTGCATGAATAAATGTAACTAATTTTTTTTCAGTTTAGTTCTGCTTTATTATGTCCCCTTTTACTATCTTTTTTGTATGTGGAAACCTAGTAAACACAAAGAAAGAGTAAAAGACGGCTTTTTTAGCAATAATAATAAAATATTTTTTACTTAAAAGATTATTAACAAATCCTCAACTAAACATAGCCCTCCTATGCTAGAAAATACCTCATGAACCAATGTTTACATATCACATAGGATCACATTGAACATTTGTATGTCTTGTCTTATTTCCCGACGTGTTTCACTCAATGGCTTTCACGGGATTCAGAGACTTAGCTGGTTTTGCAAGAAATACATACAGAAAAACAATGCTAAAAATATGAAAGGCTCTGATATTTACAAATTGTTTAATGTAATAATAGTGTGGTACCGGTATATATAATTGATAATATATGCGGTAACAAGAAAGGGATGTGAGTAATCAATCATGCATTAAACAATAACAACATGTTTTGGACTTAATTTGTGCTTAGTAGTTGCTGATCGTGTAGAGTAATATGTAGGAGAGAAGTTGGTACGTTCAGTAATTGCAAGGATACAAAAATTCAAGGATAAAAGATGGTTGGGTGTGTATCACTACTATTGTTAGTAAATATAACCAGTCCTAACCTTATTACTAGTTGAAACTGGTAACAATGTCTAACACTTAAATAGTATTTTTTGTCAATATTAATACCCGGTTGAAATGGTAATGGCCATTACAAAGGTTCTTAATTGGTGTTCAAAACTTGGGGGGGGATAGATAATAAAATCACTCATGGTACATAACCATATTGTCGTGTATCATTGTTGAAACGTAGGTATCAACAAAAATAATACATTAATATTTGGAAAAAGTATTAAAAATAGGGAAAATGGCCAAGGGTTCACTTACTGCACATTAAGATGTAGGAAAAAATTGGTTCATAATATCAAATATATATGCCAGGGTTGTACCTGTAGTATAGTATAAGTAAAAAAGTATACTACTTATACTAAGTGTGACGAACTAGGAGTGCAGAGAGAAAGCACACCAATCACAGGGGGACCAACAGGCTAGAGATTTATAGATATACACACACATGAAAGAGAGTGGAGTAGGGCAAACTGAACGTATACAATCAGGTCACAGGTCCAGATATACACACAAGATTCCAGGGGCGCCTCTTGGTTATCCGACGCCAATATAACATTTCCAGCAATACCAACAACCAGACAATCCAGAACCTCTGTTTGTTTTACCGACACAAGTCCTGTGGCTCTTCAGCACATCCAGCATAGATAGCGCACTACAAGTCCCAACAATTCTCAGCAGCTCTCAGCCATGGAAGCATCACAAATTCCAGCAGTCCTTAGCAGGTTTAGACATAGAACACACCACAGATCCCAGCAGTGCTCACAGTATCTGTTCAGCTGTATCCTCAGAATTAGCAGATCCTAGAAGCATGCAGACAGAGCCCAGGCTCTGAGCTGCCAGAGAGAACAACTATTTTCTCCTCTCAGACCTTAAATCGGGTCCGGGGAGTCTCAGACATGAGAGGGGAGGGAGGGGGTACACACAGGCTGTTACTAAGCAGCCAGTCACCCCCATCAGATGAGTGCTTCTTAGGTCTCTATTCTGGGAAAGCCACAGAGGTGAAACAGGCCTGCAGTTTGTCAGGAACCCTGCTGATTGCAGAGCCTTAGTGATCTGCCAGCCCCAGGAGCAAAGCCGGGGTGACACCTAAACTGGGAAAGAATGGGAGGGGGAATAAACACACACAGGTAAATGGGGGATCACTGAGAGGGAATTTGAGGCTGGAGGGAGCCCCTTTTTTCCACAATAAGTTCTAAAGGTAAGGTGGATAATAATTGGTACTCTGACAGGAGTCCCTAACCTCTGGTCGTCTGATAGGTGTGCCGTGGCTTTGGCAGGTGCACCGCCAGCAGGGTTAGGAGAATTACCCTGCTTGGGGTGGGGGGGGGGGGGGTGCATAACACCCTTCTTGAGGGCGTGCACCACTCAGCCGGAAGTAGACGCCTTATAAGGCACGCTCTGGCTCATCACAGCCCTCTTGCCTGTAAACACTAACACGCTTCTCTGCTGGATTACACGCTGGACATCTGACTATATAATTCAAAATCAAGGCAAGCCTTGTATGGCTATCCATCCTGCATTCATAATCATTCCTGTAAGCAATGGCAAGGCACTGCCCTGTCCTTATACAATGCGAGTAACATTGATGGATAAATTCACTATTATTTAAAAGAGAGATGGTATACCTATTTCACATATACACCAGCATCTTTTCAAACAGTGACTGAAGAAGGTTTCATTTTTGGTAAATATATTTTTCTTTTTATTTATATACATCAATTACTACAGCAGAGACTTCAACAAACTTGCACTCATTTTTTCTTAGTAGCACACGCATAACTTTAGTATTTGATTCTCATCATCTGTACGTAAGTAACAAAAACTTTCTGTAACCTCTCTTTGTTTTTGAGCATTAACATATAACCTTGAACAACATAATTGGCTATATTAGTACATTATGCCCAATATGATCCATACATTGAATCAAGATATAAATATGATATAGTATACTATCGTTATCTTTGAATGTAGGAGTAATCATATATTTTTTATATTGGTTTCACATACAGTTATGTCCATAAATATTTGGACAGACAACTTTTTTCTAGTTTTTGTTCTGTACATTACCACAAATAATTTTAAATGTAGTTAAATTTATTGGGAGGCGTTTCATAATACAGATCAACAATGACCCAAAAAATTCAGCCAAAGCAACCCAGGAGTTTAATAACCCCCCAGCGGTAATCCCAAGTGTGACGTGGGGTGGAATTTACTTGCAAAAAGCGGTAACCCCGAGTCACACTTGGGGTAACTTTAGAAGCCCCTCTTAACTGTGCCCCACGCTCCAGCAGCAATTGGACGATCCTGTTGTGATGCTGGGGCATCTGTCCGTCGGGTGGGCTTGGCCAAAGTAAACTGCTTTTAAATGTCGCCCCTGACCTGGCCATGCTTCTGCGCCTATTATCAGTTAGATTTCAGCATGGTGCATCACATCTAACTGGTCATGCGAGCACCAATAGAAAATTCTGGGGGTTATGCCAGAGGCGATTTCCCGCTGGCATCGCCCCCGGAATTTACTATAGCTGCTGGCATCATGCGGTGGATGTGACGGGTGATGCGAGCAGCATCGTCGGTGGATTCAGGAGAAGTGAGCAGTGCGGGGACATCCCTATCACATCACCTGGCAAGATGTGACGAGTGATGCGGTGGGGTGATGGATTGTGGGGGTGGGAAATTTAAAAGCAGCGAGCGGGAAAATTACATAGGAATCTGCTTTTAAATTTCCCGCCCACACAATTTTTTTTTTTACAGTAAAAAACACAAAACAAAAGTATAATTACTCATTTTGGTGCACCAAACATCATTGCCCAGTGCCCTGATTTTCATTTTGCCCACTGTTAGCCCTGACCTTGATTTGACCTTTTGATGACTTATAAATCACTTCCTGAATGTATCATTTTATCACTTTTTTTTTTACCTTGATTGTTCCTGACTGATTGCTGGAGACCACATGGCACCCAAACCTGAGGTCAGTGCTGTGCGCACATGGTGCTCCATCGACCTTTATGTAGGGCAGGCAGCACCGCCAAGAATTCTATTCACCGGCGGCACCTGGGATGAAAATTGAGGCTGAATGCGATGACCCCCTGGCATACCTGTTGTATTTGACTGATGAAGTTATTGAAAAAAATTGTTGGGGAGACAAACAGGTAAGGCGCTCTGTGTTTGCTAATTTTTTTTTTTTTATCCAAACGTATGCTGCTCTGTGTTTGCATAAAAAAATAAAAATTAGCAAAAAGTTTCAAAAAGTTAGCAAACGTATGCTGCTATGTGTTTGCTAACATATTATTTGCAACCTTCACTATACTATAAAATTACATATCTTAAAATACCTTTATTATTTTGTTTTATGCAGGTTCGCTGGACAACAACAAGGTGCTGCACATCTGCATTGTGCAAGAAGCAGAAAGTGGGAATCTGTGACCAAGAGTGACATTTGGCTGTTTTTGGGCTTGGTGATTCTGCAGGGTGTTGTGGGCAAACCCGTGCAGAAATTGTACTGGTCCATGAATAAAATGATTGCCACTCCATTCTTTGGCACAGTCATGCCAGAATACCGCTTTTCACTCATAAAGAAGTAACTGTACTTCACAAACAAGAAGAATTCGATGAGACTACCCATCCCGCACCAAAACTGAAGAAAATTTGGGAAGTGTCTTAGATGTTTCTACAAATTTTCCAGCAAACCTATGTGCCAGAAAGATAACAGCATTGACGAAAGTCTAATGTACAAGGGGATGCTCAGCTGGGTGCAGTACATTGCGTCGAAGAGGGCACGATTTGGCGTGAAAACGTGTATTCTCTGCATATCCTCATCTAGCTACATTTGGAATACAGTACTTTACACTGGAAAAGGGACACAGTTCAACCCCAGATACAGCCATTATGGCAACATTTTCAGTGTCCATGATGCCTCCATCGTTCTGGTACACACAAAACGTGGGAAAGAAGCGATGAAGCCACAGGTGGTGATTGACTACAACAACACCATGGGAGCTGACCAAGCTATGACATTGTACCCAGCGATAAGGAAACAGCAAAGGAAGTACTACAAAAAGATTTTCAGGCATCTAGTTGAGCAATGCCTTTGGAATGCCTACATTCTGTACAGAAAAAATTTTCAGAGGCTTTTGAATCATTCAAACTTAATTTTGCAAGTTTCCGAATCCATAGTCAAGAACCACCAAACAACATGAGTGGCTATGAATAAACCTGGACGTCGTGCTTCCACCGTTGTGAACCCAGAATGCCTGACTGGTCATCACTTCATTGAATACATCCCACCAGCCCAAAAAAGGCAGCACCTACAAGGATGTGCGGGGTTTGTGGCTCAAAGACCCGATGATAGAGGAAGGAAGAAAATCCAAGAAACCAGTTTCCACTGTGATGTTGGATATTTTTTTTTTTCTAAAATCTGCATATAATTTATTTTATTATTAATCAATAATATTGCACCCTTGTTTGGAAAAATTCAGTGGGAAATTTTTGATAAAATAGTTTTTTGATAAATTACATTGTTGTGGTCTATTTTTTCATTATTTTTTGTAATTATTTGTTATATTATAATTTATGATTATAATATAATAAATACAATTATTATACCCAGGAGTTAATTCTAAGAATTACAGGCCCACAATATAAACAAAAATTTCTATGCCAAAAAAATAGCATCACTTTTTGCATAAAAAAAACGACCAAATTAGAACGCTAGGGGGGTTAAAGCAAAGAAGTGGAATACTCTTGAATGGCCAAGTCAGTCACCTGATCTGAACCCAATTGAGCATGCATTCCACTTGTTGAAGACTAAACTTCGGACAAAAAGGCCCACAAACAAACAGCAACTGAAAGCCGCTGCCGTAAAGGCCTGCAGAGCATTAGAAAAGGAGGAAACACAGCATTTGGTGATGTTCAAGACTACAGACTGTCATTGCCAGCAAAGAGTTTTCAACCAAGTATTAGAAATGAACATTTTATTTTCAGCTTTTTAATTTGTCCAATTACTTTTGAGGCCCCAAAATAAAGTGATTGTGTTCAAAAAGGCTTTAGTTCCTTACATTTTTATGCTTTTTGTTTAACCCACTGAATTAAAGCTGAAAGTCTGCAGTTCAACTGCATCTTAGTTGTTTCATTTAAAATTAATTGTGGTAATGTACAGAACCAAAATTAGAAACAAGTTGTCTCTGTCCAAATATTTATGGACCTAACTGTACGTATCTATAGCAACTGTGTAGGAACCTACAATTTTCCATGTAGATATTATACATTTAAAGGTATTATATCGTTATTTTTGAATAACTGTGTAATTTATATAATTTTATATGTATGTACAGACCGTAATGATCGTTTACTATCATATCCCTGAGGAAGCCTAATTGTGGTGAAATGCGTCGGAGCGTACACAACTAATACGGTTACTTAATATTTTTCTAGAAGCACCTATGTTTAGAATGCAATACCAAGTCCTGTGATGTGTTAACAGAACCTGGGTTAAACACTTATGTTTGTTTTTTGTAATTATGTGTTAAAATACATTTTAAGTAAGTTTTCACAAAGATCAGTGAGCTTTAAAGGGTACCAAAACTCAGAGTTTTCACTTTACATAAACGAGTAGACAACCCTTTTTATGTAAGGTAAAAACTCTGTTTGCTTTTTTTTTGTTTTTAATATAACACCTTCACCTTCACATTCTGGATCGCCAGGATTGGCCAGGGATCAGCAATCTCCGGCGTTAAGGCCAGATACAGCCTAGCCAGTAGTCCGTTCCGGCCTAACGCCCCTCTGTCGTTCAGGCCTAGTTCCGGCTGGCAGGGGTCGGGAACCCCCAGCTGCGGAGCCGCATGCGGAATAAAGGGCATTCCCTTTCCTTTGTATGCATTGCAGAGGAGAAGGATTTCCTTTCAAGGGCGTTCCCTCTTCTCCGTATGCATTGTGGACGGATTTCCCTTCAGAGGGCGTTCCAGCATGGGACTTGAGAGTTAGGCCTAGTGTGCTTTCTTGAAAAAAAAAAATGGCCTAGTAGCCAAAAAAGTTTGCTGACCTCTGGCCAAGGCGATCGAGAATAAATAGGAGCGCAAAGCTTCTCAGGATACCTACATCAGGCATCCCGGAAGGTTCATGGGTATTCCTTCTGTGGATGCCCGAGCATCTCGGCGCAAAAGGAAAACATTTTTTTTCCATCCCACGCCAACGATCTCGCCCCTGGGTCGGGTGAAGTAGGGAGAGGGAAAAAAAGCGACGCCGGCTACGGGACAACACGGGTCCCGATGCAGGACACCCCCCGTAGCGATCGGCCTGCCCTGCGGGATTGAAGGTAAGTGTATTTTTTTTGAATTTATAAGTTCCTTTTTAAACCTCTTTCTTTATTCGCTCTATATCCATAGTTGATTTAGTTTATAGTGCATTTGCGCTAAAATGCGTGCAAGTGCACTGAAACGTGGGAGGGTTGGAGGAGGTGAAACAAATCCCTCAACTCCTTTCAGTGGTAGTGCAAATGAGATAACACGTCCCCCAACCTCCACCTTCACCTTCACTTTTCCTATTTTTGGCCTATTAATTGGCTCTGATCTGGCAAGTCCTGGGCATCAGAATATACCCGATACAAGAGACGGGGTTGAGCTAAAATGCCAGGCGAGTTCCCGGCATGGCTCAACCAAAAAATCTTTGAGAAATGGAGACTTCCTAAATAAAATGTGGGGTTTTGGGTATAAGAATTTAGAAGTTTTGGGATCACCTAATAAAATTTGCCGGTGTTTGGATAGAATATTGGAAATAGCCTTATGTTTGTAGAAGAAAGAGAGAAAAAAGATGGAGTTTTATAAAGCATAAATCCTTGCATTGTACATATATATACAGAATGAAGCAAGGTCATTCCCAATAGCACCCTAGTGGGAAGTATGACTTGTTAGACTAGACAAAAAAAAATCCCTAAGTGCAAGGATCGCAGATAAAGTAACGTCTCGTATCCCAATGTGTTTCGTCTGTCGGCTTCCTCAAGTAATTTGTAGAAAGCGCTTTTTGCAAGTTGAGGTTAAGTTGACAGAATTATATACCTGATATATCACAAGGGTAAGTATATATGTGTAAATTCAATATAAAGTTTCATTTTAAAAGAAAATAGGAGAGTAACAAGGTTCTATGCAGAGTTTGGCAGATGAAGAGGCCACCTCCGAGTGTAATAGTGTAATGAATGTAGTGTAACAAGTTAGGTGTAAATCACGTTAGCAGTAAAAAAAAACCTGCGATTTACCGCTCTCGAGTTACTACTGCCAACTGATATGCACCTGGGATTATTATCAGGTGTTAACTGATAGGCTTTTTCAGGCCTAGCTGTTTTTCAAGCGGCAGTGGTTCCTGGCTTCACTTTTTTGTTTTCATTATTCTCTGGGATATGTGATGCAATTTTCAGAAGGCAGCAGGATACCCCCTTCAGTTATCACCGTAGCAGTGAAGATAGAAGAAGGCTGTCTTTCCCCCCTTTTATGTACAGCGCTGCGTAATATGTTGGCGCTATATAAATCCTGTTTAATAATAATAATAATAATAATAATAATAATAATTGCATTCACCTACTTGTACACGCCCATTGTGGGATCGCACATTTCATGGATATTGAGTTGCAGTTTGTGCTCAGCTGTTATCTGTTCAGATGACAAACTACCACTGCCAGAAGAGAGCTGGGCAGAGGAGACATGTGGTGGGTGAATTGCCCAGGTGAAAGCCTCTGCAGGGAACTATGTAGAAAGGCAGTGTTATGCCCAGAAATAGTTTTTTCAGCCGGATGGGGGGAAATTGTAGCTGGGTGGTCAAAAAGTGGGCAAGACAAGACACAGCAAATTTAGTGCTTCCAGTTGTTTATGCCATAGGTATCCTGTAACCCCTATTACTGTGACTATACTTTGTTCCAAATTTCTAATGCCTGCCTTGTTAGTATGTCCAATTTCTCTCTTTTTTTCTTATGCCCCAAATATCCAGTGCTTTTGTATTGTGACTCAACATCCTGGTGTTTTATGTTTTAGGAGCATAGTCACTTGTAGTGTAACAGTGGGATCCATGTAGTGTAACAATGTAAGTGTAGGTTAGGCTTCGTTCGCAGTAAAAAGAACTGCCAATTACCGTTCCCAAGTAACTAATGGCAACACCATATTCTGCAGCCTGATTACGTGTTCAATCATTCATATCTCCTAAATTGTTGGTCTTAAAATTTTGTGAAATTTTTAGGGTACACTGGACCCTTGTAGTTACTAATAACAATAAATAAAAATAAATCTTTAAAGAATTTCCAGATATGGGGATCACAAGTTGTGAAAATTGAACATTTGAGTCTAGGGAGCCCAGAATTAGAGCCAATATATATAGTTCATCACCATGGCATCATTACAACATAAAAAAACTTTACCCATCAAAACATGATGCCCTGTTAGACATGACTATACCTTTTTAATATTTAAACCCCGATTTGGTTTTGATGGGCGGAGTTTGTTTTACTGATGCCATAGTGATGAAATTTTAGGGGATGTTAGCCATTTCCTAACTTGTAAACTTGTACCCACATTTTTGATTTCCTGCACCTCCCCATTCTGGAGAAATTGGGGTTCAAGTGTTAGAAGTAGGCAGTAATGCATAGCAGGGTGGTGTGTTTTGATGGGAAGAGTTTTTTTTATGTTCTGATAATGCTATAATAATGCAATTTTAGGGACAGTTAGCCAAAGATGTCCCCTACTTGCATCTACGTTTTTGGTTTCATGCACCCTGATGCTCTAAGGAAATTGGGGTTCAAAGAAGAGAAGCAGCCAGGGTAACAAAGGATGACAGTCACAGATTTGTGAAAGGTAGGTATAAATTTAGGAGCCGCATCCCAATACTACTTACTGTGTAAGTGGCCTCGGGGCTCCTCATTTTGCATTTTCGATTTAGGACTCCTAGGTGCCCCTTCTTTTGAAACAGCAATGTTCAATTTTCATAATTTTTTTTAAATTGTGACCCCCCCATATCTTGTAATTCTTTAAAGCTGGGGCCAGAAATCAGTTAGTAATGGCTAAGAGGGTTCTCTGTGCACCATGAAAATTGCAAGTTGTTTTAACGGTTTAGGAGATTTGCAGATTTGAGCACAGAGAGTTGTAAGACTGCAGAACTACATGCAGCCACTCTACACACAGCAATCGCGCTGCGCTGACAATGAAATCATTACACACGCCCACTTGTATATGCCAGCTCAGGCGGATACATTTTACAAGCATGTTTTTTATTTTCAATAGATCTCAATCCCGATCTCATCATAGTTGTGCTGTTCACCACCCCCACCTCTCAGCAGCAGCTCGAATCCTCTGAACAGATGACAGGTATACACGGAGCAACCCCACCGTGATCTCTCAGAGGATTACAGCTGCGGATGGGAGGTAGGCAGGGGAGGTACTGGGTAAAATGCTCTGAGGAGAACTATGAGAAGGTTGGGTACAAGACAAGTCGCCAATTACAGCGAGGGCACCAGTGACTGGTCTTTTTACTACAGGAAGCCTGCAGAGTCAAAGGGCTTAGGCTGGATTTCTACACACAATCTGAAAGAAATACACACAACACTTTAAGGTTCAATTGAGCATAGCCAAACTTCTTGTGTTTAATCAGTATTTTCCTATTTTACAGTTTAGCTTTAATATACCAGCTAATTTAAAAATGGGCTTGGATCTGGTAGTACCCAATATTTCTGTGCATAAGGCAACAACAAATTGGAACATACTTTGTTGTTTTTTCTGGTTGTAGTAATAAAAGATGAATTGTGATATTTTGCGTATGTTTTTTGGGGGGAGTTTTTTTTTGCCTTCCAGGTGGTGAAAGGGTGGGAATGGGGGAGGGGGGTGAAGCAGGATGGTGCAACAAATTTACTGCTTTTTTTTTTTTTGTGGCACAGCTATCCAGGTACTCTAGATTTCTAATGCTTATCCTCCAAGTATGTCCTAGCTATTCAATGTCACTTTATTGTGTATCAAGGAACTTCAAATGTTAGTTTGTTAGGTTCAAAGTAATGTTAGCAATGTTAATATTACCAGCCAGGTGAGCTATCTTCCTCCGCTTTTCTTCTTTTGTTTACATCACCCGATTTCTCACTACGCAGACGCAAGATCAGGTGATATAGCTTGCTGTGACTTAAAAAAAAAAATGTGCTGATCTCCCTGTGCATGCGTGGTCATAAAGAATGTTTGAATATGAAATAAGAGTTGAAAAGAAATCTCCTCAGTGAGAAGCCCAAAAATGATCCTACACTTTTTCTTCTCTACCTAAAAAGAAAAAAAAAGTTTGGGCAGCAAAAATACCAAAACCTAAATTAGTGTTTTGTCTTACCAGTCCCAGCATGTTTGCTTATTCTCGTATTTGTACTGGTTCTGGATTTATTAGTTTCAGGCCTTACTTTGCTTTTAATTAAATTTTAATTACAGCTGCCAATTTTTAATTTTTTATTTGCATTTCAAAAGGTAGATTCCAACAGTACAGTCATGGGAAATATATGGAAATAGAGCAATTGTTCATCCCTAAGGACCATAGTAAGAAACACATATGATATAAAACAATAATACAGGAGGGCTTGGTGAGCTAGGGGTGGGAATACCTGGGAATCGTAGTCTAAAAGAGAGCTAAAGAATCAGACATAGGTCCTCATTTAATAAAGGTCCTCATTTAATAAAGCTCTCCAAGCCAGGAGAGGATACACTTTAACCAGTGAAGCTGGGTGATACAGAAAACCAGGAATGGATTTTGGCAAATGTTTTGAATCCTGGACCAGATCCATTCCAGGTTTGCTGGATCACCCAGCTTCACTGATGAAAGTGTATTCTCTCCTGCCTTGGAGAGCTTTAATATATCGGGGCCATGGTCTGTGGACAAATGAGGGGGAGGAGGAGTACATCAACCATATTGACCATTAGGAGGTAAGCTGCCAATTTTTAAACAGATGTCCAAGGATCCCAACCTGCTGGACTTAATGCACTATAGTTTCACAGAGGACAAAAATCAATTGTGTGTGTGTGTGTGTGTAGATGCTCTGGGCTGTTTTTCAAAGAGTATGTGTAAGCCAAAATGTGGTAGCTGCAGTTGATAATTTGTTTTTAAGTGAAAAATATACTGCGATAAATATACATAAATACATACATACTCTGAATAGGATAACCATGCTTTATTTTAATTAACTTTTATGTTGTCTAGGGGGATATTAAAAAGATTTTTATTTACATTATTTTTTCTTTACTGCAGTCTCTACTCCTGTGTGACTGGTCCCCCATAGCTTCTTCCATAAATCACTATGGGTTTAAATTGCAGGCAGACTGTATCCTCAACAATGCAAGGCCAATAGCCCTGCATTGTAAAGAGCCTGCCCACAGTCTGTAGTGGTCAAATAGAAAAGTAGTGTGTTAAGTACTGGTGTAGTGCGGGGTAAGGTGGCATATGTATGTTTTCCCTGGACCTGCGAAACAAAACATTTAATTCTTGTGGAGAGGTAGCTTTGTCATCTAATATTTGCACACATGGTTTCTCTGTTTTCTATATTGTAATTTAGTTCAGCAATCAACAAAAAATGTTTTCACCTTACCAACATGTTTGGTCTTTTTTAAAATATTACCTTTCTATGTTCATTGCATCATTACAAAGTTTATTTTAGATGTGCTAACATCATCAGTGTTTTTTTTTTTTGTTTTTTTTGCAATGCAGGTTAATTTGTTGGGATGGATGAGCAGAAATATGTACTGCTTCCTGAAAAGATCACAGTACCCTCCCTGTGTAGAAAGGGTACTGTGATGTTCTCAGGAAGTAGAATGTGTGTGGAACACTAGATCTTCTAGGTCTTTTATTTGAGGAGATTGAAGGCTGAATTTTCTGGTATCTCGCATTGGAGAACTGGAGAAGCACATTGAAACACTGAGATCAGTTGATCACCTTGAGAGGGGTCTCCTGCTCACTAAGCAGGCAGGTATTGGCTTAGATGTGGAGGGTGGAGAGGTTATTCAGGATGAGCATGTAGGGAGTTGGGTTACTTTAACTAGAGGGAGAGGTGGGGGCTCCGAGCAAAAGAAGGCCAGTCCTGTGTTTGAACACCCCAACATGTTTGCAAAGTTATGTGAAGATGTGCAGGTGGCAGACCCAGTGGTGGCAGCTCTAGATGTTACTGCTACCCCTTACAGCCAGAAAAGCAGCACATCTAGTACTGGTGGGGAGGGAAACGCAGGAAGGAAATGTATTGGTAGTCATAGGGTAATCTAGGATCAGGAGGATGGATAGAATAGTTTGTCGCCCTGGTGCTAGGGTTCGGCATGTTGTAGACCGAGTGGACAAATTACTGGGAGGGGCTGGACAGGACTCAGCTGTCTTGTTCCATGTTGGAACCAACGACAAGGTAGATAGATGATGGAGTATCCTTAAAAATCAGTATAAAGAACTAGGTTTCGAGTTATATTCTCTGGAATATTGTCTGTGCCATGTGCAACACAGGACACGGACATGGGTTCATAGAGCACTAGGCTGACATTTCATTGGGGTACAACCTGTATGGATTACACCTAAATTAAATGGGGTCTGCAGTGCTAGGGGAAAGGTTTAGGGGAATGGTGGAGGAATATTTATCCTAGAACAGAGGGGGTGGGACAGTAAATAAGGTGTCAGAAAGGTTAGTCAGGGGTCAGACTGGTTGACGGGGATTGCGGATAGTTGGGGGAGGGTTATGGATAAATGTATAGAGCTTCCCATGTTACAAACAATTGGATTCTGCAGTACTAGTTGTACTGAAAAACGAAAGGATTTGGCAAACAATGATGGTAGAAGCAGCAATGGTTTAAAGAGCCTGTTCATCTATGCTAGAAGTCTAGCAAACAAAATAGGGGAGTTGAAAGCCTTAATCAGTGAGGAGAATTATGACTTGGCATTGCTGAATCCTGGCTTTGTTCTTCGCATGACTGGACTGTCAATATTCTTGGGTATACTCTCTTTCGTAAAGACAGAGTCAAAAGAAAGGGTGGTGGTGTTTGTTTGTGAGATAGAAAATCAACTACTTAGCACAGATAGAAAAAGCCGCAAAAAGTTGAAGTGTTTTAATCATGGGAGATTTCAACTACCCTGACTACCATTGACTGGAGTAATGGTACTACAGGAACAGCAAAAGGGAGGAAAATTGTGAATTTAATACAAGATAATTTTATTGTACAGTTTATAAAAGCCCGAACTATAAATAATACTCTGCTGGACCTAGTTCATTCTAACAATGCAGAGCATATAACAAATGTGCATGTAAAAGAGAATCTAGGTAGCAGTGGCCAAATTATGATTTCATTTAATGTAAGCTGTAAACAGGAAGCAAAAACAGTAAAGAGAGCAAATTTTCCATTATTAAGGGGGGCTCTCTGTGACTTAAACTTGGAGAAATATTGTCCTCGAAAAACACTGAACAGAAATGGAAATCTTTCAAGTCTGTTCTACAAAAGCATACTAAAAAAAATATATTCAAATGGGTAATAGGTTTTATTTTAGCATCCTAAAACTATGTGGCTAACAGCTGATGTTAAAAAAGCCATAAGGAACAAGAAAATGGTGTTCAAAAAATAAGTAAGATAAGAAAGTAAGGCAAACTCCCAAATTTTTTTATAAATATACTAAAAGCAAAAAGATCGGATCTGAGCATGTAGGCCCCTTAAAGGATGTCGCTGAGTTGGTAACGGGATAAAGAAAAGATTTACTAAACACTTTTTTTTTTTTTTTTTAGCTCTGTGTATTTAAAGGAAAATGGCAGAGCCCAAATCCAAATTCATAATTGCAATGTCACTGCCTTAAATGAGTCCCAATGGCTCAGAATTGATATGATTGAGAAACAGCTGGGAAAATTAAGGTTAACAAAGCACCAGGACCTGATGGATTACACCCATGTGTCCTCAAAGAGCTGAGGTTGGTTATTGCAAAGCCATTATTTCTAATTTTTATAGAATCTTTAGTGACTGGTAAGGTACCGATGGATTGGCCTAAGGCCAGTGTGGTTCCTATCTTCAAAAAGGGAACATTACCAGGTAACTACAGACCGGTTAGTTTAACATCCATGGTTGGAAAGCTCCTAGAGAGTTTGATAAAGAACCACAGAAGAGTTTATGCTACAAAATATTATAATAAGTGATAGTCACCATGGCTTCAAGAAAGACTGATGTCAAATTTACTTACACACGTCCAATTTTTATCGTTGGAAATGAACGACGAACGAGCGACGAACGACCAATTGGCCAAAAATCGTTTGTAAAAAAGTAACCAACGACGCCGACGAACGAGGATAGTCATTGGAAATGAATGACCGGACCGGCGGATCGGATTGGACGACGATCGTTGACCATCTATCGTGTGTACGGTCGTTCAGTGATCGTGCATGTTCTGCGATGAACGAACATTTGATCGATACAGGCTTATAGTTCTCCCCAGAGGTTTTTAGCCGGTTGCTCCGCCCGGCTGATTTGAATACCCCGCCCAGCTCCCGGCAGCTCTCATCCTCGGATGCAGGGTTCTCAGTAAGGCTGCTCTGTGCTTTGTGTCATCCGTTCAGAGGATTGCTGCTAGGATGAGAGGTGAGCACACAGCTCAGCCTTCATGTGAAGGGGACACAGGCAGCCCCACCCCCATCTCATAGCACGAGCTCGCATTTCTGCCTGTGAAATGTATCCATCTTCAGTGTGTGATCTCTGCATCCTCACAGCTCTGTGTGTACAAACCTCCATATCTCCTAATATGTATGTCACGATGACCTGTAACTTTCAGGGTGTACAGGGGACCCTCATAGATACTAGTTATTACAATTTCAGCCCCCAGATTTAAAGAATTTCAAGATATGGAGGTCACAAATGTAAAAAGTTATGAAAATTGAACTTTGGGGTTGCTGTTTCAGAGGAAAGTGCAACTAGGAGTCCTAAATTGAAAGTGCAAATTGGGGACCCTGGAGCCACTAACATAGCAAGGAGCATTGGGGTGGGGCCCCTAAATATATACCTACCTGTCACAAATCTATACCTATGAAAATATTGTCTGCTTCTCTTCTTTGGACACCAATTTCTCTGAGGGTGGGGGTGTACAAAACTGAAAATATAGGTGCAAGTGGCGGGCACATTCTCCGCTTACAATCTCATTACTACGGCATCATTAGAACATAAAACACTCTGCCCATTACAATGGGCCTCCCTGCCCTGTTACACATTCCTGTCCACTTATCTAACATTCTGAACTTCAATTGGGGAATGGGGAGGTGTAAGAAACCAAAAATATAGGTACAAGTGGGGAACATCTGTGACTAACATCCCCTAAAACTTCATCACTATGGCATCATTAGAAAATGAACTCTGCCCACTAAATTTTATTGATGTTGAGGTACAGGAAGGTTACAGTCGTGTGTAACAAGGAAGTGCATTTTAATGGACAGTTTTTTTTATTTTTAATGTTGTAATGATGTCATGGTGATGAAAGGCGATCGCCACACATGTCTCCCACTTCCACCTATATTTTTGTTTCCCTGCACCTCCTAATTCTAGATAAATTGGGGTTTGAGGTAAGATGCAGACAGATGTGTTACAGAGCAGGCAGCAAACTTTGCTAGGTAGAGATTTATGTTCTCATAATGCCATACTAATTACATTTTAAAAAGGCTTAGCCACAAGTGTCCCCCACTTGCACCTACAGTTTCCTATGCCTCCACTTTGTACCTAAAAAATTTCAAGTTATAACAACCAACGGTTTAGGAGATCTGAAGGTTTGAACACAGCGAGTTGTTAGGCTGCAGAATATGACAAGCAGCTTTTACACTCACATAGCGATCACACTGCGCTGCCGATGACATTACACACTGCGGATAAACTTCACAAACACAGTCAGTCACACACGACAGTCTTGTCCCCATCTGATATCACATGCATGATGCTAATAAAGCATCGCCACATTTTTAACATTATATTAAAGAGTGACTTTCTCTGTTATGTAATAGAAAAATGTGCGTTTTTTTTTTTGTTTTTACACTTTTGTGGAGAGGACCTCTCCCCTTCAGTCTTCACTTCCATTTTGGTAAAGACCGAAGGGGAGATCCGCAGCCTCCTGGGATATCTGTGTCACATATCCCAAGAGGCTCTGCACTGCTCCTTGTGTACATGCACCTTCAGAGGCTTTCTTATAATGTAAAAAAAAAAGTGTTCAATCTCATGCATGCGCAGTGCAAGGCAGCACTGGACGTACAAGGGAGCATTAGAGAAAAGGTGAAGGCTGAGCCAGCATGGGACTGCTGGGCTAATTTTGTAAAAGAATCAAGTGAAAAAAAAAATGTTTTCACAAAAGTTCACTTTAACTAAATATAGACACAGGAGCACATCGGAAGTAAGGCTGAATTCACACCTGCAGTAAGGTTACATTTGTTCATTCCTCATGCTAGGAACCACTGCTGCCTAAACTTCTAGCTCTCAAAAAGCCCAGCACTTACTGCCTGTTACCAATCCTAGGCGCCCAGCACTTACCACCTGTTACCAATCCTAGGTGCCTAGCACTTACCGCCTGTTACTAATCCTAGGTGCTTAGCACTTACCACCTGTTACCAATCCTAGGTGCCTAGCAGTTACCACCTGTTACCACTCCTAGGTGCCCAGCACTTACCACCTGTTACCACTCCTAGGTGCCTAGCACTTACACCTTTTACCAATCCTAGCTGCCCAGCACTTACCGCCTGTTACCAATCCCAGGTGCC